>NC_056747.1:19404976-19724976 GCF_019279795.1 Protopterus annectens | reverse complement strand
GAATTTGTGGCAATGGTGTGGTCTGGGGAGTAGGGGTCAGGGCAGGGATTTGTTTTTTTGTCAGGACTGTGGAGGTTAGTGATACTGTTCTAGAACTTTTTTGGATCGAATTTATGGTTGGTTTGAAGTTGAGAGTAGTAGGATTTGCAGTCAGACCTAATTAGATTTTTTACTTTATTGCGAAGTTGTTTGTATTTGGTGAGGGTGATGGGTGTTTTAGGTTTTTGGTAGAGTTTCCATGCTTTGTCTCGAGTATTCATGAGGGCTTGGGTGTCTTTGGAAAGCCATGGGAAAGTAATGGATTTTACTCTTTTTGGTTCTGGGAGGGGAATAGAAGTTTTTGAGGTTGGTAAATGTAGTGTTGAAGTGAGTAATAGCGTCATCAAGAGGGAGAGTTTTTAGAGGGTTCCAGTTTATTTGTTTTAAGTTATCTGAAAAGGATTGTGGGTTGAAGTTTTTGAGGTTGCGTGTTAAGATATAGTTGTGTTGTACGTGTATGAGGAAGGGGGTGCGACGAATGAAGGTAGGCAAGTGGTCACTGAGAGAGTCAGGCAAAGTGCCACTATCTGAGATAATTTTAGGGTGGAAAACTAAAATCCAGTCTAGGATGCTTCCTGAGGAGTTATCTTTATTGGGTCTAGTAGGAGTTTTAACTATTCGGGAGAAGTTGTATAAGTTGATGGAGTGGGAAAGTGGAAGTTGATTGAATGGAAGTCCAGTTAATGTCCTCTTTATTGGGGAAGCCATGCGAGTTTGACAATGGGTGATGTCTGCCTATCGTTTTGTTATAGCAATGCATATTCCTGGGACGTCAGACATAGTAGCAGACAAGTTGAGCAGGTGTATCCTATTTTCTCATGAGTGGTCTCTCAGTCAGACACTTGAAACTGGCATCGGAGATCTTCAACTACTGGGGCCAAATGGACTGCAGCATCTTTGTCTCCCACCTAAATATGAAATGCTGTCATCCATCCACAGGGAAAGTCACCGAGAGATGTTCTAGTCCACCTGTGCCCCCAGGTCTCCTCTATGCTTTCCCACTGATGCCTCTCTTGACAAAATTCATATAGAAAGCCACAAGGTTTTATTGCTCCATTTTGGTCCCGGCATGTATGGTTCCCCTTTCTTTGGCCTCATTTCCTGCACCACCCTGGATGCTAGATCCCATCCTGGATCTGCTGAGCCAGTCGTCCAGAATGCCTCTGGCCCATCTTCAGACCCAATAACTTACATCATGGTTTCTCCAATTTTAACAGTAGCCAAGGATGCCCGGCTGTCTTCTGTGGTAGTCCACATTTATTTTATTTTCTTTTACAGTTATTTGCTGGTATAGTCGGACTAGGCCATTTGCTCCTTTTCAGCAGAGACCCAGGGGGAAAGCCCCAAAAAAGAAAAAGAAGTTATCAGAATGAACATGTAAAATTGATATATATAAACGGAATAGAAATCAAGTAAAATACACATTAGTAAAAAATAAATTATATAAAAAAAAATTGTAGTAAAAAACATGTATGCCTAGATCCAGTAAGACTTTGTACAAAGAATAAAATCAACCATGTGAATGTAAAATCAACAAATCAGTATTAGTAGATACAAGAAGCTTACTTGGACAGTGTAAAGATAAGTTGTATAACAGGACAGTGCATTATGGAGATAGAATTATCTAGGGGTGATACAGGAACAGAGCCAGTTGTTGGCTAGGTGTTCTTTAAGAAGGAGTTTGAATTTAGAGGTTGAGGGGGTATTAAGAATGAGTTCAGGAGTCCGATACCACATTTTTGCTATTTTACATGAAAATAAGGATTCACTAAAAGGTTTATTGACTTTCCTACCTTGTAATAGCAGGTTATTAGATGAGCGGAGCGAGCAAGTTATGTTGTAAGGATATACTAGGTTTGTTAGAGCAGGACATGCATTAGGTTGGTATAGGATGCTGTGGGTAATATCTAGCTGGTTAAGTGTTGAATAAGTTTGAAAGTTCAAGCCAGCAAAATTGTTTCAGGGGAGTACAGTGGTGGATTCTATTGTGCAGTAAAACGAGCAATTTTGTGGTAGCATGTTTCAAGTTTAGATAGGTCAGTCTTTCTGAGATTTGAGAAAATGGGTGAAAGTGTATAGTAGAGTGGAAAGTAATCTAGTTGATGAGACGAGGAATATTCTAGACCTATGTAGACATCCGAGTTTAATATGTACTTTTTTAATGGTGAGGGCGGTGTGTTTGTCATATTTCAGGCCATGATCTCCTCTTCTCAAAAGGAATACCCAAAAATACTTAAATGAGCAAATGGGAAAGATTTTCTGTATGAGCGTCCTTAAAATCTTCCATTGATACTGGAATTTGTTTCAGAACCTTTTCAACAAGAGTTCCATTTATTCTACTATCAAACATCAGATGGTTGGCATTTCAGATTTTCACATCGGCAATAATGACTCATGCAGTGCTTGTGAAAGGACCTTTTTTTTGCTGAGACTTCCCATTCGAGAGGCAGTTCCTTCATGGAGTATCTCATTATTACTAAAGTCATTGACTCAAAAACCTTCTGAGCCTGCGTCCTCAGCTGACTTCATTTCTTTCTTGGAAGACCTTCTTCCTGATTGCCATTACTTCTGCTGCACTAGTTTAGGAATTACAAGCGCGGTCAGCCAAGCCACCCTTTCTCATCTTCCACGAAGATAGAGTGCCGACCAAAAGTTTCATCTGAAACAAAACTAAATCAGTACTTGATCTGCCAGTCTTTTTTCCAAAGTATTCCAGTAAAGGTGAACATAGACTTCATACATTAGATGTGCACAAACAGCTAAGATTTTACTTACACCATACTAAAGATATTAGAAAGTCAGATCAGCTATTTGTCTCCTTTCCAAAACCAAATGAAGACACCGTGTGCCAAAAGGCACACTTTGAGTGGCTGGTAAACCGCTTTTCCTTCGTTTATAAAACTCAAGGATTGCCTTTGCATTCAAAGCTTAAGACTCGCTCTACTAAAGCAGTGTCTACCTTTGTAGCATTTGTAAAGAGCGTTCCTATTGGTGGCATCCCTATAGTAGCACCTTTTTTTCTCATTGCAATTTGGATGTGCAGTCTACAGCTTGGCTGTCCTTTGCCATTGCCATTCTCAGGAATGTCGTTCCGTGAGACCACCCAAATTATTTTAGCCAGCTTGGTAATCTGTCCCAAACATTGAATCAGATGAAAAGTGACAACAGTGGATACAATATTTTGTACGTACTCTAACTTGGATACAATATTATATACTTACTATAACATTAGATCAGTGTTATTTCACTTTCATATGGCTCAACATCCCTCCCCCGCCTCCTTCCAAATTGCTCTTTGCATCTGCTGGGGCTCGGACAGACCTCAAGTCGGGCCCTGTCTTTTTGTTCCAGATCACCTTTTCTAAGCGTCGAACACTTTGAACTTATTTCTTCATTTAATAATAATTGATAATTGGTCTTTATAATTAGGATGTTCAGCAGTATACATTAAATCCGCCAGGAGGAGGGAGCTTTAGGTAGTGGAGTTCTCAGACTCTGTGATCCAAAGCTCGGATAGAAAGAGATGGACGTTGAACAGGATGAAAATAAAACAACATGGATCTAACATTATGGTAAGTACATAACTATAATTTATTTTCTCACCAAGTATCAGAGCAGTCTCTGGAAATTGTATTTTATTTGCTAAATGAACGCTGATTTTAATGTAACATGCAGGTTGAATCTTGGACATTTCATAGCCTGGTCTTATAAAATTTCAGACAAACTGAAGCACAGTGTCTGTCTCTCAGATATAGTTGTCATGCTAAGCATCCAAGTGCTACACTTTCTTCCCATAGTAGCATTTTCAAGTGATTTTTAGCCAGTAAGAAAGAAGTGAGATGGTTCCCTTTCTATGCAGAAGTGGATATTTAAGCACTGTATCTGACATCATTCATTTAGATGAAAGGTTTTTGCAACCTGAAAGCTTGAGTAATTGCTAAAGCTGTGTTGGTGTAATAAAAGATATTACATCATGTCTTTGTGTTTTTATGCAAACAGTGTCAGAATCTTTTCAGTGAACACTGATATCAGTCACCTGGTTATCCCCCTGTGTTGGACGTAATGCAGTCTTTAGGCAATATGGATGATTTACCTGTTCCCACTGCAGTTGTCCAAATTACACTCTAATTGGGTTAGTGAGGAACTCTGCTTCACATGGATGGGGAAGCCTGTTCTAGAGGGATACAATAGGGAAATTGCTCACCAGAGGAAAAATACCCTCCACAGCTTCAGCAAGCAATTGGATATCTTGTAAAGTCCTTTCAAACCAATTATTGGGCTAAATTAGCATCTCTAGCAAAAGACAGTCATAAGGCTTTCTTTAGCTATGTCCGAAATCTTAAAGGGAACGCTCAGCTATGTGCCAAAATGATTCTGGACAGTGCTACTGACACTTAACCAGAAGAAATTGTCAACCTGCTAGCGGACAGATTTGGTGCAAATTTCACCCTCCTGTCCCTACCAGATACACCACAAACCACCCCTGTCACCAGTCCACTACTTAGCATTTCCAAAGAGCAGGCCATATCCGCCCTCTCAAAGGCCAAACAAAACACAACCTCCATGGGACTAGATAACATCCCAGGCTGCTTACTAAACAATCTAAAACAAGACCTAGTGGAACTGCTTGGCACTCTCTTCAGCCATAGCCTGAGCACTGGCTTTGTTCCAGCAGAGTGGAGAACAGCAGCAGTAATCCCCTTACACAAAGTGGGTCCATCAGCCAAACCTGGGAACTGTAGATCCATAAGCCAAACCAGCCTTATCTGCAAGGCCATGGGAAGAATCAGCATGGACGTTATCAACAAGAACATAGGCAACATCCAAACTCTTGACTTGGCCATATTTGACTTTGTTAAGGGCAGGTTTTGCTTATTAAACCTGGTGGACTTCTTTGAGAATGTCACCAAAGCCCTGTATGAGGGCAAAGCAGTACATGCCACCTGTCTTGACTTAGCCAAGGCCTTTGACACAATCCCCCACTCGGGTATCATTGAGAAACTCTCCCAACTGTGGATTAACCCATAAATCACAAACTGACTCACTGACAGAACGCATACTGTCAAAGGTGGTGATTCCACCTCCAGCAGTAGACCAGTTGCCATTGGAAGACCACAGGGATCTTTGCTGGCCCCTCTATTGTTTGAATCTACTTCTTGGGCATTCAGGAGAAAGCAGATGGCCTGTGACGCATCAAGTTTTCAGATGACTGCAAACTAGGTGCAATCATTGAGTCCCCAGCGATGTTAACATATTACAAAAGAGGCTAACACATACTAATGATTGTTGCCATAGTTACTGTTTAAAACTAAGTGCAAAAAATGTCAGTATCCCATTTGGCAAAGGAATGGCCCCCTGCAAATTATATTAAAGATAGCACCCCCCTCTAAGCTCAGGCACAGTGATGAGAGACTTAGGAACGTGGGTTAACAGCAGTTTAATTAGCAAACAAACAGTGGTCAGGCAAATAAAGCACCTCTTAAAAGCTAATGAGACAAAAAAATCTAAAAGAGGTAGCAACACAGTGATGGAGCAGCCATTAATCACTTTATTGAAAATAAACTCATAAGAACAGTGAGCACTTTTGTGTCAAGCTAAGGACGCTTCTTCAGACTTAAAGTAAAACACAGCAACCTTTATATATATATAAAACCCATCTTCATTATCCATTAGCTACATTTGCAGTTGGATATGCAAAGCGTGTTGCATCATACAAATGTAATGCATTATTCACTAAATATAACAAAGCTTCAAAACTGCTATCAATATTGTATAATCAGAACTATTAAATCATGGAAAGATGGGTTTACTATGAGAAGGTCGAAGTGGGCTCGGTCGAACCCATTTCAGTCAAAGTCTGGAGGCCGAACTGCGACAATGTCGAACCCGACATTGTTGAAGCATGAATCTCACCCCCATCTTGACCCATGTTAAATCCCGTTCCGAGGTTTACGTCGAGTCATATTTCAACAATGTCAGAATGGACGTGGGCCGATGATCCCATCATTCGATGGCGTCCGGACCCCGGTTTGAACTTCTGATAAATTGATGAATAAAAATTCCTGTTTAACTTCACCAAAAAAATACCAGTAACAAAACTATTTGATCAGCAGATGGCAACATACCACAACAAAAAGAAATGCATATGAGAATAGTAAAAGGACATTAAAAAAGAACACAAAACCTTAACATTGTGATAAATGGCCAAGATGAAGTGATGCTGAATGCATCATATCTATAAGCTAAATCAATGAACATCATATAAAAAGTGAAACATCATATAAACACATCTGTAAAAAAAATCATATAAAAACAACATATAAAAGATCCATCATGTGATGAAAATGATGTTAAATTATTTATTTCACAGTTGTTAACAAGGTTAGTCCAACTGAGTTTGAAAACAAACCCATTTTCAGTGAAAACCCGAGGGGAAAAGCCCCAGCAAACAAGTAAAGATAAAGTAACCATATACAAATATTAAATAATCATTATACAATGTAATTGTAAAAAGAAAGGGTTGTTGGCTATTTGCATTGCATTGATAGTAAGAAACCCATTTTCAGTGGAGACCCAAGGGGAAAGAGCCCCAGCAAACATAAGCCAAGGTAAACATACATGACAAAAATTATTAAAAACAACAGTGCAAATAAAAAATGTATTATAAAGAGAAAAACAAAAGAAAAAATTATAAAAATTAATGTAAAACTAACCTACTAAATTCAAAAAACCTAATGTGTCAAAGGCTTATCCAACAGCAAAGGTTTGAGTAGAACTTTGTCATTCAAACCATGTGCCTTGTCGGCTTGCATCATAATAATCCACTTGGTCATTTCCTTCTCAGTCAAATTCTTGATATTGCCTAATCTAACACTCATATGGATCAGCCTACTCTAACACTCGTGTGGATCAGCCTACTCTAACACTCGTGTGGATCAGCCTACACTAACACTCGTGTGGATCAGCCTACGCTAACACTCGTGTGGATCAGCCTATGCTAACACTCGTGTGGATCAGCCTACGCTAACACTCGTGTGGATCAGCCTACGCAACACTCGTGTGGATCAGTTCCGTAGCTAAGAACAGGAACTTATGTGAAGATCCATAACTAAGTACATGCCTAGCAAGGACAGTACTCTCATCATCCTTATTTATCACATATATGTGTTCCCTAACCCGTTCCCTTAACGTACGATTTGTCTTGCCTATATAAAAGGCAGGACATTTCGTACAGAACGATAAATACAGAAAAACTCTGGTTTTACAGTCTGCATAATGACTAAATTCATAAACTATACTGGTGGGGGGGATGAACAAACTTATTGCCATTCAACATATATGAACAATGATTGCAATTTTGGCATCTAAAATTTCCTTGCCTTTGAGCGTGAACTCTCTCTATTTCATTACCATTATAACAAAATAACCTTTTAAGTGACATGTTATTTTTGTAGGCAAAACTAGAATGACTGCCTACAAGACTGTGTACTTTCTAATCCAAAGTAAGTATTTGCCAATTCTTATGCACAATGTCACAAATAACCTTACTGTTTGAAGAATAAGGAATAGTCACTCTACATTTATTAGACTGATTTGACCTGATATTAAAAAAAAAGTGCCACCAACACAAGCAAAGACCCACAGAGCAATTTATTTAGCGCTTTTGTCTGCTTGTATCTCAAGACTGCTTCAGAATAAAATTGACAAACATACACCACATATTTAAAATATGTTCAGCAATCACATGACATTAATTTTATTTCACTTGCGATTGGTGAATAATCAGTCTCCTGGCAACCTAATGCAATTGCTAAACACAATATGAACACAGCGTTAAAAAACTAGCAATACTAAGGTGTCATTTAATCCAAGTGGAACTTGGGCATTCAACTTTATCTGCCAAAGAAGTTCTCTAAACTTTAGCATGTGTGCCCAAAGTCCCCCTTGAACATCTTTTTTAACCCCTTCAATGACGAAAAACTGAAAATTATGCGAAGGATGTAATTCCACATGCTTATAAAGAGCATTATTCTTGTTTTTATTCTTTATATCCCTGGTGTACTCATAAATTCTCTCTTTAAATTTGTGTATAGTTTTCCCAATATAAAATCCTGAACACTGGGAACAAATAGCATAAATCACCCCAACTGAGTTGCATTTAAAAAATCCGTTTGGTTTTATGGTTAAGAAATTAATTTTCAAACTTTCTTTGTTTAAAATATAACTGCATTGTGTACAAAAGCCACATTTCTAGTGCCTGTTGTACCTTCTCTAAATGGATTTTGCTCTTTCCATTCTCACACATTTTTTTATTGTACAGCCCCTCCTGTACACCACATTAGGCTTTTTCCATCTGCCCCTCTTATCCCAAGAGTAATTGCCAATTCCTAGTTAAAATATCTTGGATAAAATAATGATCCACAGAAAATCTAGTCACAAAAGAGCACTGGTAGTCTTTCTGTACTCCAATATGTGCTATTTTCAGAGTGTAATTATCTTTGATTCTCAATAAAGGTAGAAAGACACCATTTTCCCTTTATTATTATATCATTTTTTACCCTTTCAACTAAGGAACTCTAGTAACATCTACAAAAAAAAAAAACATATTACTAATTAGGGCACACTGTGCAGAAAAATCTGTATCCCTAGTAGTCATTCATGCCATCCCAACAAACTGCCCCTTTACTATACTTGTTTTGACATCTTCAGGGTGGCTACTATCGTTTTGTAACAAACTGTTGGTAATCAGTTATAAATTGTTTACCTTCCAAGTCTTTGTGGATTTCTACATCCAGATAGTTACTCTTATTAACAGTGTAAGTGTGGGTGAACTTCACAAAAAGTAGTTGTATTATTAATATAAGTAAAACAGAAAATCTTGAATACTGTGAAGATTGGGTAGAGATGGGCTAAGGCTGCCAGCCTAGCCAAATAGAATTTGATACATAATTATATCCTTTGTAAATATAAATGTAAAATACAGGCTTGTTTCTTAAATGAAAGAAATTACTGTAAAATGTTGAACTTCAAGATTGCAGCAACCTTGCCTTCTGCTGTAAGGAAAACTAAGTCGAGCATTTCAAATCTTTCATTTGAAGTTAAAATTGTATCTGAAGTTAACTTCATTTGATCAGCAACCTGTGGGTTACTGATCTGATACAGATCCAAGCCGGCAGCATACCATGTAAACGATCCAAGCTACTCCCCCCTACCCATACTGCACTGCAACCTCCTTCCAATCCTCAGATCTCATTTGCTGCGGCTTCGCCAGCACGGGATTCTTGAGCTCCAGGCAAGTGTCAGGGTTTTTTCTCTAAAACTTGGTCTGTGTGTGCCCTTTTTGATTATTTTGAGGTAAATTATTAGTTATCCACTATACTTACTGGGTTTTTCCTTGTTTGAAAGTTGTAAAGTCTGTGTGTGTTCTCTAGTATGTCAGAAAGTGACTTTCTCTAAGTGCACAGAGTGGGGCCACAAGCTGTCTCCAGACGATGGTCACACTCTGTGTGTAGTTTGCTTGGGGGTGGCCCATTTGTCTTCCGGTTGCAAGATTTGTGCAGCCTTCAACCCCCGAGCCCTGAGGGATCGCAGGAATAAGTTGATTCTGGCAGGTCTTCTACCCACAGAATCAACTTCTGCCTCTTCTTAAGCTTCCTTACCAGCCACGGCTGTGGCTGTTCAGCCTTCTGGCCCTTCTCCCCTGTCCAGGACTCACCCTCCCACCTTACCACAGAGAAAGAGAGTGGCCAAGAAGGTTAAAAAAAGCACAGGGATATAGAGAGAGACATGTGGATAAGGATAAAGATAGAGAGAGGGGCCGCAAGCGACAGGCAGAGTTAGATCCAACGGCCCCTTCCGCTAAAGTAATATTGTCTCCAGTAAAAGTTGCCAGGCCATCCTTTCATCGGTTCCGTTCACCAAGTTTTTCTCCGGAGCTGGAGGAGGAGGCTAGACCACCTTCGAGGTCGTCTTCGCTTCGGCTCTCCCAACCGGCGTCATTGGCGTCCTCCAGGTCAACCAGAAGCATCTAAGAAGCAGACATGGATCGGATAATGCGGAGGTTTGTACAAACTCAAATGCAGCTGGGATTATTGCTTGCCCCCCCCCCTCCTGGTGCGGGGAGTTCAGCTCCTTTTTTCACCCCGATAGCTCCTTCTCCGATCCATCATTGGATATCTGAGTCTATGGATTCGAGCAGCCCCGGAGTCAGGGGGTCGGCGCCGATGGAGCCTTCGGCCTCGACGCCGGCCATGCTCTCGAGTCTGTCGAGAGTTGGCTGTCGGATCCGAGGGGATGAGTGTGTCATCAGCTCCGTTGTGGTCGGGGCATACCATCCCTTCGGGTCCGACCGTTCCAGCTTCGGCTCCGATCTCTTTGTCGGATCCAAGGGTCTTGGCTACCAGTTTCAGGGAGGCCGGGTCTCCCTCGGCATTCAACGTTGTGGAGAGTGTTCTCTCTGGAGGATCGAGACCCCTCACTCTGTCCTTGAGGTCCATCCCTGCTCCCTCGCAGTTGGGTTTGTCTTGCGTCATCCAATCCCCCCAGGGACAGCCTGTGTCCATTGCGCCCCAGACAGTTCCCTTGGAGGAACAATAAGCCATTTGTGAGCCCTCCCCGGAGAGTCCACCCAAGGAGGTCCCTCACAAACGCCAGTGTAAGAGGAGGCACTTGGACTCCCCGGGTCCCTCACTGGGGATACCGACTTGGAGGAAGGGGAAGGTTCACCTAAATCACCCCCCAAAGACATCTCCTTTGGAGACATTATGGAAATCCTTCGCCAGAGGTGGGGGTGGTCTGCCCAAAAACCTTCCTGTGATGAGTCGGTATTTCTGGAGGCGTTCGACACAGGCCCATCTACCTCTTGGGCGTCCCCTCTGGTGGACCTTATTACCAGAGCTTGGAGGGAACTAGACACTGTGGAGCCTATACCCAAAAGACCTGACAAAATACTGAGTCCACCGGCAGATAGAGTTTCTTGGAACAAAGGTTCCCCGGTTGATGTCATGGTGGTGGCAGCGGCCACAAAAAAGGAACTCCCCCAAGAAAGTTCCTCTGTCCACCCCCCAGACAAGGAGTCCAGGGCTATGGACCGTCTTGGTAAGCGGACTTTTGCTTCAGCCACCTTTTCTATAAGAGGGCTGAATTACTTGGCCCACGTAATTCGAATGCAGCAGGACCTCATGAAAGAGTACGCTGAGTCTCTCCCGGAGTCCATGTCAGCCAAGGATAAACGGACCTTCTAAGTTCGTATGGCCACTCTCAAGTCTGTGTCCAGTACGTCCATGCGTTTACTCTCTCATGCCACCGAAGAAGCCACTAGGGCTAGCGAGTCCAGCATCGCCTTAAGGCGTCTCGCCTGGCTCCGTCTTTGCGACTTCTCGGAACCCTTCAAGGCGTCCTTCACTAACGCACTCTTTGACGATTCCACCCTGTTCAGGAAGACTGTCCGCAATACGCTTGTTAAGAGCGAGAAAGACGGGAAGGTGCTGTCAGCCATCGAGATCTGCTTCTCTAACCTTCAAAGGTACTTCTCCATCAACCAGCGAGGAAAAAAGGTGTGGTTCTGGAAAATTCAGCAACCCTGGAACGCTCAGGACTCCTTCTCCCCCAGAAGCAGAGGGGACAAGGTGGACACCAGCCCAGAGGCAGAGGGGGGCTTAAGAACTTTGGGTCACATGAACCTTTTTCAGAACGACCCACACAGCAGCCCTGAGGGGTTACCCGACTGCTCCTCTCTGGAGGCAGTCGGGGGGGGGGGGTTGATGCACCAAGCCCAATGGGAGTCCATCACGACAGATCGCTGGGTGCTTCGAATAATATCCAGAGGCTATTCTATTCCTTTCATAAACAAGCCCCCTTACACAAGGAGCCTCCCGGATGTCCCACCCACTCAGAGGGAGGCCACGGCCTTGGAAATACAAAAACTACTAGAAAAAAGAGCCATCCAGCAGGTACCCCCAGACCAGTCCGGATCAGGCATCTATTCCAGGTTCTTTTTTGTGCCAAAAAAGACAGGGGAACCTAAGACTAATTTTCAACTTGTCAGCAATGAACCTGTTCATTGCCAAGGAAACGTTCTGGATGGTCACGCTTCAATTCATCCTGCCCTTCCTGCAGGAGGAAGACTGATCGTGCTCGATAGACCTCAAGGATGCGTACTACCATATTCTGATGGACAGGCGATCCATGAGGTTCCTCCGCTTTCGGCTAGGGGCCAGTCATTCTCAATTCAGGGTCCTACCCTTCGGTCTCATCACAGCCCCCAAGGTGTTCACCAAGGCCATAGCAGTTGTAGCGGCCCACCTGAGACTTCAGTGCATTCAGGTCTTCCCGTACCTGGATGACTGGCTTCTCACCGCCCCCACCAGGCATCTACTCTTACTAGCCAGAGATTTCTTTCTCCAGATATCACCTCAACTAGGGATTACCATAAACCTAAGGATGTCTTCCCTTCAACCTGTTCAAGTGTTAGACTTCATAGGGGCGAGAATAGATTCTCGCCAGGCCAGGGCATTATTAACCCTAGACAGACTACACAGCCTGACACTTCATGTGTTAGCGCTTCTGCAGTCCCCTGCACCCCTGCAGAATTAGTCCTGAGAGCCTTAGGGTCCATGGCAGCAGCTGTCAACCTGATCCCTTGTGCTCGTCTGCATACGGGAAATTTACAGTGGACGTTGCAAGTTCAGTGGTCGATGCTTCATCAACCTCTAGATTTTCCGATCCCTCTGAGCAGAGTGTGCAGAAATGCTCTCACGTGGTGGCTCCAATCTCGGAATTTGCAGGAGGGACGTCCCTTTCTTGCACTGCAAGCCACGGTGACCACGGACGCCTCCCGGCTAGGGTGGGGGGGTCATTGTTTGGGCAGGACTGTTCAAGGCATGTGGACTCAAAATGAGACCGTTCTGCATATAAATGTCCTAGAGATGAGTGGTCCTTTTAGCGTTGCAGGCCCTTCATGCTTATCTACCTCTGGGAACTATTGCGATCCAGTCAGACAGTATGTCAGTGGTCTGGTATATCAACAAACAGGGAAGAACCAAGTCTTATCCCCTTTGTCGAGAAGCCATGAGAGTCTGGGAATGGGTGATCTCCACCAACTGCTTTCTGATAGCAATGCACATTCCGGGTCAGTCCAACATCTTGGCGGACAAATTGAGCAGAATTATTCTTTCTCCTTACAAGTGGTCTCTGAACCCTTGTGTAGTGAAACCGATCTCCCTCAAGTGGGGTCAGCCTTGCTCCGATCTCTTCGCATCGCCTTCCAACGCGAAGTGCAGCGAGTTTTTCTCTCTAATCCCCCTGAGGGGGGAAAGCCTCAGAGACATTCTTGTTCATGCTTGGCCACCCAGTCTTCTTTATGCATATCCCCTGCTCCCTCTCATGATAAAGTTCTTAAAAGCTCGCCGGTTGGGGAGCAGATAGATCCCTCATAGCCTCATTCTGGCCTCGTCAAGTCTGGTTCCCCTGCCTACGGTCTCATCTCCTAGCTCCACCTTGGATCTTGGATCCCATTCCGGATCTAATTTGTCATCCCTCGGGAATGCTTCCTCCGAATCTGGACAGACTGAAGCTCACAGCTTGGCTGCTCCAGTTCCACTTGTTGCTAGGACTCCCGGTATCTCTTCTGTTAAATCTATCTTGGTTGCGGCACATAAATCCTCTACCAGGAAAATTTATTCTAGCAAATGGAGACGCTTCTCCATTTGGGCTTCACAGAGAAATCTAGATCCTTTTACCGCTCCGATCCCAGCGGTATTAGACTTTTTGTTTCATATCTTCCAGCAAGGAGCCAGCTCCTCCACAGTGAAGGTCTAGCTGGCGGCTATTTCTCATTTCCATGTAGGGGACAATTTAGGCTCCCTTGATGCTGCCAGAATTCGTAAGACCTTTTTGAAAGGCACATTTCTTCTGCGACCCCCTATTAAGAATCCATCACTGCCGTGGGATCTGACAGCGGTTCTTCAGGCCTTAGTTGCACTTACTTTCGAGCCCTCGGCATCAGTTGACTTAAAATTGTTGTCATGGAAGATGGCTTTTCCGGTAGCTATAACTTCAGCAAGGAGAGTGTCGGAGCTGCAAGCTCTTTGTATGAAACCCCCATACCTTGTGTTTCATAAGGACAGGGTGTCTCTCGAAACCCCCATACCTTGTGTTTCATAAGGACAGGGTGTCTCTCAGGACTAATCCATCCTTTCAGCAAGGAGAGCGTTGGAGCTGCAAGCTCTTTGTATGAAACCCCCATACCTTGTGTTTCATAAGGACACGGTGTCTCTCAGGACTAATCCATCCTTTCTTTCTAAGGTTGCTTCTGAGACAAATATTAATCAATCTATTAATTTGCCTGTGTTTTTCTCTAATTTTCAGAACAAAGGGAAGTATAAACTTCATTTGCTGGTTGTTCACAGGCAGTTACGTTTTTATTTGCACAGGACGACGGCCTTTCACAAATCTGATCAACTTTTTGTTTCTTTTGCTAAGCCCTTTTTAGGGAAACCAGATGTTCTTTGTGTTTCACTGTTGCAGTCATTACATTTGGGTAATCTGCTGGCAGGTTGCCGTCAGTCGGCCTGAATAACAAAGTCTTGGGTCCTGCGTCGGTTGCTGTCTCTACTTCCATGACGTGAGGTCGTCAGGGGTATAAAACATGAAATCAGGATTCCAAGGCTGTAAACCAAGTGCTGAAATAGTAGTTTGTTTTATTTTAAAAACACCACAAAAACGTTAAAAACACAACGTACATCCAGTATGTCAAGCGCTTTCACCCAGGCACTCCCAGGCTTTCTCAAGACAAATATTGCATGGTTTGGTGGGCTCTTTTATATCATCCTTACCAAATCAGTGAATTCAATCAATTTAAAATTATTCAATCATTAAATTTGTAATTAAAAGGCATAGTTCCACTTATAACTTTGCCATATGTCTGGTAATACTTTGTTTTGCACCAGAATTAACATGTAGAACTTTGATATTGGTTGAATATCAGAATTAACATGTAGAAATTTGATAGGGTTGTGAGTATGGCCTAATGGTTAAGGTGTTTGCCTTACAAACACAAGGTGCAGGGTTTGAGTCTCACAAGGGATAATTGGCTAGGCTTAAAATGACTCACTAGAGCAGTTAGCTTAGTACTAATCTATGAACCTATGAACCTATATCACTCTACACATAGAGAGTCTTTGATTTTAAAAATAATAATAGATGCTAAAACTTTTTTTAAAAATATTGTTAACTGTATATAAACTACAAAGAATGCAAAAAATACAAAAACTACACGGACTACTCCAACTATTCCTAATTTCTAGGCGTTTCATACTTTGTAGGTACAAAAAATAACAAATAAAAAGTTAGAACTTTTAGGTTGGCACATCATAACATCCTGTTGTCTTAAAAATGTTCATATACAATTCTTCGCAAGAAATCATATACTCGCTTTCTAAAACAATAAAAACTTTTAGTACAACTTGATAAGTGCTGCTGTGTATTGTGCATAGCTTGAAATAACCCCTATCCCATATTGTGCTTGTATATCTTTCTATCACAATTTTGCTCTTCTGAGTTTAAGTAAGCTCACTATACTAATAGCCCCATTAAGGCCCGGGGGTTTGCTGCATCTAATTTCAGCTGCCAGAGCAGTTCTTTATACTCTAAGGAGGTTTCCCAGTAATGATGTGCCAACCTAAAAGTTCTAACTTTTTATTTGTTATTTTTTGTACCTACAAAGTATGAAACACCTAGAAATTAGGAATAGTTGGAGTAGTCCGTGTAGTTTTTGTATTTTTTGCATTCTTTGTAGTTTATATACAGTTAATATTTTTAAAAAAAGTTTTAGCATCTATTATTTTTAAAATCAAAGACTCTCTGTGTAGAGTGATATCAAAGTTCTACATGTTAATTCTGGTGCAAAACAAAGTATTACCAGACATATGGCAAAGTTATAAGTGGAACTATGCCTTTTAATTATAAATTTAATGATTGAATAATTTTAAATTGATTGAATTCACTGATTTGGTAAGGGTGATATAAAAGAGCCCACCAAACCATGTAATATTTGTCTTGAGAAAGCCTGGGAGTGCCTGGGTGAAAGGGCTTGATATACTGGATGTACGTTGTGTTTTTAACGTTTTTGTGGAGTTTTTAAAATAAAATAAACTACTATTTCAGCACTTGGTTTACAGTCTTGGAATCCTGATTTCAGATTACCAGCTGGTATTTTTGCGAGGTTTTTCGTTTTAGGGGTATAAAACATGCAGCCAACGCCATTTTAATCGGTCTTTCTTGCCGCGTGGTGCCCGAAGCAGAAGCAGTTCGCAAGTGTCGGTTGGCCATCTCCTGAAATTTTCGAGTTTCAGAACCGAAATCTTCATACTAAAGCCAAGTACCCCATTGGGGAAACTTTTTCTTGCTCCTTAACGATGTCAGTAAAAGTTAATAATTGTATTACTTGTGGGAAGCAAATACCTCGTAAGGATTTTCATTTGTACTGTATTCCTTGCCTAGGCCCTGACCACAACGTGCCTTGCTGTCGGTTTTGTGCTAAATTACCAACGCACTATTAAGCATCAGTGTATTTTTGCTTCTAAATACTTTGGTTCAAGATCTAACTATCCTGAAATGTCGTCGGTTAGCAATCCGACTACCGGAATTCACAAAAAATGCAAAGAAAAAGACAGAGACAGACCGTCGAGGTCCAAAACCGAGGACAAAGCTTCTCCTAAGCCAGTTGCCGGTTCACCGGTACTCAGTGAGCTGCTTTCGCAGCCCCTGATGCCCGCTACTTTTGAGTCGCAGGCCTCTATCGAGACCCATTCGGAGTCCGGTATGCCATGAGTTTCTTCAAGTATTGAGCCTGCGGATGTCTCTCCCTTGGATGGGTCCGGAGCTGTTGAGCAGGCACCGGCTTCTGAGGGTGTTTTCAGGCCTAAAGATTTGTATATCAAACAGACGCCATCATCAAAAATAAAGCCAAAACCAACTTCTATGTCTAAAAAAACCGATGCATGAGCCACGTGCTCAGGCCGCTATACCTAAAAAAACAAATTATTAAAATGGCTGAGGATTTAAATACCCTTATCAGGGGTTACCAACCCCCTCCTGCTAAGTGGCCCTAGGCAAGGCACTGATTATGAATCTTCAGATCAGGTTTCCATTTTTTCTGATTCCTCTTCTGATCAGGAATTTTCTATTCCCCCTTTTGAGGACTCAAGAATCCATCCCTTCTGCTTCTCCTCCCGAGGATTTTTCTTCTGGAGAGACTTTGCATGCCTTAAGGGAACATTTTCATTGGGAGAGTCGGGATTTTTCAGAATCCAAAAAGAGGCTTAGAGATTTTCTTCTTCTTCCTCAGCATAGGCCTTTGGCTATACCTCCTGTTCTAGACATAGTTGATGATGTTTTCTCAGAATCCAGCATGGCTCCTGATTCCCTGCCTCCGGCTCCTAGCAAGCCATACAGATATTACAGGGTTCCTGACTCCCACAAGTTTCTTTTCAAAAATCCTACTGCTGACCCTGAAACAATTTCTCAGGGTCCCAAGGGTGTTAAGGCTTCTACTGCTAAAAATCCTACCCCTTCTGATAGAGACTCCAGGGCGCTGGATAGATGGGGTAAGAAGGTTTATACATCTTCAACCATGGCAATCAATACTCTAAACTGTCAATTTCATATGCTTAAATATCAACAGCATGTCACAGGCTTACTGAAACAGAAAATGATGTTGATTTCTGATTGTGTGGAAAATAAGAGTTACAGAATTTATTGCATTCAGCTGAACAAGTTGGAAAGCATACTTTGCAATGTGGTTTTGATTCCTTGGAAGCCTCTTGCAGGGCCGCCGTAACTGGGTCTGTGATAAGAAGGCATGCTTGGCTCAAGGAGCAAAATTTGCCTGATCATGTTAAAGCTAAATTGTCGGATGCTGCTTTACAGTAGTTTGGTAATAAGGCAGAAGACGTTTTGAAAAAGATGGAAGACAAAGCTAAATCTATGCAAACTGTAAAAGATTTCTTGCAATTGCAGCCACCCAGGTTCAGTAGGCACTGGCCAACTAAGAATTGGTCCTTTCCAGTACCCAACAGAGCCGCTCAGGTCAAACCCAGACACTCCAAAGGCTCCAGGTTTCAGTCACAAGGATCTTACAGGACAAAACAATGGGGTGCCTCAACATCCAAATCAGGAAGTGGCACAACACCACCCTACGGTCAACAGTCTCAATGACTTTCCTGTACCATTTTCAAGCACTTATCTTTTGGCAGCCCCTTTGGGGGGAAAACTAGCACTTCATGCTCAAAATTGGCATCTAATTACCCATGACAAGTGGGTCTTAAATATAGTATCCCAGGGATACAGATTTCATTTCCACACATTGCTAATTCCAAACGGATGGCCAGATCTGCCTCCAAATTAGTGGGCAGAGGCCCAGAAACAAGTTGTCCCTCATGGATATAGGGCTGCTTCAACCAGTTCCAGAAAAGGAAAAAGGACAAGGTTTTTACTCAAGACTCTTCCCGGTACCCAGAAAAGACAAATCATGGCATCCAATTCTGGACTTATCCATTCTAAATACTTTCCTGGACATTCCAAAATTCATGATGCTGACTCTACAACAGCTACTGCCTATGCTAGACAAGAATGGCTAGTTGGTAACTCTAGACTTAAAACAGGCTTACCTGCATATCCAAATCAGGGAATCTTGCAGAATATACCTCTGCTTCAAAGCAGGCTATTTGCATTACCAGTTCTCTGCACTGCCCTTTGGCTTATGTACTGCGGCCAGAGTCTTCACAAAGTGCCTGGCACCAGTGATTGCATTTTGCAGACAAAGAAACATTAAAATTTATCCTTATATGGACGATCGTCTAATTCAGGCAGAGGACAAGGACACTCTTCTACAACATCTGGCGTTTGTAAAAAGGCTTCTAACATGCCTAGGGTACACCGTAAATGAAAAGAAATCACAACTGGTACCCTCTCAAATAATTACATTCCTGGGTGCAAGCTTGAATACAACTGCCCAGATTGCTTACCTCACGCCAGACAAACAAATTCAATTGATAACATACTTCAAACAAGTGGCCACAAAAACCCAGCTATCTGCAAGACAAGTTCTGCAGGCTTTGGGGTTCATGGCATCCTGCATTCTACTAATTCCATATGCAAGACTGCATATGAGGAAACTTCAATGGTACCTAAAAAGCTTATGGAGCCAACATTGTCACAGCCTGGAAACAATGATTCCTCTCATTCCTTGCCTGCAACAGGAGTTCCTTTGATGGGCAGAGGCATGTCACCAAAACAAGGGACTGTCATTCATTCTACCCCCTGCCACCCAAACCATGACTACAGACGCATCAGACTATGCTTGGGGGGCTCATCTGGCAGGGAGATGCATTCAGGGCGAATGGAGCCCAAATCAAATGCACCTACATATCAACCAGAAAGAGATGCTAGCTGTACAGAATGCTCTTGACAGCCTTCAAGGAATTCCTTCATCCAGGACAACTACTGATAAAGGCAGACAACACCACAGTTATGTTGTACATAAACAAGCAGGGGGGGTATCCACTCAATACCCCCTTTGCAGACTAGCCATGGCCTTGTGGAACACAGCCTTGACTTACCAAATACATCTACAAGCTCAATTCCTGCCAGGAAAACAAAATACTCTGGCAGACGACCTAAGTAGAAATCTTATGGACCCACACGAATAGAAACTGGATCCACAAATCTTCAGCATGTTGACACGAAAATGGGGGAGCCCAGACCTAGAGCTTTTTGCCTCTCCCCAAAACTATCAGTTAGACAAATTCTGCACAAGAATTCATCACAAAAAAGCTTGGAAAGTGGAAAAACCTATCAGTCTATGCCTTTTCCCCCTCTGCCTCTGCTCTCCAAAGTTTTACTAAAAGTCAGACAGGAAAAACCAAAAATGTTTCTGATTGCTCCTGACTGGCCTCACCAACACTGGTACCCGCTTCTAAGAAATATGTCACACCTTCCTCCGTGGTACTTGCCTCGGACACTTCATCTATTGTCTCAGTAGAACTATCGAATACTGCACACTCTGCTCCAAACACTGAATCTTGCAGCATGGCTAATCAGCTAATTTCACCATTCACATCTCTCAGTAAACCTGTGCTAGATGTCATTTTGGAGGCCAGAAGGCGTAGTACAAGAAAATGTTATGCTGATAAATGAAAGAGCTTCTGTGCCTGGAATCAAGCACAAGGAATAAACATAGCAATGCCCAATATTCCTCAGATTCTGCAATATTTAACTGAGATGCTTCACATGGCCTATCTTTTTCTTCTATAAAAATCCATGCCTCTGCCATCTCGGCTCATTACAACACAGAGCCTACTCTCTTTTCTCATCCCCTGCTAAGGCAATACCTCAGAGGGGCCAAAAATTGGAGCCCTACCAGGAGAGCACCAACTCCTGCATGGGACCTCAATTTTGTGCTGGAAAAACTCACCCTACCTCCTTTTGAACCAGCTACTACTGCAGACATAAAATGTCTTTCCTGGGAAGACTGCCTTTCTTTTAGCAGTCACTTCAGCTAGAAGGATTTCAGAACTACAGGCTCTCATGGCAGTGGAGCCTTTCATTATCTTTTATCCGGACAGGGTGGCCCTCAGGACCAATCCTTCTTTTATGCCTAAGGTGGTATCCAGTGTGTCTCTTAACCAGATCATTCATCTGCCAACTTTTTTCCCAAATCCGCAGAACAAGGGGGGAGCAGATTCTGCATTCATTGGATGTACGTAGACAACTAAGATTCTACTTAAACAGGACAAAATCTCTAAGAAAGTCTGAGCAACTACTGGTGGCATTTGCTGCAGGGGCCGAGGTGAAGGCTATCTCAAAGCAGACTATTTCAAAATGGATAAGCCATTGTATTTGTTTCTGTTACATGCACCATGATAAACGTGTCCCCAAGGGGATCAGATCCCATTCCACCAGGGCTGCATCTACTTCTGCAGCTTTTCTCAGAGGGGTTCCTACCAGAGACATTCTAGGAGCTTGCTACTTGGAGCTCAGTTCATACGTTCACAAAACATTACCGTTTACCTCTCTTTTCTAAATCCAGGGCAGGCTTTTGCCACTGCTGTCCTGCAGGGCCTTATAGCTGCTCCTAATGCTGTATAATTCCATCCTCCCATCCATAGCTTTGGGATTCTACCCAAACATAATGACTACAACAGTGCAACACAAAGAACATAGTACAGTTGTGTACACTTACCATAAATGTAGATGTTAGAGTGTATTCACTGTTGCAGTCCGGGTTACCCACCCGCCAACCCCCTTTCTTCTCTATTATTGTACCTCTTCTTTCCTTCACTATGCTCAAAAGCCTTTTTGGTGTATTTGCTTTTAGTTGGAGGTAATTTTTTTGTGTTCTAAATTATATGCATATATATATATATATATATATATATTTTTTTTTTTTTTGCTCCCCATTTGGGGTGCACCTGACATCTGGGGCAAGAAAAACTGATTAAAATAGTATCTGCTGCATGTTTTATACCCCTGGTGACCTGATGTCATGGAAGAGGAGACAGCAACCGATGCAGGACCCAAGACTTTGTTATTCAGTCCGACTGAAGGCAACCTGCCAGCACATTACCCAAATGTAATGACTGCAACAGTGAATACACTTAAACATCTATATTTATGGTAAGTGTACACAACTGTACTTTTCAAAGGTGACTTTGGCTAGGTGGATTTCCCTTTGTATCCTACAAGCATACAGAGAGCTTGGTTTACCAGAACCAGTAGGAGTTCATGCCCATTCTACACATTCTATGGCGACGTCTGCAGCATTCTGGTCCAGAGTTTCCCTGGATGATATTTGCTCAGCGGCTACCTGGGCATCTTCTCACACCTTTATTAATCATTATAAACCGGATTTGGTATCTAGAAGAAGGGCTTCTTTTGGCTCTGCAGTGCTCCGGAATATCCTTCCTTAAGGGCCTTCCAAGATTTTGGGTAGCTGGGGACTCTGTCTCGCAGGTTGCTGATCAAATGAAGTTAACTACTTCAGATAAAAAAGTTATGTACTCACCATAACGTTCCATTTGAGTAGGTAAACTTCATTTGTCAGCAACTGTCCCTCCCTCCTTCCCTATTGCCTTGACATTTTTTTTGCTGAACTTGATGTCCAGAGTTCATGATTTGGAGGTTTGTCCTTGGTTTAGGTGTCTCAGGTTAGTTTGTTGGTTTCATGTATGGTGTGGCAAACTCGATCTGACGATTGGAAGGAGGTTGCAGTGCAGTATGGGTAGGGGGAGAAGCTTGGAGCTCGGATTTTTTGCTTGGTATGCTGTCGGCTCGTATCCGTATCGGATCTGTAACCCACAGGTTGCTGACAAATGAAGTTAACCTACTCAGATGGAAAGTTATGGTGAGTACATAACTTTTTTCAAATCTATCCTTTGATCTGTAGAGCTCGGAGTCAGCCTGTCTGGGCTAGCACATTCTTTCTATTGTTTTAACTTAAGGAGTAATTACTAGAGTGTACATGTGAAATGTCTTTTATTGTTGTAGCTTACTGAGCAGGTGTTAGCTTGCTAAATAATGTAGCCAGTTGGCCTGGGAACCCCAGGTTAAGTGTCAAAATGATGTAATGTGTATACTGGGAAACCTAAGTGTCAAAACGATGTAATCTGGGAGGGCCCAGCAGAAATATTTGTTAGTGATTTTAAAAACTATTGCTCAGAGAGAGAGACTGTAAGCATTTTGATCTTAGACATCCAACTCAGCACTGCCTATGCTCTATATGTGTAAGTTACTTTAGAAATATGTTTTCTTGTAGCAATAGCTAGGAATTAGAAAAGATTAGACTAAGTGTTTTTCTGTTATGTCAGAACTGTACTACTGAATCATTTTAAGTTTCTGTGTGATCTCTGAACTCTTGAATGGCACTGTGGTGTAGTAGTATTGTCTTTTGTTTTTAGTATTTATTATTACATATTTTTAAACCCTTTTCAACTGTGGCTGGTTTATGTAGAGATAATTTAAGCTCTAGAGTACATTGCATACTTATAAGTGATCCTGTACTAAGCCTTTCCAGTAAGCCTTAATTGCTTAAGTTACACTACTGTTGGATAATAATATTACACAGTAATAATTGGACACCCTTTTAAGGGCCTTTGGGTAGCTGATAATTATTAGCTGGTGGTGGCAGTAATTACTACCGTATAGTCTGGGCATAGGGGCACAGCTGGAGAATCTGTGTCAGCCTTTCCCAGGAGTGTCTGTGAAGTTGTATAAATACTTATCTCAAAGTGTGTGTGTGTGTGTGTGTGTGTGTCAGCTACTCGGGCAGGGACACGAAGCACTGGTTGGACAGAGAGGATACTGGAGGTTAGCTTGCCAGCTAGGCTGAGATCTGGCCATTATAGCTGTGGCAGTGGGGAGTCTTATTAGGGACCTGGAGAGCAAGGGAGCAACCAGACCCAGACTGACTGTGATCTCTGTGTGCTCTTAAGGGAAATTGCACTTTACTGTGTGTATTTGTTATCCTTTCTCCTATATGAGACACGCTGTCTGGTGTTAGTGATGAAGATTGAGGCTTCTTGATTGCTGGGCCAGGACACGGACGGCACATACTAATTGTTGGCAGTGGTTGGGATATCCACACATATTAATTGGTTTGCAGTGGTGGGGTCCACATCACATATTAATTGGTTGGCAAATGCTAATTGGCTTGTAGTGGTATGGGTAGAGTGAATCCTGTAGCTTATGTACAGTGATCTTTGAAGGTGTTTTGTATTCTAAAACAGCCACGCAGTGAGAGTTCAGATCACAATTGTTTTATTTCCTTTGTTATATTAGTCAGTCAGGGTGAGCAGGCAGCATGTTAACACAAGAGTATGGAAAGCTGACAATGAGCCAGCTGGTGGAGATGTGCCAGGCTAGGGGACTGGTGCATGGAAACCTGACTAAGGCAGACCTGATTGCAGCCTTGGTTACAGCTGCATCAGAAAACTGCATCCAGGAGGACAGTCAGACTGGCAGTGGAGATACAATATCATCGAAGAATGGACAGCTCAGCCTTTCTGCAGTGGACTTTAAAATCCAGATGAAGCTAAAGAGACTTGAGTTGGAGGGCAGGTGTTTAGAGATAGAAGCTGATCTGCAATTTGAAGAGAGGGATCATTTTGATAGTTTCATTCTTACGTTTGAGAGGGTATGTAAGCAGTATAGTGTTGACCAAAGCCTCTGTCCTGACACCCTTACTCCAAGGGAAAGCTGTAATGTTTTTGTCAAAAATGCCTAACGCTGTCTGTTTTGATTATACTGCTGTAAAAAAAATGTTTTGATTATACTGCTGTAAAAAAAATGTCTTTTAGAATGTTTTAAGCTAACACCTGAAATGTATAGGAAAACGTTTTGTGAGCATAGATGCAAGGCAGATGAAAGTGTGTGTGAATATGATGCTGAAATGAGCACTTATTTTCATAGCTGGGTGAGTGGATGTCAGGTCACCACTTTTGAAGGGCTGGCAGACCTTTTGGTAAGGGAGCAAGCCCTTAGCATTTTGCCTGAGGACACGAGGATCTGGTTAGCTGATAGACAATGTGCTACTTCAGATGAGTTGGGGAAGAAGGGAGACCTATACCTGGCCAGCAGGGCAGCCCTCCACAGGAAGGGGACCCCCAGTACTGCTCAAGGGTCTAAAGTAACCCATGGTGGGCAGCACATAATGCCCCAGTAGAATCTGACAGTAGCAGGGGAAGCCACTTGTCCAGGTACACCTCCAGGAGCTAGGGTTAAATGTTTTGAATGCAACCAGTGGGGCCATGTGGCATACAGGTGTCCATGGAGGCAAGGTGAGGGACCAAAGGTCAGGGAGCCAGTAAGTGGGAAAGACAAAATGCCAATAATAGGTTGTCTTGAGACAACAGGGGTACTAAACTACCATCCTGCAGATATCCGGAGAGGGAAGGATTTGGATGAGGCAGTACCATGTACTTATGCAGTTACACGTGGTCAGGCTAGGAGACAAGCATGTGCGTCTGGTAGCCTGGGGGAGACCCAGACAGACTGCATACTTGCAGACAGGACTGGTGAGGTGGTTACTTCAGGGAGTGAGCTACGTTATAGCAGTGAGACTGAAGGTGAGCCACAGCTGCTTGTGGGTACTGATGTTCCCTTGGACAGAGTGACTGCAAAGGTAGAGGTGAGTAGTAGTACCCAGGCTGACAGTGAGGCACTACTGTCAGAGGATGCCAAACTTCCTGTGGAAGGAGAGCTGGGAAGAGTTACAAGGAGAGAGTTGAGACAGACTCAGACTCAGCTCTCAAGACCCTACATTGCATGGCCTGATGGCAGGTAGCTAGGGAGGCACCTGATTTTCAAGGGAAGGGGGAATGTGTATACTGGGACAAAGGGTTCCTCTACAGCGAGTGGACCCCTGAAGGAGGACTAGAAGGTGCGAGAGAGTACAGCAGTTGGCAGTGCTTAGAGCCTACCATCTGGTGCTTCTAGCCATAGCCCATGATATTCCCTTTGCAGGGCATATGGGCATAAAACGTACAAAGAGGCGTATTATACAAAACTTCTATTGGCCTGGAATTTCCAGAGATGTAACAGGGTACTGCAGGGCCTGTGAGTAGTGCCAAAAGGTAGACAAGGCAGGAGGCAAGGTGAGAGCTCCTTTGATGCCTTTGACTGTGATTGAGGAGCCATTTCAGAGGGTAGCTATGGATATTGTGGATGTCCTTCAAGAATGCAACTGCAGTCATAACATATGGGTTGTCCTGCCTCAGGCAGCCCTCGGTCGGCCGGATTCCAAAGTCTGGGTCCGACGTCGGCTGATGTCGCATTTCTCTCCGACGTCAGTGCGGCTGGAGTATATAAGCATCAACCGACGCCATTTTCTTCAGTCTTTCTTGCCGTGCGGTGCCCGAAGCAGAAGCAGTTCGCAAGTGCCGGTCGGTCAGCTCCTGTATTCTTTGATCCGAAGTCATCAAAAAAGCTAAGTACCCCGTTGGGGACCTTTTCTTGCCTCAGCCGATGTCAGAAATTACTGAAAAAGTTAATAATTGTCTGTCTTGTGGTAAACAAATACCTCATAAGGATTTCCACTCTTACTGTCTTCCTTGCCTTGGCCCAGACCACGACGTCTCGGCCTGTGTCGCCTGTGCTCGCTTCAACAAGCACACACTCAGGCGCCGGGCGGAGTTCGCTGAAGACTTTTTCGGCGATAAATTTGCTTACACAATGCCGTCTGAACTTCCGACATCGTAGACTCCTAAGAAACGAAAAGACCGGGACCGACATCCTCGGCCCATGTCTTCCACCGACTCCACGCCAAAACCTACCGCGAGTGCTCCGGTTCCACCCGAGACGGTTTTTTCACCGCCCCGAACCGAAGACACCGCACTTAGGCTACACCGACGCCAGTTATAGATTTTCCTCCGGATACTGAAACCGAGGAAATACCCGAGACCATTGCTGTGGATAAGGTCACTCCTGCACGTGGAGCTGCTAGGCCTCCTATGGCCATGTCTATTAAGGCCTATACACGTGCTAAGGCAGCCAGCAAGACCAAGCACCTTACTGTTAAAACCTTACCTCAGCCTACTCCTGAAACACAAATCATGACCATGGCCGCAGACTTAATTTCTATGATTAGAGGTTCACAGGCCCATCCTGAGAGAGGATCCCAACCTCCTCCTGATAAAAGGCCCCGGGTTGAACCCTCTGACCCTATCCCTTCAGGTGAAGATTCTGAGGACTCTGTTCACTCCGATGGCCAGGAAGAGCCCTTCCAGACCTATGAGGACTCGGATGCAGAGGACTCCATCCCCTCGGCCTCCCCTCCTGAGGACATTTCTTTTGGGGAAGTTCTGCATACCATGAGGGAACATTTTAAGTGGCAAGGCCGGGAATATTCTGATTCCAGAAAGTGCCTTCGAACCTTCCTTAAAAAGCCCCAACCCAGGCCCCTGGCTATACCTCCTGTGCTTGATGTTTTGGATGACCTATACTCTGATTCCAGTGTTACCCCGGATACTCTTCCCCCTGCTCCAGCCAAGCCAGACAGATATTATAGGGTCCCAGAAACACATTCTCATTTCTTTAGGGCCCATGCTGTTGATTTAGAAACTATTTCTCAGGGACCTAAAGGGGTTTCAGCATCCACCTCCAAAAACCCTTTGCCTTCCAACAGGGAAGCTAGGTCATTAGAGAGATGGGGGGAAAAGGTCTACACCTCCACTACTTTATCTATGAGAGCTTTGAATTGCCTCTTTCATATGTTTCAATATCAGGATTTCCTGTTAGATGATTTACAGAAAACATTGGCCTCTCCTGAACCTTTAGACAGGAAGTCTTTGCAGGAAGCTGTACATAATTCTCAGCAAGTCAGCAATCACTTCCTGCAGTGTGGATATGATGCACTGGAAGCTTCATGTAGGGCAGCTATGACAGGGGCGGTCATTCGTAGACATGCATGGTTAAAAGAACAACCTCTACCAGATCATGTTAAGGCAAAACTTCTTGATGCACCCTTGGAAAAGAACAAGCTTTTTGGTGCTAATGCTAAAGATGTGTTAAAGTCCATCAAGGAAAAAGCAAAATCAGTTCAGACGGTCAAAGATTTCCTCCAGGTTCAGCCACCCAGATTCAGCAGGAACTGGCCTTCTAAAAACTGGTCCTTTCCCAATCCTGAAAGATTTCAAAGGGGTAAAAACAGGCGTGACCGAGAAAGAGGACAATACAGAGGTTCTTACAGGGGACGGCAATGGCAACCAACAAACCAAAGAAGTGACACAGGGGTCTCCCCTGCCCCACAGGGACAATCTCAATGACTTTCCTCTACTTCCGCTGACCAAGGAGCAAACAGAAGCTCCTTTGGGCAGAAAATTATCTCTGTTTTCAGACAATTGGCACAGATTGACAAAGGACAAATGGATTTTGGACATTATAGACCAAGGTTACAGGTTCCACTTTCATACCTTACCAAGAAAACAAGGCATGCCAAACCTACCACAAAACCAGAGGGCAGAGGCTATCAAGCAAATTTCTCTGCTTGCTCAAATCAAAGCGATAGAAAGATTTCCACAACAAGAACAAGGCCAGGGGTTTTACTCAAGACTGTTCCTTGTTCCAAGAAAAGAAACTCAATGGAGACCAATACTGGATTTGTCCGCATTAAACACCTTTCTCATAGTACCAAAGTTCAAAATGCTGACTCTACAGCAACTCCTTCCCATGCTGGGCAAGGGGTCTTGGCTGATTACTCTGGACCTCAAGGAGGCATACCTGCATGTCCCTATCAGACACAGCTGCAGAAGATACCTCAGATTTCTTGCAGAGTCAGAGCATTATCAATTTTCAGCATTGCCATTTGGCTTATCTACTGCGCCCAGAGTATTCACAAAATGCCTGGCTTCAGTAATTGCTCATTGCAGGCTCCACGGGATCCAGATTTACCCGTACCTGGACGACTGCCTCATACAAGCGGACGACAAATTGATTTTGACAAAACATTTGAACTATGTCATACAATTGCTACAGGCTCTGGGATACACAGTCAACTTCCAAAAGTCAAGACTTCAGCCATCCCAGCAAATAACCTTCTTAGGAGCCAATCTAGACACCTCTCAAATGGCTTACCTGACAGAAGACAAGCAAGAGAAGTTAACTCATTATTTCAAAGGTTTGGCAAAACTCACCCAGATGACTGCAAGGAAATTCCTACAGGCCCTGGATTACATGGCATCCTGCATTCTCCTGGTCCCATTAGCAAGACTACATATGAGAAAGCTTCAATGGTACCTAAAAAGCCTATGGTCTCAGCACAGCAACAACCTAGAGACAACCATACCGCTCATTCCATGTCTACAAAAGGAATTCTTATGGTGGGCCTCGGTAAGCCAGACAAACACAGGTATGTCATTCAAAAAACCTCGGATAACACAGACCATGACCACAGACGCCTCAGACCTTGGATGGGGGGCGCACATGGAGGGCAGATGTATACAAGGACAATGGTCTCCAAAGGAAACACATCTGCATATAAACCAAAAGGAAATGCTGGCAGTAATGCATGCCATCGAGGCCTTTCGACAACATCTTCAGCAAGGCCATCTACTGATACGGACAGACAACACCACTGTGATGTGGTACATAAACAAGCAAGGAGGCACTCATTCTTACCCCCTTTGCAGACTGACAATGAATCTTTGGGGAAAATCACTGAGCCTAAACATACACTTGCTATCCCAGTTTGTTCCAGGCAAAGACAATGTGCTGGCGGACAGCCTAAGCAGGAATTTCATAGATCCACACGTGTGGAGGTTACATCCGAAAATCTTCACACAACTCAGCTCGACATGGGGGCAGGCCAGAAGTAGACCTATTTGCCTCCCACCTCAACCATCATCTACAAAAATTCTGTTCAAGGACATATCATCCACAAGCTTGGAAAATAGATGCTCTCTCATTCAACTGGAACTCCCTAAAAATCTATGCATTTCCACCCCTGCCACTGATGACCACAGTATTGCTAAAGATCAAAGCAGAGAGGCCCAAAGGGATCCTAATAGCCCCAGGCTGGCCGAGACAACATTGGTATCCTCTACTACGGAGCATATGTCACAACAAAAAGTGGGCCCTTCCCCAATGGTCCCTACTTTTGACTCAACACAACTTCAAAACTCTGCATCCAAACCTTCAGACGCTGCAGTTAACAGCCTGGGAGATTCCATGAATAACCTCAATCTATCTCTCTCCAAGGAAGTTCAGCGGATATTAACAGAAGCTCGAAGACCATCCACCAGAAAGGTTTACTTAGCAAAATGGAAGAGATTCAGCATTTGGAATACCAGCAAGGGACATGATGCATCATTATTGAACATCCCACTCATCCTGGAATATTTGGCAGATATGCTACAGAATGGACTCTCCTATTCTTCCATAAAGATACATGCTTCAGCTATTTCAGCTAGATATAACACTGATCCACCTGTGTTTTCACATCCTTTGTTAAGGCAATTCCTCAGGGGAATCAAGAACATTAAGCCACCAAGAAAGGCTCCAGTGCCAGCTTGGGACCTCAACTTCGCCCTAGAAAAACTGATTCTACCTCCCTTTGAGCCAGCAGCTTCAGTGGACTTACAATTTCTCTCATGGAAGACAGCTTTCCTGTTGGCAATCACCTCAGCAAGAAGGGTTTCGGAACTACAGGCCCTAATGGCAATACCACCGTTCATAATCTTCCACAGAGACAGGGTCTCCTTAAGAACCAACCCTACCTTTATGCCAAAGGTGGTATCCAGGGTTTCTTTAAATCAAGCTATTCACCTGCCTACTTTCTTCCCCAATCCTGACAGCAAAGGGGAAAGACTGTTGCATACCTTGGACATTCACAGACAACTTCGCTACTACCTGGACAGAACCAAGACCAGTAGGAAGTCTGATCAGCTTTTTGTAGCTTACGCCCCTGGAGTACAAGGAAAAGCAATTTCCAAACAGACAATTTCAAAATGGATTGGACATTGCATCAGATTCTGTTATTTCTTCCATGGGAAGACTGTTCCAGCCAATGTTAGACCACACTCCACCAGAGCTACAGCCACCTCTACAGCATTCTTAAGAGGGGTGCCTACAAAAGACATTCTAGAAGCTGCTACATGGAGCTCCGTGCATACATTCTCCAAACACTACAATCTCCCTTTATACTCCAGATCCAGAGCAGGCTTTGCTTCGGCAGTCCTGCAGGGATTGATTGCCACACCATCTCTTTCCTAGAGCATTCCTCCTCCCCCAGCTAAGCTATGGTATTCAACCCATATGTTATGACTGCAGTTGCATTCTTGAAGGACATAGTACAGTTTTGTACCTACCATAAATGTAGATGTCCGATAGATATGCAACTGCAGTCGGATTTTCCCTCCCTCCATACCCCTCTATGCCTTGGGTCCACTCCTATCCCTGTTTTCTCTTAGCTGGGGATATCTGTTATGGTGTATCTGTTTATTGCTTACTTACTTGTCTGGAATCCTGTTTTTGTCTTCCAATTTGATTACAGCCTTCCTTGGAGGGCATCTGGCATCTGGGGCAAGAAACACTGAAGAAAATGGCGTCTGCTGATGCTTATGTACTCCAGCCGCACTGACGTCGGAGAGAAATGCGACATCAGCCGACGTCGGACCCAGACTTTGGAATCTGGACGACCGAGGGCTGCCTGAGGCAGGACAACCCATATGTTATGACTGCAGTTGCATATCTATCGGACATCTACATTTATGGTAGGTACAAAACTGTACTTTCCTCTGAGTACCCCGTTCCACAAGGAAAATGTATATCCTAGTGGTAGTGGATTATGCTACACAATACCCTGAGGCAGTGGCTTTGTCCTCCATTGAGGCAGAGAAGGTGGCAAATGCTTTGTTAGAGATTTTCAGCAGGGTAGGTTTCCCAAAAGAAATACTGTCTGACAGAGGTGCCGATGTTATGTCAGACCTGCTGGCTTGTCTGTGGAAGTCTTGTGGGGTGAAGCACACTAAGACCACACCCTACCATCCCCAGACTAATGGTCTTGTTGAGAAGTTAAACTCTACAATCAAGTCCATGCTACGGGTATTTGCAGATCAGTTTAAGAGGGAGTGGGACAAATGTTTGCCCCATCTGTTGTATGCTTACAGAGAGGTTCCCCAGGAATCCACAGGTTTTCACCCTTTGAGTTGCTGTATGGGCATAGTGTGAGGGGACCTCTAGATTTAATATGGGATGAGTGGGAAGGTGAGTGCGAGTCTCACAGGACTCTATGCCATAGGTTCTAAACCTCAGGACAAGGCTCAGAGAACTCATGGGCTTGACCCAGGAGAACCTGGCAGAAGCCCAACAACAGAAAAAGGCATGGTATGACAGGAATGCTCGAGCTAGAGAGTATGCTGTGGGGCAGCAGGTAATGGTTCTCATTCCTGTCAGACACAAGCTGCAAGCAGCTTGGGAGGGTCCCTACAATGTGGTAAGAAAGGTAAATGATGTTAACTACATGGTGGAACTGCTAGGCAGATGGCAGGGGCACAAATTATACCATGTTGACATGATGAAACCTTACCATGATAGGGAGGGTCTTGTGCTGAGCATTTGCAGTGGATTGCAGGAGGAGTCTTGAGGGAGATCTGGGGACTGATCTCCTCAGTGAGGCTCGGGCTGACACCTCAGTGGAAGGGGTAGCAATGTCCCAGCAGCCATCTCCTACCCAGGTTTGAGAAATCCAAGCAGTGTTGCAGGAGTTTGGGGACATGTTGACTGGGAAACCAGGGTGCACCTACCTAGTGCAGCACCAGGTGGATACGATACCTCAAATGTCTATTAGGCAGGCCCCTTATAGGGTGCCCGAGAGAGTCAGACGGACTCTGAGGGAAGAAGTACACGAGATGTTGGAACTAGAGTCCCTAGGCCTCCCCAGTGGTGCTGGTGCCAAAGAAGGATGGCAGCACCAGCTTCTGTGTGGACTACAAGAAATTAAATAGTCACACAAGTGGATGCTTACCCCATGCCTAGGGCAGATGAGGCCCCAGAGCGGCTGGGTGGGGCTAAGTATCTTACAACCATTGGTCTTACCAAGGGTTACTGGCAGGTGCTTTTGATTCCCAGTGCTAGAGAGAAGTCAGTCTTTGTGACTCTTTTTGGCCTGTATGATCACAATGATGCCCTTTGGGATGAAGAATGCCACAGTGGCTTTCCAGAGGCTGGTAGATAATATCCTAGCAGGAGGGGTTGCCCTTGCTTACATAGATATTGCCATCTACAGCCATTCCTGGCCAGAGCACCTTCAACATGTCAGGGAGGTGCTGGGCAAACTACAAAGGGCAGGGCTGACTATTAAGCCGAGCAAATGCCAGGTGGTTATGACGGAGGTCTCCTACCTAGGACATAGATTGGGGATTGGTAAGATAAGGCCAGAACCTGCCAAAGTGGAAGCTATTCAGGCATGGCCTGCACCTGTTACTAAAAAGTAGGTGAGGGCATTTTTAGGGACAGCAGGGTACTATAGAAAGTTTGTCCCTAGTTATAGTACCATAGCTACTCCCCTCACAGACCTGACAAGGAAGAACAGGCCAGTTAATGTAGTGTGGACCCCAGGATTTGAGCAGGCATTCCAGAAGCTTAAAGAAGCTTTGGGAGGACCCCCTGTGTTAGCCAGTCCACATTACAGCAAATAATTTGTTGTGCAGGTGGATGCTTCAAACCATAGGGTGGGGGTTGTACTTAACCAGATTTCTTCAGAGGGAGAAATGCACACTGTGGTTTATCTCCGTCGTAGGCTCCAACCCAGGGAGGAATGCTATGGAGCTGTAGAAAAGGAATATTTAGCCATAGTGTGGGCACTGCAGAAACTTCAACCTTATCTTTATGGAAGAAAATTCACTGTAATGACCGATTACAACCCCCTATCATAGTTAAACAGAGCCAGCCAGTAAAATGACAAGTTGCTAAGATGGAACCTGAAGTTGCAAGCATATGATATGTCAGTGCAGCACCACAGTGGGATTAGCAATGCCAATGCACATGGGCTCTCAAGACAGGGAATGGGGTAATGCAAACTCAGATAGACCTGACCCTCTCAAGCGGCATTTCTCAAGGGTCACTTGAAAAACTAGCTCGAGTTCTCCAAGGGGGGAGAGATGTGAAGATTAGGTAGAGATGGGTGAGGGCTGCCAGCCTAGCCAAATAGAATTTGATACATAATTCTGGCATTTGTAAATATAAATGTAAAATACAGGCTTGTTTCTTAAATGAAAGAAAATACTGTAAAATGTTGAACTTCAAGATTGTAGCAACATTGGCAACTGCTGTAAGGAAAATTAAGTCAAGCATTTCAAATCTTTCTTTTCAAGGTAACATTTTTTCAGATTTGTCCTTTGATCTGTAGAGGTCGGAGTCAGTCTGTCTGGGCTAGCACATTCTTTCTATTGTTTTAACTTAAGGAATAATTACTAGAGTGTACATGTGAAATGTCTTTTATTGTTGTAGCTTACTGAGCAGGTGTTAGCTTGCTAAATAATGTTGCCTGTTGGCCTGGGAACCCCAGGCTAAGTGTCAAAATGATGTAATGTGTATACTGGGAAACCTAAGTGTCAAAATGATGTAATCTGGGAGGGTCCAGCAGAAATGTTTATAGTGATTTTAAAAACTATTGCTCAGAGAGAGACTGTAAGCATTTTGATCTTTGACATCCAACTCAGCACTGCCTATGCTCTATAAGTGTAAGTTACTTTAGAAATATGTTTTCTTGTAGCAATAGCTAGGAATTAGAAAAGATTAGACTAAGTGTTTTTCTGTTGTGTCAGAACTGTACTACTGAATCATTTTAAGTTTCTGTGTGATCTCTGAACTCTTGAATGGCACTGTGGTGTAGTAGTATTGTCTTGTGTTTTTAGTATTTATTATTAAATATTTTATACCCTTTTCAACTGTAGCTGGTTTATGTAGAAATAATTTAAGCTCTAGAGTAATTGCATACTTATAAATGATCCTGTACTAAGCCCTTCCATTAAGCCTTGATTGCTTAAGTTACACTACTATTAGATAATAATATTGCACAGTAATAATTGGACACCCTTTTATAAGGGCCCTTTGGGTAGCTGATAATTATTAGCTGGTGGTGGCAGTAATTACTACCATATAGTCTGGTCATAGGGGCACAGCTGGAGAATCTGTTTCAGCTTTTCCCAGGAGTGTCTGTGAAGTTGTATAAATACTTATGTCAAAGTGTGTGTGTATGTCAGCTACTTGGGCAGGGACACGAAGCATTAGTTGGATAAAGAGGGTCTGGAGGTTAGCTTGCCAGCTAGGCTGAGATCTGGACCCGATAGCTGTGCCAGTGGGGAGTCTTATTGGTGACCTGGAGAGCAAGGGAGCAACCAGCCCCAGATTGACTGTGATCTCTGTGTGCTCTTAAGGGAAATTGCACTTTACTGTATTTGTTATCCTTTCTTCTATATGAAACGCCCTCTCTGGTGTTAATGGTGAGGACTGAGGCTCCTTGATTGCTGGGCCAGGGCACGGGCGTCACAAGTACTACTATCATTCCCCTCCCACACAAAAAAGAAATCTAAACAGCATAAATATAGGCTCTATTTGTTCTTAAATATAGATGGAAACTAAAACTTCCTTTCCCACATTAACATTATAATATTTGCAAATATGAGTGTGCATACAGCCCCCATAGTTGCACCTGTTTTTTTTGCAGGAAGTACTGACCTTCAAAATAAACAAAGTTGGTATGTAAAATTATTTCCATGAAATTAACCACAACACCCACCTGCTAGTTTTAGAATAAATTAGAATCAAACAAAAACTCCTGAAACCATTGTAAACCAAGGGTGTGTGGTATTACATTAAATAAATTGACATCATCAACTGTAAGAAAAATAGCGTTCCCATCAAAATGAAGGTCATTCAGTTTTGTTAGAAAGTGCCAGGAGTCCATACAAATATGTGATTCGTTCCCCAAAACTTTTTTCAACTGGATATCAATATACTTACATAAAGAATGTGTCTTGGACCCCTTCACGCTGACAGTTGGTCTCATGGGAGGGGGTCATGCTAATTTCTGTGAATTTTGGGGATCCCAAAAATACTAGTTACAACAGAGTACTTAGTACTCAAAATTCAAGTGTCGTGATCCAGTTGCCCCTGGTCCTCCATATCTTTAAGCGATAAGTCAATTTTATAGTAAGAGATGTTAACCATATTATGACTGACTTCCTCATACATCCTCCCATCAAGCAAGAACACATTTATCCGGTTAATGTAGTCTTCTTTAGACATTATCACAACCCCACCCTTGTCCGGCTTCATAACTCTTAGTGATTTATCTTGACAAAATTCTAACATACTCTTTCATCCTGTGTAAGATTATCAGAAAATTGAAATGGTTTATGTTTAAGCATCGCCCTAAAATCAAATTTGCATTCATATTGTGTTTAGTAATTGTATTTGGTTGCCAGGAGACTTGACTAATTTTATATCACTTGCTATTGGTGAATAATGTCATGTGATTGTTGAACATATTTTAAATATGTGGTGTATGTTTGTCAATTTTATTCTGAAGAAGTCTTGAGATACAAGCAGACGAAAGCCCTAAATAAATTCCTTTGTGGGTCTTTGTTCGTGTTGGTGCTAGTTTTTTGGCTCAAGGCATCTCTGTTGAGCAGTTTTGTGATTCCTTGTGGTTCTTGACCTGTTATTAGAAGGTTCCGTCTCCTGCTTCCTCTTATCCCTAAAATAGAGTTTTCCTCTCTGTGACCTATATATAACATTACTGCCCCTTAAATAGACACATTCTTGAGATTTATAACCTCTTGCCAAACATTCTTTCTCTAGATTACTTAGGGCCACCTTGTTGCCAGTGTCTGAACTAGTAAGTCTTGATATCCTAAGGCCCTGTCCTTGGGTGACATTCTTATTGACATGATTGGGGCGCATACACTGGTGATGTAATAAACTATTTTTCTTGCATGTTTTTCTAAACAACTCTGTAGGAATCTGACCTCCATTCTTAGTAATAAAGACATCAGGAAATCATATGCCTACAGTGGACCATTTTCCTGTAAATTTAAGGAAATCATTAGTTGAGTTAATATAATGTAAAAACCTCTGTAGCTCCAATTCAGACGCATCCCATATTAGAAACACGTCATTGACAAACCTCTTATAGTGGGGTATAAACGTTGAAAAACTAGTGTTAACAAAGTGGGTTTCCTAGTATGCCATAATTAAAGAAAGAAAGAAGGCGAGAAGAAGACAACTAACATGGAACGTTATGGCAGGTACATAACTTCTTAATGTTAAGTTGTCATTCTCGCCTTCATTCTTGCTGGATGGGATCCGATGCGAGCAAGACTTTGCCCGCTCCGAAACCCGTATCGGAGCAGACAACAGCGCGCAAGCGCTCTAGGTCACCCTCCGTAGAGTCCATTTGTTCGGCTCCAAGATCGCCCTTACTGTCGAAGCGGAGTCATAGGATTCATTCCTCCAGGTCTTCCAGGTTGTCCGACCATGACATTGAGAGGGTGGTCAGTAGACTCCTCAAGTCTCAGGCACTGGCCCAAATACTCCAAAGCCCATCTCACCAGACTGTGGCTCCCTCGGTGCCAGTTTCGATTCCTCCTCCGACTATTCAGTTGAGCTCGGAGCCGGAGTTTGTCGGAACCGGGACCTTACCCACGTCGGAGCCAATACTACCACCTTCGGCTCTGGCGTCGTCAGCTCCGACCTCTTCATTGGTGCGGTCTGTGGAGAGGTCTGGGCGCCGGGACTCCATCGTCGGCTCCGAGGGGGCGAGTGGCATCGGACCCTTGTCTGACCCCGTTCTCCCTCTCTGAGCGTCGTCGCTGGTTAGTTCGGCCCCGACATCATTCTAGGAGCCTTCTCTGTCGGTGCCGGGAGCGGTCCTGGTATCCTCGGAGCCAGGACTTTCTTCTGTGCCTGATAGGGGAGCCTTTGAGGTGATGAGGAGCATGCTGGATCTGGTGTCTGCTCTAAGGTTGGTTCCTTCAGCTCCTCCCTCTACAGTGCCTGTTACAGTCTCTGGTCATCCTCTGGCAATTGATAGCAGAGATCCAAAGCATAGGGTACCCACTTTGGGTGTCTCTTCTTCGTCCGAGGCCTCCCCTGAAGCTTCAGGGGAACCCCCTAGGAAAAGAAAGTGCAAGAGGAAGCACGTAGACTCTCCCGAGTCTATCACTTCGGACACCGACTTGGATGAGTCGGAGGGTTCCCCGAGATCCCCCTCTGAGTATGCCTTCTTTTCAGACATCCTAAAGATCCTGAAACAGAGGGGGAATTGGTCCACCCTCAAACCCTCCGAGGACGAGTCGGTTTACCTTGACGCTTTTGGGTCTCGCCCTTCCACTCCTGGGTATCCCCTCCTTTCTACCCACTGATGGAAGTAGTGGCCAGAAAGGCGTGGGCAACTCCTGAATCAATGGAACCTACCCCTAGGAGGCCTTCTAAATTTATTTCTGCTCCGGTAGACAAACCATTTCTGACCAAAGGTGTATCGGTAGATGCTATGGTGGTAGCAGCTGCCACTAAGAAGGAATTAGCTGATCCTTCTGTACCTGTTCTTCCTCCTAATAGAGAGTCCAGGACTATGGACAGGTACGGTAAGCGGACATTTGCTTCAGCGACCTTTGCCATGCGGTCACTGAACTATTAGTCATTTCACCCGCCTTCAGAAAGATTTGCTCAAAGAACTGGGTGAAACCATACAGGATCCTTCTGCTGCGGGGTATCAGGACAAGATTAACTCCCAGCTGGCTACCCTGAATTCCATTGCCAACTCCTCCATGCGGCTTATCTCTTATGCAGCCGATGGAGCGAGTAGGGCCGCAGGCACAGGTGTTGCATTAAGATGTCACGCCTGGATGCGACTCTGTAATTTTGCTGATCCCTTCAAAGCGTCCTTCACCAACACTCCCTTTGATGGTTCAGAGTTGTTTGGACCTCAGGTGAAGAATACCCTCACCAGGTGCCAGCAAGATGGTAAGACTCTCTCTGCCGTGGGAGTCCACTTTTCCACACCATCTAGACCATACCCTAAAGGTCAGAAGGGTGGAAAGATGTGGTTCCGAAAACCACAGGGAGTCACGCCTGCCGCACGTGGTGAACTTCCCCTCAGAGGCAGTGGGGGGAACAATAATAGACGCCGCCTCAGGGGCAGAGGGGGTCCACAGAACCAGGGTTCCAGGGAATCCTTCCCCGACCAACCCTTTCAGCATCCCTGAAAAGCTGTCCGACTGTCCACCTTCGGAGGCAGTCAGGGGAAGATTATCTCTGTACCCAGAAGCCTGGCAATCCCTCTCTCAAGACAAATGGGTACAGTCGATCATATCCGAGGGTTACAAAATCCCCTTCATTTCCTCTCCGATCCAACCGCCAAGACCCCTCCCAGACGTACCACCCGGACAAAGGGGTCAGGCACAGCTAGAGACAAAAAAGCTGTTAGAAAAAAAAGAGTCATCCAGGCAGTCCCAGCAGACCAGCTAGGATCCAGAATCTACTCCAGGTTCTTTTTGGTACCAAAAAAGACAGGAGACTGGAGACCCATTTTGGACCTCAGCAGACTGAACAAGTCTGTGCAGAAGACAAAATTTCGGATGGTAGCACTGCAGTCCATTCTGCCCTTCTTGGGCAGAGACAACTGGATGTGCTTGTTAGACCTTCAGGATGCGTACTGTCATGTAAAGATACACAGGCGCTCCAGGAGGTTTCTCCGCTTCCGGCTGGGAGCCAGTCATTACCAATTCAGAGCCCTGCCCTTTGGTCTCACCACAGCCCCCCGGGTGTTCACCAAATGTTTGGCAGTGGTCACGGCTCACTTGAGACAAAAAGGATTCCAGGTGTTTCCATATTTAGACGACTGGCTCATTACCGCTACCACCAAGCAGCATCTTATCATAGCCAGGGATTACACCATTTGCATTTGCAACAAACTAGGTATTTCCATAAATTTCTCAAAATCCTCCTAGTCAATGTATAAACTTCATAGGCGCCATATTAAACACCACAGAAATGTCTGCAACATTACCACCTCAGAGAGTGACAGACATACGGTGGAATGTTCAGTTTCTGTTTCAGTCCAACAGAATTCAAGTCAAGTTAGTACTGAAAACATTAGGCCTCATGGCAGCGGCGATTCTCCTTCTCCCCTTAGCCCACTTCCACATGAGAATTCTCCAGTGGATGCTTTTTTCTTAGTGGTCCTTTCAACAGCTCCCAATGACTCACAACATTTTGATAACCCCATCTTGCAAAAAACACCTCTCCTAGTGGATGGTCTCCCCTCAACTTCTTCAGGGCAGACCCTTTGTTCTTCCCCCTCCAGTTGCCACGGTGACAACGGATGTCTCCCTGATCGGGTGGGGGGGGGGCATTATCACGGCAGGACTGTCCAGGGCACATGGCAACAATTAGAATGCCACCTGCACATAAATGTCCTGGAGATGAGAGCAGTGCTTTTATCGTTGCAAACCCTTCAGGACTCTCTTCCCACAGGGACTATAGCAGTTCAAATGGACAATATGTCTGTAGTGTGGTACATAAACGAGCAGGGCGGAACAAAGTCCTACCCCCTATGTCGAGAAGCACTCAGACTTTGGCAGTGGGCGATCTCCTCTCAATGGTTTCTGATAGCAACGCACATCCCCGGGAGGTCCAACGGCATAGCGGACAGACTGAGCAGAACAATTCTCATGCCTCACGAGTGGTCTCTAAATCAGGCGGTAGCAGAGAGAATTTTCCAGAAGTGGGGCCAGCCTTGCTGCGACCTTTTCGCAACACCTCAAAACAGCAAGTGCCTCGACTTCTTCACACTCTTCCCTCTACCAGGCCATCCCCCCAGAGACGCTCTTGTCCACGATTGGCCTCGGGGTCTTCTATACGCTTTTCCCTCTTTTCTGTTGATTCCGCAGTTATTTCAGAAAGCAACTGCATTGAGATCCAAAATGATCCTCATTGCTCCGTACTGGCCTCGACAAGTATGGTTTCCGTTCCTGCACCGTTATCTACTGGAACAGCCCTGGCATCTGGAACCATTTCCAGACCTTTTGACCCATCTGACAGGCAAGCTGCACCAGTCTCTTCAGTCCCTCAACCTCACAGCTTGGTTGCTCCACTTCCAACCATAGCCAGGCTTCCCTTTATTTCTCTTCCTGTCCGTGATATCATTCTTGCCTCCCATAAGTCCAATACTAGGAAGACTTATGCGAGTAAATGGAAGCGTTTTTCGTTCTGGGCACAAGCTAGGTCCTTGGATCCTTTTAATGCACCAATTCATAAAGTTCTAGATTTTCTGGCGGAGCTTTTTCATTCAGCGTCGTCGTCGGCCACTATCAGAGTACAACTAGCGGCCATTGCCAGTTTTCATGTAGGGCTCTCAGAAACCAATATTATGTCCCATAAACTCTGTAAAGCTTTCCTCAAGGGCATCTTCTTGCTCAGACCTCCCATTAAGGATCCTCCTCCACAATGGGATCTAAATTTGGTGTTAACTTCATTAATTCTCCCCCCCCCCCCCTTTGAGCCTGCAGCTTCTTGTTCCCTCAAGCTTCTCTCTTGGAAAACTCTGTTTTTGGTGGCTATAACATCTGCCAGAAGGGTGTCGGAACTTCAGGACTTGTTTGTCCATCCCCCTTATTTGGTTTTTCATAAAGATAGGGTAGCTCTCAGAACAAATCCTTCCTTTCTACCAAAAGTTTCTTCTGAATCAAATCTGAACCACACTATTGACTTGCCTGTTTTCTTCCCAAATTATTCAAACAGGGCTGAACAGAAACTACATTCCTTGGATGTTCATCGTCAACTGCGGTATTATCTAGACAGGACAAAACAATTCAGAAAGTCAGAACAGCTCTTCCTCTCTTATGCTGAAGGAAATAAAGGACTTCCAGTATCAAAGGTAACTCTTTCCAGATGGTTAGCATCCATCATTACCTTTGTCTACGAGTTGAGACACAAACAACTTCCTTCAAGACCTAAGGCTCATTCAACCAGGGCACTATCAACCTCAACAGCCTTTCAAGCAAGGTTACCATTAGATGCCATTTGTGCAACAGCTACATGGGCTTCTCAACATACTTTTATTACCCATTACAAACTTGATATAGCCTCCAGAAATAGAGCTGACTTTGGTTCCACCGTACTCGGGAGTCTGTTCCGTTGAGCCACCCAGGACTAAGATGCTAGGGACGCTGTCCCATCCAGCAAGAATGAAGGCGAGAATGACAACTTAACATTAAGAAGTTATGTACCTACCATAACATTCCATGTTAGTTGTCTTCTTCTCGCCTTCTTTCTTGTGTCCCTCCCTCCTGCCCCCTAGCCTGGACAGACTTGAAGGTCTCTGAGTCCTTTTCTTTCATGATACATAGTTATTCAGGGCTTACCCGTATCATGAGTGTTACCAGCAGGGAGACCGTGTTTTTATATAATGGCTTATTTTTTGGTAACAATAAAACTATACTATTTGTTAGCTGTCAATGAGATCTGGGGAGTTAGCGCATGGTATTGTGGGATATAGGGCTGCCTCGAGCCGGTAAAAATAGCTCTCGAGCTGTAGTATAGGCTGAGTCGGAGCAGAGGATCGGCTCCGAACCCATCCAGCAAGAAAGAAGGCGAGAAGAAGACAACTAACATGGAACGTTATGGTAAGTACATAACTTCTTATTATGTAACAAAAACTGCCTTACAAAGTCTATTTCATCTTCATTAGTTATCATGGTGAACAATGAAGTCACGTCAGGAGTAACTAAATAAACCTCCAAGTTAAAATTGTCTGAAAAGACATATTCAGAGAAAGTGTCTTAAAAATGCTCAGCAAGTCTAATAATCGTACTTGTTTTCTCAACATTTCTCAATTGTTTCTTCATGTAAATAGTGTGTGGCTCAGTGAGCCATCCTTTGCTGGAAACGATCAGTCTTAAAGGAGGATCGCTGTAATTTTGTGCATCTTAGGGAGTCCTGTAATGCTTGGTATCAAAGCTGTCTCAACTAAAAAGTACTTGTACAGCTCTTGCCCAATCATACCAGACATGAACAAATTATTTAAATCTGTTTGAACATTTCTAGTAGTCCTATTCAATCTGTATCTTTACTCAGTATCTTACAGGCTGCTGAGAGGCAACCTGTACCTAGCCTACAGAAGAATGGTCTCTGGCACTGTCCTAATAGAAATGCTGCTTGTCCCCAAATCAAATGGGACAAGGTCACTTGCTCCAAGGATCTCAGCCTAGCCTGTGACATAAACAGAAAATGTTGGAGAGACAGATATGTCTCCCAGAGATTGCTGCTCCACTGGAATAAACTCTCACTTCACGTGAAGCAGAGCTTCTCAATGACCCTGTTTAAACTCAACCTTGACAGTTGGATGGTAGACTATAAATTCACCCCAGTGTGACACCTGTGTTCTTCATGAACAGGGGCAGTCTGTGCTAATTACTGATTCACTCTGCTAACAATGACCATCGAACCATGGTGAACTAGGGAACAAGAGTATTCTAGATTTAGCAGTCTTAGCAGAAACTGGGCAACTTACCCCCTCCCCCCAAAAAAAAATAAATGATAGTGAAATCCTTACCTAAGGCGACAATGTACTTAGACTTTATAGGACACACAAATGTGGCAGAGTTATAGTCATAATATACAAAGACACTCTCAGACTGGAACATATAGAATATAACCCCCAGGCATCATCTTCTTCTTTTTTTTCCTTTTTTAGGTCGCCACAGCCGGATCACCTCACCTTGTTGCTTGAATGAATGTGGTGTTTTTTTACAGTGTCGAGTTGCCAGCCCCGCCCAACCTTCCACAGAAGGCACACTCACACCTACACACAATTTAGAAATTTCCACCCAATCCCACCTGGGCATGTGGGTGGATGTCGGGAGGAACCGGAGGAACCCCGGAACCCCACAGGGACCACAGAGACACAGGCAGACTCCACAGAAGAGGACCAAGCAGCCGAGAGAAGGACCAGACCTCTTGCTGTGGCGGAGGCGGCAACCACTGCCACTGCACGGCCAACCCCAGGCATCATGAACTCTGAAATTTTAATGTCACTCCTCCGTCTTAATGACAATAAACATAGCAATTTATATTAACACAGGCAACAACCCATCCATAATTGAAAATCCTCTTGTTTGGTCTGACTCTTATTTTAATCAGGAAACCATAAGATTGGAGGATTTCAGTACAGACTGGTACAGCTACTCTTCAGTCAACCCTTCTAACTTTATTAACCTCTATGATTTCACTCAAATAATACAAATCCCAACCAGGATTGACCAACATAGTAATAAACTATCCATCCTAGAGACTGTAACAATTAGGCTCACCCTCTGTTACCACTCTGGTTGCCTCCCAGATAGCCTTAGAGACACCTATACTTGGCACCGGCTAAGCATTCCAACAAACGTTATATATAAATATGTCCACAATAAAAGAAATTTCTCCCTGAAGTCTTTAAAAATATCTACAACACTATGACTGGACCCCACTACACCACCTTCAATTAGATTATGCAGTTCAGTATTTCAGTAAAAATTCCTTGGCATTCTAAACAGTCTAGCACTCCTTAGAAAAATCTACGTTAAATCAAAACATGTACCATGGCTAATCAAAGACACCATGCAACTCCTCAAACAGGGAGAAAAAACATGATCCCAGTACTAAAATAACAAAAACCAAGCCTCCCTTCTAGCCTACTGACAAGTAAGAAACTTAGCTAAAAACACATTAAGAATTACAAAGTTATACTATATTGAAATCCAGCAGAAACATCAGAACAATCCCCCCCAAATTTGGGGAAGCCGTTAAACAACTACTAAAGCCAGGACAATCCACAACCCCAGCTCCCACCACCACAATTTCCACATATAACATAGCTACACAATTTAAGTCATGCTTCAGTTCTGTACTATATACCAGGTAAAAAAATTACAACAATAATCCCCTGCTTATTCCTCCAGGGGAGAAGCAAACATAATTTCCTTTACAATCACACCTGTACAAACTTGTCCCATTAAAAAACTTCTAAATTAAAGCCCTCATCCCTTGCTGCTGACCTTCTCCCCACAGATGTTTTCAGACTAGAAGCAGATGCTATCTCATGCTCTCTCTCTCTTAATCAACCATTGTGTTTCAGAGCAGTATATACCCTAGCTCTGGAAACATTCTTACACCCCCCCCACCCCACCCCACCCCCGCACAAAGGAGGCTCCTCAACAGAACTTTCAAACTACAGGCCAATTGCCATACTGTTTCCCTTAGCCAAAATGCTTGAAAAATGTACACATGCACAGTTCCTCAACTATCTACTAAACAACAACCTTCTAATTAACTCCCAGCATGGTTTTAGATCCAAGCACAGTCCCACAACAGCTCTTCTAAGTTTTGCCAGCACAATTAACCAGCTCAGAGTCAAAGGCCTATTTGGTTCATCCATTTTCCTTGATATGTTTAAGGCATTCAGCAGTGTATCTCACCAAAAACTATTTGATGAACTTACTTCCCTAAACCTTACCCAACCAGCCCTCTCTTGAATTCACAGCTACTTAACTGACCGCCATCAAGCAGCATCAAGCAAAACTAACAAACTTTCCACCGGTTCCCATCTAGCCACTGTCATTCAATATGCAGATGACTCCTCCCATTGTTACCCACCTAGCCACTGTCATTCAATATGCAGATGACTCCTCCCTCATATGTTCAGCTCCCTCGCTTCCAGATCTCCTAGAAATAACCCAAAACTCCTTCTTAGATCAAACCTATCTTTCCAACTGTCAACTTGCACTTAATCCAAGTAAACCAAAACTAATGCCCTTCTTGAATAATAAAACACATGATCACCTTCCCCCTTTCATCATCTCTTCCTCCAACAAAACCAAAATTGAGCCTGCTATCACGCCAAAGTACTTGGGGTCACAATCGACAACTGTCTAAAATTTGATAAACATAGTGCTAACCATGAAAAAGGTTCACATTAAACTGGGCTCACTTTACAGAGCAAAGACTTCCCTTACCAACACAACTGGACATTCTGTAGTCAGAACACATACACTCTCCACTCTTCTATATGCCTCCCACATCTTCACAAATCTCATAAAATCTGAGTTAAATAAGAGGCCTATTATAATAAAATTGCAAGATGATTTGCCACTAACCAACCGTACAGAATACATCACAGCCCTGCTTTGCATCAACATAAATGGATCAAACTACCCAACCTCCTATCCTTCAACCAACTAACTATTGCCCATTTTATCATTCACCAACCGGATATTTGCCCTGCACTCAAAAACTTGATACAGCCCTATTCTAACTGCAGAACCATAAGATCCTCAGACAAACTCCTATTAAAAGTTACTATGTTTAACAATAACTCTGGGGATTCTATACTCTCCTATCAGATGTATCTAAGTCTTGGAATTCCATCCCTCAACACATAATAAATACTACAAACACACACAAATGTAAACATCTCCTCAGAAAACACTTAACCAACAACTGTTTCTGCTCTTGCACAACTCCAGGCTGATCATACTATGCTTTTTGGGTCTATATCATAACACCGAAGTCTTAAAACTTCGGATTTTATAGCATCAAACCTGAAACATCGAAAGCTGGAAAACACGAAGACTGAGAACTGTTCCAGTACAAAACACACACACTACAAACTACTTCTAATGTGGGGGCTGTACCGCCACACCCCCTACTTAAATATACCAACTCTGAGATCGCTCCACAATGGAGGAAATAGCAAAGCCGTGGAAACGGCCCACCAAATTCTTTCCCTGGGAAAGAATTCGATGTTCCGCAGCTTCGATATTGTCAGTCTTCGATGTTTCAGGTTCGATGTTATAACATTCGACATTTTGAGACTTCGATGTTACGAGATAGACCCTACCTTTTCACCTATTTCAATACTATGTTTTCGTTCTCCATTCCCAGTGACTACCTCTGATGTCCTGTATTTATGCAACAACACTGCAAAATAAACTGTTGACATGAGATATTTCTAATTTAGCCATATTTCACTGCTTTATGTTGTCACTCAGGAAATTCCACACAGCTTTCTTATTGACCTATTAGTGTTGTTTACTCTTTTGAATGTGTATTCTTATCTTGGAACCATATGCAACATCTGTTGTAAATGTTAAATGTTAAATTCTTGTAGTGGAGCTTCTCCCTGGGCCTCCTCTGAAAATGGGCTTTTGGCCCTGTTGTACTTTCCTGGTAAACAAATGTAAAATAAACAAACAAATATGGCTAGGCTTTGTTAAGGCCTTAGGGCCATTAGCCTAGTAACCTCCTATGAGCCTATACCTGTCTCTTCAGCAGGTACTATTTATATCACAGACAAGGTTTTAAGTCTTTAGAACTGGTAATTCTGGTGCCGTTTGTTTTTCAGATATGCAGGAGGTCCATCAGAGTGGGGTCTGACCATGCCTGTATGCCAGGTATCAACAGCCTGGAGGAGACAGAATACATGGATAGGTCCTTGAGGTGGTTTGCATAGGACATGTTTCTTGCACCTTGCATTCTTTTTGTGAGGAACCTCTGTGGACATTCCAATTGCTGGATATGTCTGGTTAGGTACGTACCAAAGGGAACATTGTACTCAATGATAGGTTTAATGAATTCCGAATGCAGTGGAACAATGACTTCCTTGGACCTAGAGGACATACCTTTGTTAATAAGTTGCGCAACATAGAATGATTTCCTCACTACTGTAGGCATGTGATGGTCAAAGGCTAAATTACTGTCTGTGTGTCCCCACGTCCTTGACTACTGGGTCAACTCTTAGGAGTGTGTTGAAAATATGAATAGTTACCACGGGTGGATGACTTCCAGAAGGATACTGTTATGCACTTCTTGGCTTTTAGTTTTAGTCCATAGCTCTGACACTAGTTGTTTGTCTGTGTCAGCTCTTCCTGAAGAAGATTTGTGTCTGTGTAGGATTCAGTGACCACTCTTAATTTGCAATAATTTGCAGATTTAGTCAGCCAAAGGCCATTAACATTGGACTTGACTTCAGATAAGTAAATGTCAAAAAAAGAGCAGTCCCGGGACCAATCCCTGAGAGAGACTGCTTGTGACTGGCTCTTAGTAGAGGTGGTATCCCTAATTCTAATTTCCTGTGTCCTATCTGTGAGCCATTTGGCTTTCCAGAAGATGACGTAAGGGTTTTGTACCTAACCTTTCAAGTTTGTCAACAATGCCTGAGTGGGGTGTTGTCTCAAATGCCTTGGCCAGGTCAAAGTAGGCAGTGTGAACCATTTTGTTCTCATCTACTGCTTTGGTGACCTTCTCAAAGAAATCCACCAGGTTGAGTAGGCACGACCTGCCCTTGACAATGCCAAATTTGGTTGGGTCTAGTGTCTGGAGGTTTACTATGTCATTATTGGTCATTTCCGTGATAATTCTTTCCCTAGCTTTGCATATAGGTTCATAGGTTCATAGGTTCATACTAGGCTATCTGCCCAAGGGCATTTATAAGCCTAGCCCATAGTTATGTGGCTTTCGCCACCCCTTTAGTTTGAATAAAAACTATGCCTATCATTTTGCTGTGCCTCTGTCAAGCGGTGACACTGAAGTAATCCCTGGGGTATATCTGCGATCTCCCATCCATTGGTCAAGATTCCTCTTGAACAAGGCCAGCGAGGTGCTCTGCCTCACATGTACCGGGATTTTGTTCCACAGCATAGGGAGTCTCTGGGTGATGAATCTGTCCCTCCAGCACGTTCTATTTATAACCGTGTCAAGGTTTAAGTCTCCCGCCCTTGTGGTTCTGAGGGATCTAGATTTTTTGAGGTGAAGCATATTCATCAAATCTGGGTTTGACATGGCCTTATATGTCAGGCACAGGTCACCTCTGAGCAAGCAGTATGAGACTGAATAGAGCTGGAGTTCTTTCAGTCGGGCAGCATAAGACATATTGTTGAGACCCTTTATCCTTTTGGTGAGGAACTTTTGGGGCCTTTCAAGCTGCAGCAGGTGTCGGGTCAGATACATTCGAGCGGGCATTGTACTCAATCATAGGTCTAATGAGTGATGAGTACAGGGGGACGATGACCTCCCTTGATCTAGATGTGAATCCCTTCATGATCAGGTGGGCGATTATAGAAGGTTTTCCTAACTACTTTAGCAACATGAGTGTCAAACGAAAGGCTACTGTCAACCTGGGTCCCCAGATCCCTGATGATTTTTCTGTGCTCAGTGGATTGCCACCTATATGGTAGCTAGGGGTAACCTTGTTTTTCCCGAAGGGTATGACTATGCATTTTTGGCGTTTAACTTCAGGCCATGGCTCTGGCACCAGTTATCCGTTTCTGTGAGGCCCTTCTGGAGGATATCTGTGTCAGATGTGTTTTCGACTATGGCCCAGTTTGCAGTCATCTGCAAACTTTGTCAGCCATAACCCTCCTGTGTTTGCTTGTACTTCAGAAAAGTAGATGCCGAACAAGAGTGGACCCAGGACTGAGCCCTGTGGGACACCACTTGTGACAGGCTTTGAGTCTGACATGGCTCCAGCAACTCTGACCCTGTGGGTTCTGTCACTTAGCCAGTTTGCAACCCATCTTGTGATGTATGGGTTTACATTCAAGCTGATGAGTTTTTCGATGATACCTGAGTTGGGGTATTTTGAAATTGAGACTTATGGGTCTGTAGTTTCCAGGGTCTGTAGATGGCCCACTTTTGTGCAGAGGGATGACTGCTGCTGTTCTCCATTTGTGAGACACGAAGCTTGTTTGGCGGCTACAGTTAAATAGTGATTCCAGAGGCCCTGGTAGGTCACGTTTAATGCTATTTAGAAGGCATTCTGGGATATCGTCTGGGCTCATTGATGCAGTGCTCTTGGCCTTAGGGAGAGTGTTAAGGACCTGTTTGCTACTGATAGCAGGGGAAGTTATATTTTATGGTATTTTTTGAAGGAAGGTTGAGGGAAAGAGAGGAGTAAAGTTTGAGCTCAATTTCTCAGCCGGAAGGTTTGTTATATCTTCTGGCTCAGTATAGGTGGCGGACATAGTTAAAAAATGCCTTGTGGTTGTCCTTGGCCTGGGAGGCCAAATTTACCTTAAATTTTGCTTTGGCGCACTTTTTGTCCTCTGAGGTTTTTGTTTAGTTTGAGAGTGCTTTTTTCCTGCTGGATGTATCACCTCCTAATTATTGCCATGGTTTTCTTCCTTCTTTTACACAGCCTATTGGTTTTGTGATTTCACCAAAGTGGCTTGTTTTTCTGAGTTAGTTCTGTACTTCGTCCTGATTGGTATAGCTTCCTGTATGCAGCTATTAGCATGCTTGTATAGGGTTTCTGTGAACAGTCTGTGTAGGCAGCAGTGTTCTCATGGTTTATGGGAGCTTGAAATTTTGCTAGGTTGTCACTTACTATCCCTGGAGTAATCCCTGAATATTCCATGGTTAGTTGGGATTACAAGTTTTATTTTTACTTCAAAGGAGACCATTTTGTGGTCTGACCTTACCAGAGAAGACATTATATTAGGGGGTGTACAGCACTCTGCCATGTTAGTGAAGATCAGATCCAGTATGGTTGCACCATTGGTTGGTGTATTGACAGTCTGGCCCATGGAGTTTGTTTACAAAATCCAGGACTCTCTGTGTGCCTTTATGTTTCGTGTCGTATGGGATTCCCAGTTAGTAGTGGGGTAATTAATGTTGCCCATGAGTATATGGTATTGGTTTGGATGGTGAATGTTTCATCTAAGTTTAAATGCATGATATGGGTTTCCTGGGCCATAGAGGGGGCCCTATAGCTTGCAAGGAAGTGGTATTGGATTTTGCCTTAAGTGATTTGAACATGGAGTAGCTCAAGTGGATTGTCCTGTTTGTCCTGTCTTGAGGTATATTTATTTTTGATGTAAATCGAGACACCTCCTCCCTTAGACCCACCCTGTCTGTGTAGTAGCTGGTCAAAATGTGTGGAAGGCATTTTAATCTTGCAATGTGGGTATGTTGTCTGTGGCTTTAAACCATGTCTCAGTGACCACACAGATGTCCGCATTCACTAGGGTGAAGAGAACTTCAAGAGAGTGGAATTTTGTTGTAGACTCCTAGCATTGAGGAGTAATACCTTTGGATTTTCTTTGTTTTGATTTGCTATATTGGAAGTAGGTTTAGTTTGACATTGTCTAGAAAAGGAACTATAAGGGAAAACAATGATTTTATGTGGTCCAATCTCGCCTACATTCTTACTCACGGGGTTCGGAGCCGAACATCGGCTCCGACTCGGCCAACTTAAATTTTTCTAGCACGAAGTCTCTAATTGGCTGGGCTAACCTGGTATCCCATGTTGCACCGCTCCACAACCCCAGATCTCGTTTGCTGCTTGTGGAGCTAGGACGTGGTCTCGCTTGGCTGTAGCTAAGTAGCTTTAAAACTTTTTTTTCTCACTGAAAATTGTTCCTTTTCTTCACAAAAGCTATTTTAATAGCTGTTTGATTGTTGTTTTTGTGGTGTGAGTGTTTTGTTTGTGATATCCCTCCGTTCCTACGGGCTAGGTCTGTTTAAGTTAGAGGACCTAGTCCTCCCTCCATTGTGTGGTTTGTCTGAGGAAAGCGTTTGTCCCTCGCTTCAGTGTGTGTCTTGTTGTCGTGTCAGAATCATTTAACTTAGAGATTCTGTCATCTGTTGTTCACGGTAGTTTCCTGCCTTATTCATTGTGGCCTACAGTCCTGTTTCTGTGCTGTTGTGTACTGTGGTTTGGCTGTTATGTCTAAGGATCAAAAAGAACACAAACCCTCCAGGTTTAAGAAGTGCTCTAAATGTAGCTACAAGATGTTCATAACAGATAGACATGCTGTTTGTGTATACTGCCTGGGGGCGATACATTTACAAGAGTCCTGTAGTTTTTGTCACGCTTTTAGCCCCAGGGTGCTACAGGAGAGAAAAAATAAACTTCTACTGAAGGGTCTTCTTAAGCCTTCCTTTGAGGAGTCCTTGGACTCTTCCTCTGGTTTACAGTCTAAAACCAAGACTTCTAAGGCTAAGAAAAGATCTCCGGCTCCATCTGTTACATCGGAGCTACCGGAGAAGACTACCAAATTGGACTCTACCTCCTCAGCTCCCTTGTACTCGGGGCCGCAGGAGGTAGCTGTGATTCTTGAACCTGCCTCGGCTCCTATCCTGTTAGAGCCCATTCGGAGCCGGTCTCCTAGTGTCAGACAAGGATCTCCAGATAGGAGATCACAGTCACCTTCTGATTTGGATGTGGATAGGGTGGTCCAGAGGCTCCTGCAGTCGCCGGTTTTGGCAAAATTATTTTGGCTCTGACCCAGTCATTTCCGGAGCCAGTGCCGATGAGTGCACCCATGTTTCCTCCTCCGAGCACCTCCTTGTCTTTGGAGCCGGAGTGTTCTGCTCCGGGTGATGTTCTGCCAGCTCCAATACCTCTTAAGGCCTTATCGGTGCTGACGTCGGTTCCTACCATGTCGGCTCTGTCCTCTGGTTTCTGAACCTGGGTTTCCTCTGTCGGGCCCGAGGGGGATACTTCGGGACTTTTGTCAGTTCCGAGCCTCCGTCTCGGCGCTTCGGCTCGGGGAACTTCGGTTCCGATCTTGGCATCTGAGATTGGTCGATCTTCGGATTCGGGGGGACTCGCCTTTGAGGCCATGAGGAGCCAGATTCTCAGTCACATCACCCGGATCGGTCATTCCATCCCCTTCCACGCCGGCGAGAGCCTCTGATGTCCCGCTATCTGTTGACGGCGGAGCCCCAAGGTCTGGGGATACCCCCATAAGCGGTCCCCAACTTTCTGATGGCCCCTCAGAGTCTGTGCCTGCGCAGCCCCCAAGAAAGGAATTGTGCAAGAGGAAGCACATAGACTCCCAGGATGAGTCCCTCACCTTGATGCTGACCTCGAGGAGTCAGGGGGTCCCCCAAGTCGCCCTCCGATGACGTCTCTTTCTCCGACATCTTGGAGATTTTGAGGCAGAGAGGTGGCTGGTTGTCCAAAATACCCTCTGAGGAGGAGTTGGTATTCCTCAAGGCCTTTGGGGCTCAACCCTCCGCCTCCTGGGTGTCTCCACCCTTCGATGAGCTCCTGGATTTGATCTGTTGAAGGGCGTGGGAGACTCCTGACTCGTGGAACCTGTACCAAGACGCCCTAATAAATTTCTGTCAGCTCCCCCTGGGAAAGAGGTCCTGTCCAAAGGGGATTCTGTGGATGCCATGGTGGTGGTGGCGGCCACTCAGCAGGAAGTAGCCAAGTCTTCTTCCTCTCTCCATCCTCCTAACAAGGAGTCCAGGAGTATGGTCGGTACGGGAAGCGTACCCTCTCTTCAGCGACCTTCACACTTCGGTCTCTGAACTATCTATGTCACTTTACTCGGCTCCAGAGAGATCTCTTTAAAGAGTTAGGAGATACTCTAATGGGTAACATACCTGAGGCGTTAACGCAGATGGCTAACGCCCAGTTGTCTACTCTTGGCTCGATTGTCAACTCGTCCATGAGGCTCATATCTTATGCAGCCGAAGGGGCGAGCAGGGCAGCTAGCTCAGGTGTAGCCCTTAGGAGGCAAGCCTGGATGCGCCTGTCATTTCGCGGAGGCCTTCAAGTCTTCCTTCACTGACGCCCCCTTTGATGGATCCTCACTCTTTGGGACCAAAGTGAAAGACACCCTCACCAGATGCGAGCAAGAGGGAAAGACCCTGTCTGCCGTAGGGGTCCGTTTTACCTTCCCATCTAGGCCCTTACCCCAAGGCTCAGAGGGGAGAAAAAATGTGGTTCAAAAAGTCACAGAAGTCTTTCCCTGCCGGTTAAGGTGAGTCCCCCTCCGGAGGCAGAGGAGGGGGTGGCTATTCTGGGAGACGACGCCCTAGGGGCAGAGGAGGCCCTCGCAACTTGGGAGACTGTGATTCCTTTCGCGGGCCTTCCTATCATCATCCCTGATGTATTGCCCGACTGTGCTATTCCGGAGCCAGTCAGGGGCTGCATTTCGTTGTACCTGGGAGCCTGGGCAAGTATCACTCAGGATCGATGGGTGCTTCGTATAGTTACTGGAGGTTATTCCATCCCCTCCTCCACCCAAGAGAATCCCAGACGTTCCACCCAGTCAAAGGGATCACGCAACACTAGAAATTTCAAAGTTGCTGGAAAAAGGAGTCATCCAACCTGTCCCTTCAGACCAGATCGGATTAGGGACTTAATCAAGACTCTTTTTGGTGCCGAAAAAAACAGGGGACCTGAGACCCATCTTGGATATCAGCCGACTGAACCGCTACGTTCTAAAGTCCAAGTTCCGAAAGGTCACCCTTCAGTCTGTTTTTCCGTTACTGGGAAAAGAGGTATGGATGTGCTCCATCGATCTCAAGGATGCTTACTACCATATCAAAATTGACAGGGCATCCAGGAGTCACTTGCGCTTCCGGCTGGGAGCCAGTCATTTCCAGTTTCGTGTCACACCACAGCCCCCAGGGTGTTCACCAAGTGTTTGGCAGTGGTGACAGCTCACCTGAGACGTCAAGGATTCCAAGTGTTTCCATACCTGGACGACTGGCTCCTCACCGCCCCCACCATTCATCTTTTCATTCAGGCCAGGGAAAAGACCATTGCCCTTTGTCATCAACTAGGAATTACCTTGAACTGGGGAAAGTCTGCCTTGCTACCCTCACAGCGTGTCACATTTATAGGCGCAGAGCTAGACACCGTTCACATGTGGGCGTTCCTGCCTCAAGAAAGGATAGAGGTGTTGCAGGGTCAGGTTCGTGCGTTGCTACCCCTCAAGAAGGTTCAGGCCAGATCAGTCCTACAGCTCCTGGGATCCTTGGCAGCCACCATTATCCATTATGTTAGTGCCCCTGGCCAGATTACACATGAGGCCTCTGCAGTGGCTTCTCTCTGCCCAATGGTCCTTTCAGAAACTTCCCCTGTCCCATCTGATCCTACTCACCGATCGGTGCAAACAGGACCTCTGCTGGTGGCTGCGTTCCACCAACTTGAACAAAGGGAATCCATTTACTCCTATGACTCCAGTAGCCACGGTGTCCACAGACGCCTCCCAGATAGGGTGGGGGGGCATTATCTGGGCAGGATGGTCCAAGGCACCTGGCAGGATCACGAGGTACATCTGCACATCAATGTTCTAGAGATGAGAGCAGTGTTACTGGTGTTGCAAGCACTGCAGAGCTTTCTTCCCCTAGGAACGATTGCAATTCACTCGGACAACATGTCTGTGGTGTGTGGTACCTGAACAAGCAAGGGGAACCAGGTCTTACCCCCTGTGCAGAGAGGCCATGCGAGTGTGGCGGTGGGCAGTGTCTTTCCGATGGTTCCTAGTGGCAACGCACATTCCAGAGAAGGCCAATGTGATAGCAGACAGGCTGACCAGATCTATTCTGATGCCTTACGAGTGGTCCCTGAACCGCCGAGTTGCAGAGCAGATTTTCAACAGGTGGGGTCAGCCTTTCTGCTACTTTTTCGCCAGTCCCCACAATACCAAGTGCAGCAACTACTTCACTCTGATCCCCCACAGGGGGAGTCACCCAGGGACGCTCTAGTCCACGATTGGCCTCCCGGTCTGCTCTATGCTTTCCCTCCGTTTCCTCTGCTACCAAGAGTGATCAGAAAGCCAGACCTACTGACACACATGTCGGGACAGTCCCATCCCTCCCTGCGGACCCTCAGGTTGACAGCCTGGCTACTCCACTTCCATCTTTAGTCAGACTTCGTTTTTCACTTGAGGTAGTACACATTTTATCTTCTTCTCATAAATCTTCTACCAGGAAGATTTACTCCAGCAAGTGGAAAAGATTTTCAATTTGGGCTCAGGCCCAGGGACTGGATCCTTTCACAGCCCCCATCCTTGATGTCTTAGATTTTTTATCCACACTTTTTCAGCAGGGTTCTGCTCTGCTACCATTAAGGTTCAGCTAGCCGCTATTTCTAATTTTCATACCTCTTACGAACCTTCTCTCATGGCTCATTAGCTATGTAAGGCCTTTTTGAGGGGCACCTTGTTGCTTCGGCCTCCTGTGTCAGAACCCATCATGCCATGGGTTGTGTTACAGGCCCTGACGTCATCACCTTTCGAACCAGCTGCCACCTGTGAATTAAAATTTCTGTCTTGGAAGACTGCATTTTTAATAGCTATCACATCAGCCAGACGGGTGTCGGAGATTCAAGCATTGTCCATCAAATCCCCGTATTTAATATTTCATAAGGACAGGGTTTCCTTGAGACCTAATTCGTCCTTCCTTCCGAAGGTAACCTCTGCCGTTAACCTCAATCAGTCCATTGAGCTGCCAGTTTTCTTTCCTCAATTTTCCAACAAGGCGGAGTTTAAGTTTCATCAATTGGACATACACAGGCAGCTTCGTTTTTACTTGCACAGGACAAAACAACTTTGTACGTCTGACCAACTCTTTGTATCCTTCTCAGAAAATAGAACAGGTTTCCCTGTTTCTAAGATTAAATTTCCAGATGGATTTCTGACTGCATCTTCTACGTTTACTCGTCAGCAGGCAGAGAGTTACTGTTCCCTGTCAAGGCTCACTCCACCAGGGCTGTTTCAGCTTCAGTAGCTTATCATTCCAGACTATCCTTGGATGAAATTTCTGTTGCGGCCACGTGGGCTTCTCCCCACACCTTCATTGCTCATTACAAATTAGACGTGGCTTCTAGGAGCCGGGCTTCCTTTGGTTCCACTGTTCTCAGGAGCATCTTCCATTGAGCCTCCCAGGATAGAGGTGCTAGGGACGCTGTCCCGTGAGTAAGAATGTAGGCGAGATTGGACCACACAACATCTACAAGTTATGTACTCACCATAACGCTTGATGTATGTGGTCCATCTTGCCTCACATTCTTAGTTCCCTCCCACCTTCCCCCCTCCTGGAGGATTTGGAGGCGACATTTGTTACAGTACCCTTCGGTATTGGTTATTTTTTCTTGTTGCCCTGGTTAGTGTTCTACTCTTCTGAACTGTGGTTGTGCATGAGGTGTGACTATGAGCTGCTGCAAACTAGATCTGTAGTTGTGGAGCGGTGCAACATGGGATACCAGGTTAGCCCAGCCAATTAGAGACTTTGTGCTAGAAAAATATAAGTTGGCCGAGTCGGAGCTGATGTTCGGCTCCGAACACCGTGAGTAAGAATGTGAGGCGAGATGGACCACATACATCAAGCGTTATGGTGAGTATATAAGTTGTAGTTTTAGCTAATATTCAAAAGCCTATGGGGGAGAGGTGCAGACCATCATTGGCAAAGCCAGGTGGTCTGTTGACCATTTCCTTCCATGTTGAAAAATATTACACCCTATCAGCATAGTGTTAACTGAACATAGCTGTCACATAAAGGCAACCAAAAGGAGAGCTTCTTTATTCTTCTTAATCCTACCTATGGAGTTGATGTGAGGACACATATTGCAGGAACATACTGTATCCCTCTATGGCAGTGTTCAGCTCAGACTGACATATTCACGAACAGAAAGCAGCCAGCATCTCCCCTCCATGAGTACACCAACAAAAGGTCAACAAACCTGTCTAACCCCTTCCACCCTTGCCCCTAGCTCTTCCAGTACCGGACTACTATTCGCAGTCATGTCGTCTCTTTTCCACAGAGAAGAAATCAGAGTGCTTTCCCATTGTTGCAGTGCGTTTCTTCTTTGGGTCTGCTTGCTTTATAGCCTGATTAGCTTGGCACTCACTTGGCTGCTTTGTACATACTGTTCCTCTAACCTTTACCTTAGTTATATATGGTTACCTTTTTTGCCATGCACTGTATACTGTGTTCATATCTTCCTCATCCCGGCTGTACATGACCTCATTCTCTTCGAACTTTAGCCCTCCAGCCCATGTAATGCACCCTTCTGGTGGCTTTCCTGTAAAATCTTTCCAGCAGCCTGTTACCCATTTTTATATGGCCGCCAAAAGTGCACACAGTACTTAACATATGGCCTGAACTGTGTCCAGTACAGTGAAGCCATGACTTTCTTGTTTCTGAAGTTTGTCTTAAACATATGGCCAAGCATTCTGTTTGCCTCTGCTAATGTTCTGCACTCTGTTTTTGGTGGTTTGATCCAGATGACCAGCAAGGCCAGAGCCCAGATCACTTTCCTTTTAATTAGTGCTGCTCTGCATTCATCTACAGTCAACTTGAGCTGTCACTTTCTGCGCACTCAGTCTTTCCGTAGCCTTCTTAGACTCCTCACACATTCATGTCGTCAGCAGAGTTCCCTTGCATATATCTTGAACAAACCCAGTGAAGAGTACTAGACACTGTACTCAGCTGTGGACCGTCGTACTACTGTAGTCCTTTTCCTTCTTCCCGGCTGTGTCCTTCTTATCATTGTCCTCTGCATTGGTTTCCAACCACTTACTAAAACTCAGTTGTACCTTCAGTTTTATACCAAATGCTGATGCACAACCAAGTCAAAGGCCTTGCTGAAGCCCAGCTTACTGTGCACTGAAGCCCCCTTTTCAAGTTCTCCTGTAACCCAGTCAGAATGCTGGATCAGTTTTGACAGTCAATGAACTCGTTCTAGATTGCACTGCTGGCTCTGGTCTTCCAGAAAACGACCAGACCTTCACTGTGGATTGTCCCCTGACTATCTTTCAGAGATATTAGGCTGTCATACTTGCTTGTTCTCCATATCTCAGGCACTTTTGCACTGGCCCCCTGCAAAAAAAGAAGTTTAAAGGAGAACAGTAATGATCTATATTCACTCTTTTCCTGCATTTTTTTCTCTCTCTCTTTTTTTTTTTTTTTTATTTACTCTGCATTTTGAAAAGGAGCCCACTGGCCATGCTGCATTTGAGGAGAATTCAATGATTCCTGACGAACACCTGTGGACTCGGCACCTTTAGCCTTATCCACTGAATGTGTCCATTCCTATGATCCCTTCCACTAAGCAGTTTTTTTGGTGGGCTATGCTAAATGACAAAAAAAAAAAAAACTTGGAAATATTCTTGATTGTTGATCATTAGTTCACTTCTGCAGTAGCCCTAGTTATATGGGTTAGCTGTCTAGCTTCCAAAGCTTAAGGGTACATTCTCTCACCCAGACAGTTGAACAACTCGAGATAAACTAGAGAAAATCAGTGGTCTGGATTCCAAACAGAGCTTTCCTGTCACTGAAGACCACTCCTCTTGAAGGCTTTCAAAGATCAGTGGTCTACTAGAATTTTTCCATTGTTGGGCAGTTAAGTTTCCTTCATGGGTAATACCTTCCACATTTAATTTTATGACTTAAACAGTACTTTATTTGTTAAAGATTTAATCTGTATTATGGACTGTCACATGACATTTCTGTCATTTGAAGAACTAAGGCTCTTTTCTTATTTTCACTTTAAACTTTTGTTTTTTATTAAATTTACTTTAATTTTTATTGTTAATTCTATAAATTGTTTTTAGGAGCAGGGTCAGGTTTATGTTGTGCTTGTGACAGTGTATTTTTGGTGAAAACACTCTTGATGTCCTTCAAGAATGCAACTGCAGTCATAACATATGGGTTGTCCTGCCTCAGGCAGCCCTCGGTCGGCCGGATTCCAAAGTCTGGGTCCGACGTCGGCTGATGTCGCATTTCTCTCCGACGTCAGAGCGGCTGGAGTATATAAGCATCAGCCGACGCCATCTTCTTCAGTCTTTCTTGCCGCGCAGTGCCCGAAGCAGAAGCAGTTCGCAAGTGCCGGTCGGTCAGCTCCTGTATTCTTCAAATCCGAAGTCATCAAAAAAGCTAAGTACCCCGTTGGGGACCTTTTCTTGCCTCAGCCGATGTCAGAAATTACTGAAAAAGTAAATAATTGTTTGTCTTGTGGTAAACAAATACCTCATAAGGATTTCCACTCTTACTGCCTCCCTTGACTTGGCCCAGACCACGATGTCTCGGCCTGTGCCGCCTGTGCTCGCTTTAACAAGCGCACTCTCAGGCGCCGGGCGGAGTTCGCTGAAGACTTTTTTGGCGATAAATTTGATTATACGATGCCGTCGGAACAACCGACAACGCAGACTCCTAAGAAACGAAAAGACCGGGACCGACATCCTCGGCCCGCGTCTTCCACCGACACCACGCCAAAAGTAACCGCGAGTGCTCCGGTTCCCTCTGAGGCGGTTTTTCCACTGCTCCGAACCGAAGACACCGCATTACCGATACCTCCGATACCGGAGGCCACTCCGCCAGTTATTGACTTTCCTCCAGATACTGAAACCGAGGAAATGCCCGAGACCATTGCTGTGGATAAGGTCACTCCTGCACGTGGAGTGGCTAGGCCTCCCATGTCCATGTCTATCAAGGCCTACGCCCAGGCCAAGGCAGCCAGCAAGTCCAAGCATCTTTCTGCTAAGACCTTATCTCACCCTACTCCAGAAACTCAAATCATGGCTATGGCCGCAGATTTAATTTCCCTGATCAGAGGTTCCCAGGCCCATCCTGAGAGAGGATCCCAAACTCCTCCTGATAAGAGGCCTAGGGTTGAACCCCCTGACCCTCTCCACACAGATGAAGATTCTGAGGACTCTGTTCACTCCGACAGCCAGGAAGAGCCCTTCCAGACCTATGAGGACTCGGATGCAGAGGATTCTATCCCCTCGGCTTCTCCTCCTGAGGATATGTCCTTTGGCGAAGTTCTGCATTCCATGAGGGAGCATTTTAAGTGGCAAGGCCAGGAATATTCAGATTCCAGAAAGCGCCTTCGAACCTTCCTTAAAAAGCCCCAACACAGACCCTTAGCTATACCTCCTGTGCTTGATGTTTTGGATGATTTATACTCTGACTCCAGTGTTACCCCTGATACTCTTCCTCCTGCTCCTGTCAAGCCTGACAGATACTATAGGGTCCCAGAAACCCATTCTTATTTCTTTAGGGCCCATGCTGTTGATTTAGAAACAATTTCCCAGGGGCCTAAAGGGGTTTCAGCTACCACCTCCAAAAACCCTTTGCCCTCCGACAGGGAAGCAAGGTCCTTAGAGAGATGGGGGAAGAAGGTCTATACCTCCACTACTTTATCTATGAGAGCTCTCAGTTGTCTCTTTCACATGTTTCAATATCAGGATTTCCTGTTAGATGATTTACAGAAAAGATTGGCCTCCCCTGAACCTTTAGATAGGAAGTCTTTGCAGGAGGCTGTACACAATTCTCAGCAAGTTAGCAATCACTTTCTACAGTGTGGATATGATGCATTGTAAGCTTCATGTAGGGCAGCTATGACAGGGGCGGTCATTCGTAGACATGCATGGCTAAAAGATCAACCTTTACCAGATCATGTTAAGGCAAAACTTCTTGATGCACCCTTGGAAAAGAACAAGCTTTTTGGTGCTAATGCTAAAGATGTGTTAAAGTCCATTGAGGAAAAAGCTAAGTCAGTTCAGACAGTCAGAGATTTCCTTCAGGTTCAGCCTCCTAGATTCAGCAGGAACTGGCCTTCTAAAAACTGGTCCTTTCCTAATCCAGAAAGATTTCAAAGGGGCAAAAGCAGGCGTGCCCGAGGAAGAGGTCAATACAGAGGATCCTACAGGGGATGACAGTGGCAACCAGGAAACCAAAGAAGTGACACAGGGGTTTCTCCCTCCCCACAGGGACATTCTCAATGACTTTCCTCTAGGTTCGCTGACCAAGGAGCAAGCAGAAGCTCCTTTGGGCGGAAAATTATCTCTGTTTGCAAGAAATTGGCACAAACTGACAAAGGACAAATGGATTTTGGACATTATAGACCACGGTTACAGGTTCCATTTTCATACCTTGCCAAGAAAACTGGGTATGCCAAACCTGCCACAAAACCAGAGGGCAGAGGCTATCAAGCAAATTTCTCTGCTTGCTCAGATCAAAGCAATAGAAAAAGTTCCATAACAAGAACAAGGTCAGGGGTTTAAGACTGTTCCTTGTTCCAAGAAAAGAAACTTAATGGAGACCAATACTGGACTTGTCCGCTTTAAACACTTTTCTCATAGTACCAAAGTTCAAAATGCTGACTCTACAGCAACTCCTTCCCATGCTGGGCAAGGGGTCTTGGCTGATTACTCTGGACCTCAAGGAGGCATACCTGCATGTCCCTATCAGACAGAGCTGCAGAAGATACCTCAGATTTCTTGCAGGACCAGAGCATTATCAATTCTCAGCATTGCCATTTGGCTTATCTACTGCGCCCAGAGTATTCATGAAATGCCTGGCTTCAGTAATTGCTCATTGCAGGCTCCAGGGGATTCAAATCTACCCGTACCTGGACGACTGCCTCATACAAGCGGATGACAAACTAACTTTGACAAAAAACTTGAATTATGTCATTCATTTGCTACAGGCTCTGGGATACACAGTCAACTTTCAAAAGTCAAGACTTCAGCCATCCCAGCAAATTACCTTCTTAGGAGCCAAACTAGACACAGCCTCTCAAATGGCTTACCTGACAGAAGACAAGCAAAAGAAGCTAACTCTTTACTATAAAACTTTAGCAAAGCTCACCCAGATGACTGCAAGGAAATTCCTACACGCCCTGGGTTACATGGCATCCTGCATTCTCCTGGTACCACTAGCAAGACTACACATGAGAAAGCTTCAATGGTACCTAAAAAGCTTATGGTCTCAACACAGCAACAACCTAGAAGCAACCATACCACTCATTCCATGTCTTCAAAAGGAATTTCTATGGTGGGCCTCAGTGAGCCAGTCAAACACGGGTATGTCATTCAAAAAACCTCAGATAACACAGACCATGACCACAGACGCCTCAGACCTTGGATGGGGGGGCGCACATGGAGGGCAGATGTATTCAAGGACAATGGTCTCCAAAGGAAACACATCTGCACATCTACCAAAAAGAAATGCTGGCAGTAATGCATGCCATCGAGGCCTTCGGACAACAATTACAACCAGGCCACCTACTAGTACGGACAGACAACACCACTGTGATGTGGTACATAAACAAGCAGGGGGGGGCACTCATTCTTACCCTCTTTGCAGACTGACAATGAATCTTTGGGAAAAATCACTGAGCCTAAACATACAGTTGCAATCCCAGTTTGTTCCAGGCAAAGACAATGTTCTGGCAGACAGTCTAAGCAGGAATTTCCTAGACCCCCACGAATGGAGGTTACATCCAGAAATCTTTATATGACTCACTTCGACATGGGGCAGGCCGGACATAGACCTATTTGCCTCCCACCTCAATCATCAAATACAGATGTTTTGTTCAAGGACATATCATCCAAAAGCATGGAAAATAGATGCTCTCTCAACTGGAGCTCCCTAAAAATCTATGCATTTCCACCTCTGCCACTGATGACCACAGTGTTACTAAAGATCAAAGCAGAGCAGCCCAAGGGGATCCTAATAGCTCCAGACTGGCCAAGACAGCATTGGTACCCACTACTATGGAGCATATGTCACAACAAAGCATGGGCCCTCCCTCAATGGCCCCAACTTTTGACTCAACACAACTTCAGGACAGTTCATCCCAACATCCAGACGCTACAGCTAACAGCTTGGGAGATCCCATGAATAACCTCAACCTACCTCTTTCCAAAGAAGTTCAGCGGATACTGACAGAAGCCCGCCGACCATCCACCAGAAAGGTTTACTCAGCCAAATGGAAGAGATTCAGCATTTGGAATACCACCAAGGGCCATGATGCATCACTTTTGAGCATCCCACTCATCCTGGAATATTTGGCAGATATGCTACATAATGGACTCTCATACTCCTCTATAAAAATACATGCTTCAGCTATCTCAGCTAGATACAACACTGATCCACCTGTGTTTTCACATCCTTTGTTAAGGCAATTTCTTAGAGGAATCAAGAATATAAAACCCCCAAGAAAGGCACCAGTACCAGCTTGGGACCTCAACTTTGTCCTAGAAAAATTGACTTTACCTCCCTTTGAGCCAGCAGCTTCTGTGGATTTACAATTTCTCTCCTGGAAGACAGCATTCCTGTTGGCCATTACCTCAGCAAGAAGGGTTTTGGAATTACAGGCCCTAATGGCTATACCACCGTTCATAACCTTTCACAGAGACAGGGTCTCTTTATGAACCAACCCTACCTTTCTCCCAAAAGTGGTATCTAGGGTCTCTTTAAATCAAGCAATTCACCTGCCTACCTTCTTTCCCAATCCTGAGAACAAAGGGGAAAGACTGTTACATACCTTGGACATTCACAGACAGCTTCGCTACTACCTGGACAGAACCAAGACCAGTAGGAAGTCTGATCAGCTTTTTGTAGCTTACGCCCCTGGAGTACAAGGAAAAGCAATTTCAAAACAGACAATTTCTAAATGGATTGGAAATTGCATCAGATTCTGTTATTCCTTCCATGGAAAGAGTGTGCCAGCCAATGTCAGACCACACACCACCAGAGCTACAGCCACCTCTACAGCATTCTTAAGAGGGGTGCCCACAAAAGACATTCTAGAAGCTGCTACATGGAGCTCCGTGCATACATTTTCCAAACACTACAACCTTCCTCTATATTCCAGATCCAGAGCAGGCTTTGCTTCTGCAGTCCTGCAGGGATTGACAGCTACACCATCCTTTTCTTAGAGCATTCCACCTCCCCCAGCTAAGCTATGGTATTCAACCCATATGTTATGACTGCAGTTGCATTCTTGAAGGACATAGTACAGTTTTGTACCTACCATAAATGTAGATGTCCGATAGATATGCAACTGCAGTCGGGTTTTCCCTCCCTCCTACCCCTCTATGCCTTGGGTCCACTCCTATCCCTGTTACCCTTAGCTGGGGATATCTGTTATGGTGTATCTGTTTATTGTTTATTTATTTGTCTGGAAATCTGGTTTATCTTCCAATTTGATTACAGCCTTCCTTGGAGGGCACCTGGCATCTGGGGCAAGAAACACTGAAGAAGATGGCGTCGGCTGATGCTTATATACTCCAGCCGCTCTGACGCCGGAGAGAAATGCGACATCAGCCGACGTCGGACCCAGACTTTGGAATCCGGCCGACCGAGGGCTGCCTGAGGCAGGACAACCCATATGTTATGACTGCAGTTGCATATCTATCGGACATCTACATTTATGGTAGGTACAAAACTGTACTTTTTGACAGTTGCCATTTATAGACTGCTGCTGTGATGGCTCCCAGCTTTTAGGCTTCTTATTTGGGTTCTGGTGCAGCGATAGCATTGTCGCCTCACAGCAAGAGGTTCTCCCGTTCTATTCTTGGCTGGAGCACTTTCTGTGTGGAGTCTGCATGTCCTCCCTGCAGTCGAGTGGCATTCGAAAGACATGCATAGAATGGGCATGCCTTCGCTGAAGATTGGACGTTGAGCTGGCACCTCGGCACCCGTAAAAAATCTACTGCTAATCATTAGTGGACCGGAGTTCCACTGTGGTGACCCCTAACCGGGAAAAGCCGAAAGAAGAACATTTGGGTTCTTCCTTTCTCTGATTACAGAAAGAAAACTTTCAGGCTGCTGCTTTGCCTCGGCTAACTGGGGATGTGAAGTTGTTCAATCTCGCCATTCATTCTTTACTGATGGGTTCGGAGCCAGTCCCTCGGCTCCGAGTCGGCCAATTGCAAAGCTCGAGGCCAAGTCCATATCCCATGATGCACCTGGAGCTACCCCAGATCTAGTTTGCCGCTGCAATAGATTGGAGGTTCTGCATTAGCTCAGGCCAGTAAAACTGCTTTTCTACTTATTACTTACTGATATTTACATATTTAGATAGTTTAAATAGCTTGGATAGTTTCTTAAAGCTGTTGCAGCTTTATAGTGTGTGTTACTGTAGTTAGTCCCTTCCCTTAGTCTGTTTTAAAATTTTCTAGTTGGCCTCTTGTTTTCAGGCCTAGTTTAAACTCTTTGCTAGTTAATCCAGTATGCTTAGTCAGTGACCCTTTGTCACTATATTTGCTAAAAACCTATTTAGTGTGTAGTGTTTTTGTGTGTAGTGTGTTTAGCCTTCAGTTTTTTTAGGAAAGGCTTAAATTTATAATTACTGTTAGAGTTTTGTAATTAACAGTAATTTTGTCTGACTGGATATTTCTAAGATATTTAGACAATGTATTATATCTTAGCAGCGATCTCCTTTTTCTGTATAGCCTGCTCTTATTATGCATTTAAAAAGTTGTGGTGACAGTAAAGACTTTTCCTGTCACATTTATATTTACATTTGCATTTCTGTATGTGCGTGTGTGTGTGTGTGTGTGTGTGTGTGCGCGCGTGCGTGCGTGCGTGCGTGTGTGTGTGTGTGTGTGTGTGTGTGTGTGTGTGACTTAGCCTGATTTTAGTAAGGCTTTTAGTAGCTGATTACTGTTATATTGTTTTGTGTGACAGTAATTCTTCTCCAAGATTTCCAATGGCTGACCAAGACAAGCACCCCAAGTCTGGTTTTAAGAAGTGCCCAAAGTGTGGCCAAAAGATGTCTGTAACAGACAGCCATGTAAATTGTGTATACTGCCTGGGAGCCCTGCAATTGCAAGCCAGCTGTGCTATTTGTCATTCCTTCTCCTCAAGGGTCCTTCAGGAAAGGAAGAGAAAACTTACTGACAGACAGTTGTTGAAACCTTTGTTTCAAGAAGCTTTGAGTGACCAAGCTGGATCTAGCAAGTCTTCTAAGACTTCGGACTCTAAGAAATCTAAAAAATCTTCATCTTCGGCTCCACTGCCATCGGAACAGACAGGCTTTTCCTTTTGGAGCCAGTCCCCAGTCTTGGAACTGGTGTCCTAAGCTCTAAGAGTCCATTACTTCAGTCGGTACCACCTTTGGTGCGCTCCTGTCAGTCTCCTATCAGCCTGTCCGGTCTGGATGTGGATCGTGTGGTGCAGAAGTTGTCATCGGCACCGGCCTTGGCTAAAATTTTATCGGCTTCGACCCAAATGGCTTCGGAGCTGAAGACCCTCACTCCAGCTCAAACTATTCTTCCTCCGAGCCATGCTGGTCCTTTGGAGCCGGAGGAGGCAGACCTGATGATAGTGGAACCCTCGGAGCCGATGCCTGCTCCAGTGTATTTTGCTCCGTGCATGCTGACATCCTCGGTGCCGATTGAGGACTCTAGGAGTCGACACTCTCTAGTCTGGTCCGGGGAGGATAGTTGGACCGACTTGTCAGTTCCAACTCTCCCTCTCAGGGCTTCGGCTCGGATGAGCTTGGCTCCTACCTCTGGTTCGGAGTCCACTGTCTCAGTCCTGGGAGTGTCGATTATTTCTTTGGATCCGTCAGTTCCCTCACATTGGAGAAGAGGTGCTTTAGATGCCATGAGGAGAGTCATGTCTCCTAAGACATCCTCGACCTCAGGTTTACCTTCCTCCTCCCCTAAACCACCTGTCTGCTTCTGCTTCACACATCCTAACCAAGCGTAGAGACCCAGAGCCTCAGGAAGCCCCATTGGGTGGCCCTGCTCTTCTGAGACCTCACCAGAAGCTCCCACTGATGAGGCTCCCAAGAAGAGCTTGTGTAAGAGGAAACATCTAGACTCCCCTCAGGAGTCTCTAACATCAGATTCTGACTTAGATAAGTCAGAAGGGTCCCCACGGTCCCCCTCTGAGGATATCTCCTTCGCTGAGATACTTGAAATCCTTAGGCAGAGGTGTGACTGGCAGTCCAAAAGCCCTACTGAGGGATGAGTAAGTTCTCCTGAAAGGTTTTGGGTCTCAGCCCTCCACCTCTTGGGTGTCTCTGCCCTTCGATGAGCTTATGCAGCTGGTCTCACGAAGGGCATGGGAGTCTCCGGATGCTATGGAGCCTGTCCCTAGGAGGCCTAATAAAATAATTTCTGCCCCCTTGACAAATCATTTTTAACAAAAGGTGTTCCAGTTGATGCCATGGTGGTGGCGGCAGCCACTAAAAAAGAAATGTCTAAGACTTCCTCGTCTATACATCCTCCTAACAGAGACTCCAGGATTATGGATAGATATGGGAAGCGCATGTTTAGTTCGACTGTTGCTCTTTATTCACTCAACTATTTAACCTATTTTACCAGGTTATAAATATCTCCTTTTGGAGCTAGGAGATACTCTTCAGGGTACAGTAGTTGCAGGAGCTTTCGACAAAGTTGCTGCCCAGCTTGCTACCCTCAATTCTATAGTCATCTCATCCATGCGCCTCATCTCTTATGCAGCTGATGGAACGAGTAGGGCAGCGGGTACAGGAGTTGCTCTTGGGAGAGACTCCTGGATGCGCTTGTGTTCCTTAGCGGAGCCCTTCAAGTCATCCTGAACACTCCCTTTGATGGCTCATCACTTTTCTGACCTAAAGTGAAGGAAACCATAACCAGGTGTGATCAGGACGGAAAGACTCTGTCTGCCGTCTGTGTCTGTTTTTCCACCCCTACCCGACCCTACCCTAAAGGTCAAAGGGGAGGAAAAATGTGGTTCCAAAAAGCCCAAGGAGCCTTTCAGGACACACGTGGTGAACCCCACTCCAGAGGCAGAGGAAGGGGCAGTAATGGAAGATGCCGCCCTCGCCGCAGAGGGGGGTCCACAACACCAAGGTGACAGAGATCACTTCTCTGGGAAGCCCTACCAGCGCTCCTGAAAGGTGTCCCGACTGTCCTGCTCTGGAGGCAGTTGGGTCGCTTATCTTTGTATCCAGATGCCTGGCTCAAAATAAAAGACAGCTGGGTACAAAGTATCATTTCCAGAGAATACTTCATCCCATTTACCACATCCCCTCCACTCATAAGAAAAATCCTGGACATTCCACCCAATTATAGGGAACAGGCAACAATAGAGGTCCAAATGTTGCTAACAAAAAGAGTCATCCAGCCAGTCCTAGCAGACCAGACAGGATCCGGAACTTACTCCAGATTCTTTTTGGTTCCAAAGAAGACGGGAGACTGGAAACCCATGTTGGACCTCAGCAGACTGAACAAATATGTAAAGAAAGAGAAGTTTCGGATGGTCACGCTTCAGTCTATACTTCCCTTCTTAGGGAAAGACAGTTGGATGTGCACGATAGATCTCAAGGATGTGAACTACCACATAAAAATGGCCAGGTCATCCAGGGATTATCTTCGCTTCCAGCTGGGAGCCAATCTTTACCAGTTTCGAGCCTTGCCCTTTGGTCTCACTACAGCCCCCAGAGTGTTCACCAAATGCATGGCAGTGGGTCACGGCTCACCTGAGGCATCTAGGATTCCAGGTGTTTCACACTATAATGATCACAAATTCCTGCAAAAAGGCCTTCAGTAGTGGTTGACCTCACTTAGTCACGATAGGGCACCCATTTGTGCTACTCCCTCCAGCGGCCACATTGACCACGGACGCTTCCCTGATAGGGTGGGGGAGCATTTTCAGGGAAAGACAGCCCAAGGCACATGGACTGATCAAGAGACAGATCTGCATATCAATGTCCTGGAGATGAGAGCAGTACTTTTGGCGTTGCAGTACTTTCAGGACGCTCTTCCTATGGGTATGATTGCGATTCAGACAGCCATCATGTCGGTGGTCTGGTATTTGAACAAATAAGGAGGAACCACGTCTTACCACCTTTGTAGTGAGGCTCTGAGTATGGCAGTGGGCTGTTTCCACCCAGCGCTTTCTGTTGGCAATGCACATCCCAGAGAAATCCAACTTGATAGCAGACCAGCTGAGCAGGGCCATCTTGTTGCTCCCATGAGTGGTCAATCAAGAAAGAAATAGCGGACAGGATATTCCGCAGGTGGGGCCAGCCTTGCTGCGACCTTTTTGCCAGTCACATGAACACAAAATGCAGAAGTTACTTTGCCCTGATTCCCCCTCTGGGAGAAGCCCCAAGGGACGCACTCATACACGATTGGCCTCCAGGTCTCCTCTATGCATTTCCACCAATCCCGTTGATATCCAGGTTTCTACAGAAATCAAAAACCCTGGGAAGGACCATCATTCTAATAGCCTCTCATTGGCCTTGTCAGATTTGATTCTCCTTCCTTCGACTTCATCTTTTGGAGGTCCCTTGGATTCTGGACCCAGTTCCCAGACCTTCTGACGCACTCATATCCATCTCTGCAGTCCCTGAAGCTGACAGCTTGGCTGCTCCAATTCCCATCAGAGCTACATTCCATAACCTCTCCATTGAGACAAAACATATCCTTTTATCTTCTCATAAATCTTCTACTAGGAAGCTATATCTCAGCAAATGGGAAAAAGTTTCTGTATGGGCATCTAAAAATAATATTGATCTTTACCAAGCCTTGACAATGATTTTTAACAAAGGAGCTGCAGCAGCAACAGTTCTTGTTCAACTGGCTGCTATTTCTAATTTTTATTTTGGATTTGATGGATTGAATATCATGTCTCTCAAGTTATCCAAAGCCTTTCTCAAAGGGACCTTTCATATTAGACCACCTGTGAAATCTCCCTATTCTCCATGGAATCTAAATTTTATGCTTTCCCACATAATTCTTCCGCTATTTGAACCAGCTTCCTTTTGTGACCTCAGCTTTTTGTCATGGAAGACCCTTTTTCTGGTAGCTATTACTTCTGCCCGCAGTGTGTCAGAGCTTCAGACTTTATCCATCAAGCCTCCCTATTTGATATTCTATGCTGACAGAGTCTCACTTAGAACAAACCCCTCATTCTTGCCCAAAGTTTGCACTGAAATCAGTCTCAACCAAATTATTGATTTGCCAGTCTTCTTCCCCAACCATTCGAACAATTTAGAGTATAAGCTGCACAAACTTGATGTTCACAGACAGCTCTGATTTTATTTGGATAGAACAAAAGATGTCAGAAAATCAGATTAGCTTTTTGTTTCTTTTTCGGACTCCAGGAAGGGTAGACCAGTGGCTAAAATAACTCTCTAAATGGTTATCTGATTGTATCACCTTTGCCTATTTAGCTGCCAGTATGCGTTTGCAGCATAAGATTAAAGCTCGCTCAACCAGAGCATTTTCTACATCTGCCTGACTTCCCATTGATAACATTTGTGCAACAGCCAGTTGGTCAAAACCTCATACCTTTATCACTTATTACAAAGTTGTCAAGGCCTCCAGGGACAGGGCCTCTCTTCGATCCACGGTCCTGAGAAATGTACTCCAGTGAGCCACCTGAGATTGATGGGTGCTTCCCATCAGTAAAGAATGAACGGCGAGATTAAACAACTTCACATAAAGAAGTTAGTACTTACCATAACGTTTCATGTGAGTTCTTCATCTCGCCTTCATTCTTATATCCCTCCCTCCTACCTGTTAGATGACCGAGATACTGGATCCATCCTGGTTGCTCAATCCTTCTATACCCTTTCTTATGAGTGAAAGAATGACATATGGTATTATTTTATGCAGCAAACAAGATCCGAGGTAACTCCAGGTGCATCATGGGATATGGACTTGGCTTCGAGCTGTTTGAAGACCTCGAGCTTTGCAGTTGGCCGACTCACAGCTGAGGGATGGGCTTCGAACCCATCAGTAAAGAATGAAGGCGAGATGAACAACTCACATGGAACGTTATGGTAAGTACATAACTTGTTCTTTTTCTCAGACTCCCACTGTTCCTCTTGTTCTACCAGCATTGGACGATGTTTTTATTGCAGTCTACAACTTGCCTGACAGTCAACCTGCAGTTCTTAAGTAGGCAGATTGTTGTATAATGGCCCCCAGTCTTACAAAATAGTTAATGTGAAGTTGTTCATTCTCGCCGTTCATTCATCACTGATGGGTTCGGAGCCGGTCCTTGGCTCAGACATGGCCGACTAGTAAGCTCAAATTTCTCCAGTAGCTCGAGACCCCACCCCTTATCCCATAATGCACTGCTGGAATTACCTCGGATCTAGTTTGCCACGGCATGGATCTCTTGGTTTCCAGCTTGGCTCGAGACTTTATTGGGAGTTTTTCAACTTTCAGCAAGTTATATTTTTTCTTTTTTCTATTCCCTTGTTCTATTCTTAGTAGCAGATATACTAGATAGTATTTTTTTCTGTGTTTATACCCCTCTTCAGTATTATCTATCTTGCCTTCGGCCTCTTGGCCTGAGGATTAGTGATTAGTCAGTGATCCCTCTTGGGTATCTCCACCCTATGATGAGCTTATGGATCTGATCTCTCGTAGGGCGTGGGAGTCTCTAGAATCTGTGGAACCTGTTCCTAGGAGGCCTAATAAGTTTATTTCAGCCCCTGTGGATAAATCTTTTTTGACCAAGGGAGTCCCTGTTGATGCCATGGTGGTGGTGGCAGCCACCAAAAAGGAAATGTCTGAGACTTCCTCATCTGTCCATCCTCCTAACAGAGAATCTAGGATCCTGTCTAGATATAGGAAATGCATGTTCAGTTCAGCGACTTTCTCACTCAGATCACTGAACTACTTGACACATTTTACCAGACTTCAGGGAGATCTCCTTAAGGAGTTGGGAGATGCTCTTCAAGGTGCTGTAGCTTCGAGTGTATCCGATAAGATTGCCACTCAGCTCTCTACCCTCAATTCGATAGTCAACTCATCCATGCGTCTCGTGTCATACGCAGCTGATGGTTCGAGTAGAGCCACAGGTACAGGAATCTCTCTCAGTAGGCATGCCTGGATGCGACTCTGTTCCTTCGCGGAACCCTTCAAGTCTTCTTTTACTAGTACCCCATTTGACAGCTCATCTTCGTTTGGGCCAAAGGTGAAGGAGACTTTGACCAAGTGTGAGCAAGAAGGAAAGACTCTGTCTGCCGTCGGAGTCCATTTTTTCACCTCGACTCGACCCTTTCCCAAAGGTCAGAGGGGAGGAAAGATGTGGTTCTGGAAAGCCCATGGAGCCTTTCAAGACACACATGGAGAGCCCCCCTCCAGAGGTAGAGGAGGGGGTTTCAATGGAAGATGCCGCCCTTGCGCAGAGGGGTCCGCAACACCAGGGTGACAGAGATCACGTCTCTGGTCAATCCTACCAGCGCTCCTGAAGGGAGGCCCGGCTGTCCTACTCTCGAGGCAGTCGGGGGTTGCTTATCTTTGTACCCCAAAGCCTGGCTAAATATAACAAACTGAAGTCCAAACAAGTGACCAAAGAAGTACAACCGGCTTTCAAGAACTACACAAAACCAAAGTCAATACGGAACAAAACGTGGTACTAATTAATTAAATGAAGCAAATACTTTTTTAATTGAGTAAAACGCTTTTCATCACTTTCATAAAGCAACTTCCTCAGACAATACACAAACTCAAAACACTCTTTAAATAGTAAAAACCGGTCACATGACTATGTCGAGCCGGTAACATTGGTTTTACTAAGACCTAAATATTTTGTTACAAAGGTACACTTTGATACATTTAAACCTGGTACAGTTTGTATAGTTAATCACAAGTTAAAAACGAAATGCAAGACTGTTCAAAGAATGTTTATAACATCGAGTTAGACTTTGACGCACATAACTTTTTAACTATTGATGTGAAAGAGTTATACACATCAATCCCCCATCTGGAAGGCTTAGAATGGGTGAGCCTATTTTTACATGACAAAAAGGCCAACAATCAAGAGATTCACTTAGTGGAAACACTACTGGACATTATTTTAACCAATAATTATTTTACCTTTCAGAATACATATTATTTACAAAAACAGGAGGTTGCCATGAGTTCCCCCTGTGGTGCCAGTTTTTCCAACACTGTGATGGCATACTGGGAGAAGCACCATGTTTTTAACAACAGTACGTATATGTCTAGGATTATATTCTATACTCGAATCCTAGACGATATTTTTATTTTATTTAAAGGTGACTCAGATCAAGCTAATGTCTTACTTGACTATTTGAACAGTTCCACTAGATTTCTCAAATTCACCTTTAACTTCCAGACTGGATCTATAGACTACCTTGATATTTGTTTAACCAGCGATGTTACTAACAGTAAATACATTTCAAAAATACATAGTAAGGACACATATTGTAATGCATTTTTACATTACACAAGTTCACATCCTCAAGTGCAAAAAAGGTCGATTGTCAAAGGCCAACTAATTAGAGCAGCTAGGATGGTGTCCAATAACCATGACTTTTTAAATGAATGTGACTTACTAGCAGGAATGTTTAAACAAAGGGGTTACCCCAAAGTACTAGTAGAAACACTTACACATGAAGTGCACCAGAAAAGACTCATGGGCATTATTAAACCTATTTTACACAAACATGTAAGTTCCGTCCCCTGTGAAAACAACATGAATAGCTTCATTAGTGGCATATCCCATTTAGATGAGACTTCTAATTTACCTCCAAGTAATAACTTTGAATGTAGTTTTATAACTCAATTTAGTCTCGACTCCACTTTAGTTAGAACTATATTATATAAGAACTGGGGACTTTTCAGTTTAGATAGGACATTAAAAGAAATTTTCGAAGAGCCTCCAAAAATAGTCTTCAGGAAAGGTAGAAATTTAAAAACAATATCGGAATCTACGAGTGATCGAAGACCATTTAATCTTGTAGGTATGACTACTTGCGGTACTTGTAGTATGTGTAAACATGTTTCCACAGGTAGGGTAGTCAGTATTAAAGTAAAATACCACTTGAAAAACAACTTTAATTGTAATTCAAAAATGATAGTTTACGTCGCTCTGTGTTCCATGTGTAATGTTTTTTACATTGGAAAGACAGAGCGAAAATTTAAAGAGCGTATATATGAACATACATATGCTATCAATACGGGTAAAAGTGAGAACGCTCTGGCTAGACACCTTTTGAAATATCCAGGACATAAATTTATGTTTACAGCAATAGATTTTATTCAGTCTAACATTAGACGAGGTCCTTATAGTCTATTACTGGACAACAGAGAGTTATCATGGCAGATTAGAACGAACGCCTTTGTACCACCTGGTCTAAATGACCATTGCAATATGACATGTTTGTTAAAATTAAAAAGTTTAGACCGAAGATAAATGAATACAACAACACACTTTTATGTTATTTGACACAGAAGTCAGGTGTATTAACTTAGATTAAAGGAGGAGTGTTTTGCAACACTTCAATATGTAAAAGTACTAGGTGTATGGATATATATATAAGTATGTTTAATATATTTTAAACTTTTAAAAACTTTTGCTTTTGTTTTGACTTTAATTTTAGTTGTTAAACATTCTTTGAACAGTCTTGCATTTAGTTTTTAACTTATGATTTAACTATACAAACTATACCAGGTTTAAATGTATCAAAGTGTACCTTTGTAACAAAATATTTAGGTCTTAGTAAAACCGATGTTACCGGCTCGACATAGTCATGTGACCGGTTTTTACTATTTAAAGAGTGTTTTGAGTTTGTGTATTGTCTGAGGAAGTTGCTTTGTGAAAGCGACGAAAAGCGTTTTACTCAATTAAAAAAGTATTTGCTTCATTTAATTAATTAGTACCACGTTTTGTTCCGTATTGACTTTGGTCTTGTGTAGTTCTTGAAAGCCGGTTGTACTTCTTAAATATAACAAACGACAGTCTGGTACAAAGTATCATTTCCAGAGGGTACTTCATACCATTCTCCACCCAGCCTCTTCCCATCAAAAAAATCCCAGAAGTTCCACCCAGTCACATAGGACAAGCAGCAATAGAGGTACGCCGATTGCTAGAAAAAGAGTCATCCAGCCAGTCCCAGCAGACCAGACAGGATTCAGAACTTACTCAAGATTCTTTTTGGTTCCAAAGAAAACAGGGGACTGGAGACCCAGTTTGGATCTCAGCAGACTCAACCAATTTGTAGAAAAGAGAAGTTCCGAATGGTCACGCTACAGTCCATACTCCCCTTGTTGGGAAAGGACAATTGGATGTGCTTGATCGATCTCAAGGATGCGTACTACCACATAAAGATGGCCAGACCATCCAGAGATCACCTGCATTTCCGGCTGGGAGCCAATCATTATCAATTCCAAGCTCTGCCCTTTGGTCTCACTACAGCCCCCAGAGTGTTCACTCACCTTAGGTGTCTAGGATTCCAGGTGTTTCCGTATCTAGACGATTGGCTCCTTACCTCCACCACCAGGCATCAACTTCTTCAAGCGGGAGAGGCTACTCTGACATTCTGCGATCAGCTAGGCATTGCAGTCAATTTCGAAAAGTCTGCCTTGTGCCATCGCAGCATATCGTTTTTATAGGGACAGAACTAGACACGTCAACCACCACTCTCCGCCTTCCACCAGAAAGAGTCTCTATTCTTCGCCAACACATCATGTCCCTAATATCAAAGAACAGAGCACCAGTAGCGGAGGTATTGAACATTTTAGGATTGATGGAGGCAGCTGTTCTAGCAATCCCGTTAGCAAGGATGCATATGAGAATCCTTCAATGGCTTCTATTCATGCAGTGGTCTTACCAAGAACTTCCAATGAGTCACATGATCCTGATAAATTCCTGTAAGAAGGATCTTCACTGGTGGTTGACGTCTCTTCATGTCACAATAGGATACCCTTTCATGTTTCCCCCTCCAGTTGCCACTGTGACCACGGACGCTTCCCTGATTGGGTGGGAGGGGGGCTATTTCAGGGAAAGACTGCCCAAGGCACATGGACAGATCAAGAATCACATCTGCATATCAGTGTCCTGGAGATGAGAGCAGTACTTCTAGCGTTGCAATACTTTCAGGACTTTCTTCCTCTAGGAACAATTGCAATACAGACAGACAACATGTCAGTGGTCTGGTATCTGAACAAACAAAGCGGGACCAAGTCTTATCCCCTTTGCCGAGAAGCCCTCAGAGTATGGCAGTGGGCACTTTCATCCCAGCGCTTTCTGTTGGCAACGCACTTCCGGGCAAATCCAACATAATAGCAGACACTCAGCAGAGCAATCTTGTTCCCCCACGAATGATCCCCCAAACAAGAGATTGCGGACAGGATTTTCTGCAAATGAGGCCAGCCTTCCTGTGACCTCTTCTCCAGTCAAATCAACAACAAATGCAGAAGCTATTTTGCCCTAATTCCCACTCCAGGTTACTCCCTGAGGGATGCTGTTGTCCACGATTGCCTCCCGGGTCTCCTCTATGCATTTCCACCAATTCCTTTGATATCCAAATTCTTACAGAAAGCAAAGTCGCTGGGACGGACAATCATTCTCATAGCCCCTCATTGGCCTCGTCAGATTTGGTTCCCGTTTCCTTACCATCATATTCTGGAAGATCCATGGATCCTGGACCCAGTTCCAGACTTGTTGACACATACGTCAGGGGATCTTCACCCGTCATTGCAGACACTGAAGCTAACCGCTTGGCTGCTCCAGTTCCCCACATAGCCAGGCTCTGTAATCTTTCCCATGACACTAGGCAGATTTTTTTGGCTTCCCACAAATCTTCCACCAGAAAATTGTATTATAATAAGTGGAAGAGATTTTCCATTTGGGCTTCGTCCCACAACATTGACCCTTATCAAGCGCCATTGTCTTCTGTCTTACAGTTCTTGACAGAAATCGGCAACAAAGGAGCAGTGGCAGCTACGGTGCGAGTACAATTAACTGCTTTATCTAATTTCCATCTAGGAATTGATGGTTTGAATATTATGGCTCACCATTTGTCTAAGGCTTTTCTAAAAGGTTCCTTTCACATAAGGCCTCCAGTAAAGACACCTTATTCTCCCTGGAATTTGAATTTTATGTTATCTTGTATCATTCTTCCTTCTTTTGAGCCTGCATCATCTTGTGAACAAAAATTTTTGTCGCGTAAAACTATCTTCTTAGTAGCCATCACTTCAGCCCGTAGAGTGTCAGAGCTCCAAGCCCTTTCCATCAAGCCCCCTTACATGGTCTTCCATACTGACAGAATATCTCTCAGGACTAATCCATCCTTTCTGCCCAAAGTATGTTCTGAGGTTAACATTAATCAAGTCATTGAGTTGCCCGTTTTCTAATCATACCAACAAATTGGAATATATGTTGCATTAACTCGATGTTCATAGACAGCTTAGATTTTATTTGGACAGAATCAAAGATATTAGGAATTCCGATCAGTTCTTTGTGTCCTTTTCTGAGACCAGGAAAGGTGTACCAGTTGCTAAAACAACCCTGTCTAAGTGGCTGTCTGATTGCATCACCTATACATATGCTTGTCATAATATGCCCTTGTCTAGTAAGGTAAAGGCTCATTCAAACAGAGCAATTTCTACTTCGTCAGCCTTTCAAGCCAAATTGCCTTTGGATAACATCTGTCCAGCAGCCACCTGGTCTAAACCTCACACTTTTATAACTCGTTACAAAGTGGATAAGGCCTCTAGGGACAGGGCTTCATTTGGTTCTACGGTTCTGAAGAGTGTACTTCCATGAGCCACCCAAGATCAGGGTGCTAGGGCCACTACCCATCAGTGATGAATGAACGGCGAGATTGAACAACTTCACATAAAGAAGTTATGTACTCACCATAACGTTCCATGTGAGTTGTTCCATCTTGTCTTCATTCCCACGTCCCTCCCTCCTTCCCCCTCCTGGCTGGCAGTTGACCTGGAGGTTGTCTTCATCCTGGTTTTTCAATGTGTCTTCATTCCTAGGCAGAATAATTATTGTACTATTATATGGTACGCAGCAAACAAGATCTGAGGTAATTCCAGCAGTGCATTATGGGATAATAGGTGGGGTCTCGAGCTACTGGAGAACTTTGAGCTTGCTAGTTGGCCGTGTCGGAGTCAAGGATCAACTCAGAACCCATCAGTGATGAATGAAGGCGAGATGGAATAACTCACATGGAACGTTATGGTGAGTACATAACTTCTTTTTTTCTAATTCCAGATCTGACCCTACGATGATTTCTTAGTCAAATCCTTCTGCAGCTGAACATTTGGTAAACATTAATCCCTCCCCCTCTGACAAGAGTGAGTAAGCTTTTGCTATAGTTTGGAAGAGAGTGCATTTCTCTGACACTTTTTTTTTTTTTTTTTTTTTTGGATTCTTAATTGTCAAGCTGACATGTTAGTTTTGTGCTTTTTCTTTTGGAAGTATGAGATCTATTACTGCCACTGTTCCTTCTTCATGAGATCCATGATGGCCAGTGTTCCTTCTTCATGAGATCCATGATGGCCGGTGTTCCTTCTTCATGAGATCCATGATGGCCAGTGTTCCTTCTTCATGAGATCCATGATGGCCGGTGTTCCTTCTTCATAAGATCCATGATGGCCAGTGTTCCTTCTGCATGAGATCCATGATGGTCAGTGTTCCTTCTGCATGAGATCCATGATGGCCACTGTTTGTATTTGTGATATCTATGATGGCCACTGTTCCTTCTTCGTGATATCTATGACGGCCACTGTGCCTTCTTCATGATATCTATGATGGCCACTGTGCCTTTTTCATGAGATTCATTACTGCCACTGTTCCTTCTTCATGAGATCCATGACGGCCACTGTTCCTTCTTCATGATATCTATGACGGCCACTGTTCCTTCTTCATGAGATCCATGACGGCCACTGTTCCTTCTTCATGAGATCCATGACTGCCACTGTTCCTTCTTCATGAGATCCATGACGGCCACTGTTCCTTCTTCATGAGATCCATGACGGCCACTGTTCCTTCTTCATGAGATCCATGACGGCCACTGTTCCTTCTTCATGAGATCCATGACGGCCACTGTTCCTTCTTCATGAGATCCATGACTGCCACTGTTCCTTCTTCATGAGATCCATGACGGCCACTGTTCCTTCTTCATGAGATCCATGACGGCTAGTGTTCCTTCTTCATGAGATCCATGATGGCCAGTGTTCCTTCTTCATGACATCCATGATGGCTACTGTTTCGTATTTGCGATATCTATGATGGCCACTGTACCTTCTTTGTGATATCTGTGACGGCCACTGTGCCTTCTTCATGATATCTATGACGGCCACTGTGCCTTTTTCATGAGATTCATTACTGCCACTGTTCCTTCTTCATGATATCTATGACGGCCACTGTGCCTTCTTCATGATATCTATAATGGCCACTGATGTCCTTCAAGAATGCAACTGCAGTCCTTACATATGGGCTGTCCTGCCTCAGGCAGCCCTTCGGTCGGCCGGATTCCAAAGTCTGGGTCCGGCGTCGGCTGATGTCGCCTCTTCCCTGACGTCAGAGCGACTGGGGTATAAAAGCATCAGTCGACGCCATCTTCTTCAGTCTTTCTTGCCGCGTGGTGCCTGAAGCAGAAGCAGTTCGCAAGTGCTGGTCGGTCAGCTCCTGTGTTTTCAGTTACCGAAGTCATCAAAAAGCTAAGTACCCCGTTGGGGAACCTTCTTGCCTCAGCCGATGTCAGATAAAACTGCAAAAGTTAATAACTGTTTGTCTTGTGGTAAACAAATACCTCATAAGGACTTCCATTCTTACTGCCTTCCCTGCCTTGGCCCAGACCACGACGTCACGGCCTGTGCTTGCTTCAATAAGCGCACTCTCAGGCGCTGGGAAGAATTTGCTGTAGACTTTTTTGGGGAAAATTACTCCTATATCATGCCGTCGGAACAACCGACATCACTTATTTCCAAAAAATGGAAGGACCGGGACCGACATTCTCGGCCCGCGACTTCCACCGACACCACGCCAAAACCTACCGCGAGTGTATCGGTCTCCTCGGAGCCGGTAATTCAACTGCTCCAGACCAACGACACCGCTTTACCGCACACTTCGGTCCCGGAGGCTTCCCTGGTGCCGGTTGTTGATTTTCCTCCTGAAACCGAAACCCAAGTTTTACCTGACACCATTCCGGTGGACAAAGTTACTCCTGCACGTGGGGCAGCTAGGCCTCCGGTGTTTATGTCCATCAAGGCCTACACACATGCTAAGGCTGCCAACCAGGCTAAGTCTCTCCCTCCTAAATCTTTTTCTCAGGGTCCCACTTCTGATAAACAGATCTTGACTTTAGCTGCAGGTCTTATTTCATTACTCAGAGGCTCTCAGGCTCATCCAGACAGGGGTTCTCAGCCGCCTGCAGACACAAGGCCTAGGGTTGAGCAGACAGATACCTTTTCCTCAGATGAAGCCTCTGGCGACTCAGGTCATTTAGATTCCCAGGAAGAATCCTTCCAGGCCTACGAGGATTCTGATGTTGATGAATCTATTCCCTCTGCCTCTCCTCCTGAGGATATTTCTTTCGGGGAAATTCTCCACTCCATGAGAGAGCATTTTCAGTGGCAGGGCCAGGATTTCTCCGACTCCAGGAAAAGGCTTCGGACCTTCCTTAAGTTACCCCAGCACAGGCCTTTAGCTATTCTCCCTGTGTTAGATGTATTGGATGACATGTTCTCAGACTCCAGTACTTCTCCTGATTCTCTCCCTCCTGCTCCTGTCAAGCCTGACCGATATTACAGGGTTCCTGAAACTCATAAACATCTCTTTAAGGCCCACTCTGTTGATCTAGAAACTATTTCCCAGGGGCCCAAAGGAGTGGCAACTTCCACGGCCAAAAATCCTTTTCCCGCTGACAGGGAATCTAGGTCCCTGGAGAGGTGGGGCAAAATAGTTTATACCTCTACCACCCTTGCCATGAGGGCACTTAACTGTCTTTTTCATATGTTTCAGTACCAGGATTTCTTGATGGATGATTTTCAGAAAAAGTTAGCCTCTCCTGAGCCTTTAGATAGAAAGGCCTTGCAGGATTTGGTTCATAATACTCAGCAGGTTAGCAATCATTTTCTTCAGTGTGGTTATGATGCATTGGAAGCTTCATGTAGGGCAGCTATGACAGGGGCTGTCATTCGTAGACATGCTTGGTTGAAAGAACAGGCATTGCCAGATCATGTTAAAGTAAAGCTTCTAGATGCACCTCTGGAAAAACACAAGCTATTTGGTGCTAATGCTCATGATGTGTTGAAATCAATTGAGGAAAAGGCTAAATCAGTACAAACAGTCAAAGATTTCCTCCAGGTTCAGCCACCAAGGTTCAGCAGGAATTGGCCTTCGAAGAATTGGTCCTTTCCAGACACTGACAAGTTCCAAAGGGGAAAAAACAGGCGTGCTCGAGGTAGAGAGCAATACCGAGGCTCCTACAGGGGCCGCCAATGGCAACCGACTAATCAGAGAAGTGGCGCAGGGACATCTGTTGTTCCACAGGGACAATCACAATGACTTGACTTTGACACCGCCGACCAAGGCTCAAAGAGAAGCACCTTTAGGCGGAAAATTATCCTTATTTTCAAGAAATTGGCACGTTTTAACAAAGGGCAAATGGATTCTGGACATAATAGACAAAGGTTACAGGTTCCACTTCCATACCTTACCAACAAGACAAGGCATGCCAAACCTGCCACAAAATCAAAGGGCAGAGGCACTCATACAGGTTTCAAGGCTGCTACAAATCAAAGCAATAGAAAAGGTTCCTCCTCAGGAACAAGGCCAGGGTTTCTACTCAAGACTGTTCCTTGTTCCAAGAAAAGAAAAGCAATGGAGACCTATACTGGACTTGTCCACTCTAAACACTTTTCTCATTGTGCCAAAATTCAAAATGCTGACGTTACAGCAACTTCTTCCCATGCTGGGCAAGGGGTCTTGGCTGGTTACTCTGGACCTCAAGGAGGCATACCTGCATGTCCCAATCAGACACAGTTGCAGAAGATACCTCAGATTTCTTGCAGGGTCAGAGCATTATCAATTCTCAGCATTGCCTTTTGGCTTATCTACTGCGCCCAGAGTATTCACGAAATGCCTGGCATCAGTAATTGCACACTGCAGGCTCCAGTGGATACAAATATACCCTTACCTGGACGACTGCCTTGTACAAGCGGACAGCAAGCAAGCCTTGATAAGAAACTTGAACTATGTCATTCACTTGCTACAGGCTTTGGGATACACAGTCAACATTCAAAAATCAAGACTACTGCCATCCCAACAAATAAATTTTCTAGGAGCCAAACTGGACACAAACTCACAAATGGCTTTTCTCACAGAAGAAAAACAAGAACAATTACCACATTACTTCAAAAGCCTAGCAAAGCTCACCCAGATGACTGCAAGGAAAATCCTGCAGGCTCTGGGTTTCATGGCATCTTGCATTCTTCTGATTCCACTGGCAAGACTACACATGAGAAAAATACAATGGTACCTAAAAAGTTTATGGTCTCAACACAGCCACAACTTAGAAGCAATTATTCCACTCATTCCATGTCTACAAAAGGAATTTTTGTGGTGGGCACAAGCAAGCCAGCTAAACAAAGGCATGTCTTTCGACAAACCTCAAGTCAAACCATTACAACAGATGCCTCAGATCATGGATGGGGGGGGCGCACATGGAGTGCAGATGTATTCAAGGGCAATGGACACCACGGGAAGTGCATCTACACATCAATCAAAAAGAGATGTTGGCTGTGATTCATGCAATCGAGGCCTTCAGGAAATTTCTTCAGCAAGGTCAACTGCTAATAAAGACAGACAACACCACTGTTTATGTGGTACATAAACAAACAGGGATAGGGTTACCACCTGTCCCACTTTGCGAGGGACAAGTCCCTCTTTGGGCAGTTGTGTCCTGACAAAAAATTAAAAAAATGGCAAATGTCCTGAGATTTTAGGACAAAATTATTTCCTATATTTTTTGTAATAGTTGCATAAAACAGTTATTCTGTGTCTAAAATACCTAAATGTTATAAGAAACAGAATAAGCAACTAAAATGCTACAAGAATAAGCTTTTATTTTGGCAAAAAAGTTAAGTTCTATCCTTTGTACTGACTGTGGGTATGTCGGCCTGTAAAATCTGATGTTTGTACCAAAAATGTCCCACTTTGGCCATTTGAAAAGGTGGCAACCCTAAACAGGGAGGCACTCATTCTTACCCCCTCTGCAGGCTAACAATGACTCTTTGGGAAAAGGCCCTGAAACTGAACATACAGTTGCAATCCCAGTTTGTTCCAGGCAAAGACAATGTTCTGGCGGACAGTCTAAGCAGAAACATCTTGGATCCGCACGAATGGATGTTGCATCCAGACAATTTTTCACAAATAACTCATGCATGGGGGAGGCCGGACATAGACCTCTTTGCCTCACACCTCAATCATCATCTGAAGAAGTTCTGCTCGAGGACACACCATCCTCAAGCCTGGAGAATGGATGCTCTCTCCTTCAGCTGGAACTCTCTAACAATCTATGCATTCCCACCTCTACCATTAATGACCAAGGTGTTACTGAAGATCAAAGCAGAACAACCGAAAGGCATTTTGATAGCTCCAGACTGGCCAAGACAGCACTGGTATCCATTACTAAGGAGCATAACTCGCACCAAGCCATGGCCCCTGCCTCAATGGCCTCTGCTACTGACTCAGCACAATTACAGGAAGTCTCATCCCAACCTGCAAACATTACAGCTGACAGCTTGGAGGGTTCCATGACTTCTCCCCATATATCTCTCTCCAAGAAAGTTCAAGAGATCTTACTTGGAAGCACGCAGACCTTCCACCAGAAAAACTTACTCAGCCAAATGGAAGAGATTCAGCATCTGGAATGCCAGCAAGGGTCAGGATGCATCAGTAATGAGCATCCCACAGATACTAGAATACTTGGCAGAAATGCTACATAATGGCCTTTCATTTTCTTCCATAAAAATACACGCTTCAGCAATTTCAGCAAAATACAACAGTGATCCACCTGTGTTTTCACATCCTTTGCTAAGACAGTTTCTAAGAGGGATTAAGAATATCAAGCCTCCCAGAAAACCACCAGTGCCTGCATGGGACCTCAACTTCGTGTTGGAAAAATTAACTCTCCCTCCTTTTGAGCCAGCAGCATCTTCAGAATTGCAATTTCTCTCCTGGAAAACAGTTTTCCTGTTGGCAATTACCTCAGCAAGAAGAGTCTCGGAGATACAGGCCCTCATGGCAGTACCTCCGTTTCTCATTTTTCATCAGGACAGAGTTTCTTTAAGAACCAATCCTTCATTCATGCCAAAAGTGATATCCAGGGTGTCTCTAAATTAAGCAATTCACTTACCTACCTTCTTTCCCAATCCTCAAAATAAAGGAGAAAAGCTGCTGCACACTTTGGACATACACAGACAATTGCGCTACTACTTGGACAGAACAAAAGCCAACAGAATGTCTGACCAACTATTTGTAGCTTACGCTGCTGGAGTACAAGGAAAGGCAATTTCCAAACAAACAATTTAAAAATGGATTGGACACTGCATCAGATTCTGTTACTCTTTCCATGGAAAAGGTGTGCCAGCCAATATCAGGCCACACTCCACCAGAGCTATAGCCACCTCCACAGCCTTTTTAAGAGGGGTGGCTACAAAGGACATTCTAGAAGCTGCTACATGGAGCTCCGTGCATACATTTTCCAAACACTACAACCTGCCTTTATATTCCAGATCCAGAGCAGGCTTTGCTTCGGCAGTCCTGCAGGGCATTTTAGCTACACCATCTTTATCTTAGATCCTACCACCCCCAGCTTGGCTATGGTATTCAACCCATATGTAAGGACTACAGTTGCATTCTTGAAGGACATAGTGCAGTTTTGTACCTACCATAAATGTAGATGTCCGATAGATATGCAACTGCAGTCAGGTTTTCCCTCCCTCCTACCCCTCTGTAAATTATCCTTTTTGGGTCCACTCCCCTTTTCCAAATTAGCTGGGGAAACCTGTTATGGTGTATCTGTTTATTACTGTTGTGCATGTCTGGAATTTTTTATCCAGTCTCTAATTTTAGCCTTCTTTGAAGGGCACCTGGCATATGGGGCAAGAAACACTGAAGAAGATGGCGTCGACTGATGCTTTTATACCCCAGTCGTTCTGATGTCGGGGAAGAGGCGACATCAGCCGACGCCGGACCCAGACTTTGGAATCCGGCCGACCGAAGGGCTGCCTGAGGCAGGACAACCCATATGTAAGGACTGCAGTTGCATATCTATCGGACATCTACATTTATGGTAGGTACAAAACTGTACTTTCCTTCTGCATGATATCTGTGATGGCCACTGTTCCTTCTTCATGAGATCCATGAATGGCCACTGTTCTTTCTTCATGAGATCCATGATGGCCACTGTGCCTTCTTCATGATATCTATGACAGCCATTGTTCCTTCTTCATGAGATTCATTACTGCCACTGTTCCTTCTTCATGAGATCCATGATGGCCACTGGTCCTTCTTCTTGTGATCCATGGCGGCCACTGTTCCTCCTCTTAAGGGCAAATCTTCTCTAAATGGTCTTACTGCTTCTGTTTCTCAAGTAACCAAACATTCTTTGAAATGTTTTATGACTCAAATGATGCTTCTTCCAGAGCAGTGACTTTTGGGTCTGTGATGAGAAGGCTTTCATGGTTACATTCTTACTTTGCCTGAAAGTGTTAAAGCTGACACCTTGAACTCTAACATTGATAAGGACGTTGTGTTTGCCGCATCTTCTTCTGAGGTCCTGAAATATGTGATGAGAGAGGGGAAAATGATTGAAAGGGAGACTCAGATTTTTCAGTCTTCCTTTTCCATGTGCGTTAAAGAATTCATCCCTACCTCAGGAATTGTTTTTATAAAAAGCAAAATAAACAAACTCATCAATCTTCTAGCAAACAGAATTTCAAAAAAACAATGACAAGGAGTTTCCAAAAAGAAGGTGTGAGCCTCCCAGAAACAGTGGCAGTCGTATTTACAAATTAGAATACTTTGAAGAAAAGTGGCCCTATGAGGCACTGAAAACCATTTGGATTTTTTTTGCAAACTGCAAGAATCAATCTGCAGATTTTGTTCTTAACAGTCAGTAGTATCCTGTGAGTATTGTGTGCTGAATGCATAACAAGGAAAGAAAGGACATTTTCAGGTTTGGACATTAAAATATATTTAGCAATCACCATGTGAGCAGCAGGTAACTGATCTCGTAACATAATTTTAATTGAGTAAAGACTTTATTAGTTAAAAAATCTGTGTGTGTGTTCTAAGGGAATTCCTTCAGTGTCTCCTGGATAGTTCATTTCAAATGTTTTTTTCTACTGCAGGAAAAATGCATTTGTATCTAGATCTGTTCCTGACTTTTTCCCCTAACTCCAGGACTTCAGCAGTGAAATTTCTCAGGATACTAAGATTCATGGGGACAATGATTCCCATAATTCCTCTAGCCAGAGTCCACATGAGAAAGATTCGATGGAACCTAAAATCTGTAAGGTCCCAACATCAACACCCTCTGACTTTTCAAATTCCTGTTTTGGGATTTGTAAAAAGGGAACTGCTTTGATGGACAAACTGTTTTAAAACCACTTCTTTTATTCTAACCATCTGTTTAACATGCAAAACAGTGCTCATGCTTGGTGATTTCATAGGGTCGTAGGCGGTTACTAGGCTATCGGCTCAAGAGCCATTTTAAGTCTAGCCAAGCTTACCTCAGATTTAACAAAATATTGCTGATGTGTCAGTTCCCTAAGGAATTTTATGGTTATGATATGGGCTTGTATGTCCATTAGGGACATAGGTGCCAAACCAGGGGTTGGTTTGCAATTTGAATAGAGTTGCAGATGAGCTTTTACTTCACATGGGTGGGAAGCCTGTTCCAGAGAAGGGGTAATCTTTGCAAAACATACCTGTCCGTCCAGTATGTCCTGTTTATTTCATCTATGAGGCTTATGTTCTTTGAATGATTATTTCTGATGCTATTTGTTTTGTCGATGTGCAACAAATCAGTCAGTGTGGATAAGAGGATGCCTTGTAGGCAGGCATAGATTGCTACACAGCAATCAGGAGGAGAGCAGAGATAGGGCTTTGAGGCGTTCTGCATAGGGCTTGTTTAATCCCTGTATTCTTTTTGTGAGCTACTTCTGCGGTTTCTCAAGCTGTTGCAAGTGCCTGGTTAGGTACATGCCGAAGTGTGCATTGTACTTGATTGGTTTGAGGCGAGCCAGGTACCACCGAGCACCAACTTCCTTTGATCTGGATGCCATGCTCTTATAAGTTGTGAAGTGTAGAATTATTTTCTGTCCCCAGTAGACGTGTTGTGGTCAAATGTCAGGTTACTAGCAACTTTCTTTCCCAGATCCCTAACCACTAATTCTACTTTTAGGAATGCATTATCAGTATGGTAATTTCCAGGAGTGGGCATCTTCCCAAAGGGTACTATTATGCATTTTTTTCGCTTAGCATTTTTCTCTATGGTACCGGTTGTTTGTGTCAGACCCCCTTGAACGGTGTCTGTATCTTTAGGGGATTCAGTGACCACACCTAGTTCCCAGTCATCTGCCTAATCATGCAGAGACCATTGACATGGTAGCGGTTGTTTGTGTCAGGCCCCCTTGAAGGGTGTCTGTATCTTTAGGGGATTCATTGACCACACCTAGTTCCCAGTCATCTGCCTACTTTATCATGCAGAGACCATTGACATGGTAGCGGTTGTTTGTGTCAGGCCCCCTTGAAGGGTGTCTGTATCTTTAGGGGATTCAGTGACCACACCTAGTTCCCAGTCATCTGCCTACTTTGTCATGCAGAGACCATTGACATGGTAGTGGTTGTTTGTGTCAGGCCCCCTTGAAGGGTGTCTGTATCTTTAGGGGATTCAGTGACCACACCTAGTTCCCAGTCATCTGCCAACTTTGTCATGCAGAGACCATTGACATTTTTCTTGACTACAAAGAAGTAGATGCCAAAAATGAGAAACACCCCTCTTTGTGTAGCCTTATGCTTGTCAGGTTGTTTTATCTCAAATTTGGCTTTAGTGGACTTGACTAGTTCCCAGAGTTCCTTGTTCAGATTGATGAGGGAGTTTTTACCTTGCTGAGCCATGCCCTTCCTGTTTTGGCCATGGTTTTGTATCTTTTATTATGCAACCAATGTATGCTTTGATTCCACCATGATGGCTTGTTTTTGGCATTTGTCCTATGTTTGTATGTAAATAGGCAAGTACTAGTTGTGATTTTCTACCAAGCAAACAAGTCAAAACACTCTACAACCCAGTATTCTAGTCATAGAGACTCCATTGTGAGAAATACTGATGTCTGTCTGGATAGAGAGAAGGTTACGGTTAGTTGCTTGTTAGAGGCCAGGATCCGCCAGATCACTCAAGCACTTGGGTCACTTAACCCCAAGTACCAGTATGAGTCAGTCATAGTCCATGTGGGCATGAATGACCTGAGGCATACTTCCTTGGACTGTATGAAGAAGACATGATTGAGCTTTCAGAAATGTCTCACAGGGAGGTATGAGCCTAACATTAAGCAAAATTCTGCCATCTCCGAAGGTGATGCCATAATACCACAGAAAATGATTGACATTAACAATTGGCTTAACTGCTGTTTTCGTCCTATAGGAACCCAGTACTTGTCAGCCTGGGAGGACATGGTTGACAGGCCACACTGCTTTGCCAGGGATGGTCTAGGCTGTTGGATATTGTCCAAAACATTATCCACCCCATAGTGCCTACACAAAAGCACTGTATGACCATATAAACAACTGCATAGAAATGGCAGTACCAGACCAAAATAAGCCCAGATCAAACCACAAAAAACAAGCCACCCTGGTGGACCCTTGATATTAATAGGTTGTACTGTAAAAGAAAACAAATCCTGTTAAGAAGTAAGAGGGAACATGCACAACAGAACAAAAAGTCCCTTATTACTCTAAACAAGCAAATTAGGTAACTAGTCAAGACTCAAAGCAGACTTTGAGGCGTAAATTCCTATGTCTCCAGATGGATAACCAAGTGGCTCACGAGCAGGCCATATGGTTAAAGTGGGTGAATCCAGATCCAGCAAAAGGCCAGTTACTAATGGTGTGCCACATGACTTATGCTGGGACCAGTCCTGTTTAGAATATACTTCTCTGAAGTCAAGGCTAATATGGAAGGTGTCTGGATGACAAAGTTTGCTGGTGACCACAAGCTGGGGGGCAATCACTGAATCTCCTAAAGATATGTAGATCTCCTTCAGGATGGTCTAGATCAGGCAAATCATTGGTGCCAGAAACATGACCTAAAACTAAATGTGAAAAAATGTATTATCATACCCTTTGGGAATCAAATACCCCTGCAACTTTCCACATCAGTGACACATCCCTAAGAGTAGATTCAGAAGTGAGAGTTCAACGTACACGGATAGTAACGTGAACTTTGTTCACCATGTATCCACAGTGGTGATGAAGTCCTATGTAGCACGACTTATAAGAACAGGTATGGCATCTAGATCCAGGTAAATTATAGTCCCGCTGTACTCAGCCCTCATTAGACCAGTAATTCAGGACACTTAAGATGTTAGCCTACTAATCTTCTATGAACCTTTGGCATGTACTTGACTGGGCATTTAGAGCAGCTGAAGTGACTTCAGAGGGTCCTGAGAAAGAAAATACAAGGTGTAACCAACACGTACTATGCAAATAGAGTAAAAAACCCTATCCCTTTACTCTGTCTCCTACCAGCTGTTAAGGGATGACATATGCCTGACCTATAAGGCCCTCGAAATCCAGTCTTGATGGAGCTGCTACACATCCGTAAGTCGAACAGCATAAGGGTCACACAATCTAGGGATATAAACTTAGTCAGTGACTCAACCAAAACATGCTGGGGAAGACAGATATTCATCTCAGATATTGCCCCTTCTTTGGAACAGGCTTCCCGTTTACATAATGCAGAGCCCTTCCTTTGCCCTATTCAGACGTAGTGTGAATCATTGGATGTGGAATCACAAATTTACACCTGGGTCCCTTATGGATGGGGGCAGTCTGTAATATACTCAAGGCATAGGCACAAATCCTTGTCATTCTGCTGCCCTTAGGGGCCATGTATTGGGTAAAATTGCGTTATATTGGCTAGGCTTGTAAGGATTTTTGAGCTGTTAGCTTTAGTAATCCCTATGAAACTAGAATGGCTGCCCTTGCAAGCCATTTTAAGCCTAGCCAATGTCTCTCTTTGTTTTTGAAATGACCTATCCCATTTGGTTATAGATGGGGCTTACCCATCACATGCACTCTAAGTATATATATGGGGTCATACCTTCGATAACTTGAGGGGACCCATGCATGGGATAAAGCATTTAGGAGCTGCCTCTATCTATTAGCAGTACAGGGAGCAGTTCTGGGGTAACATTTTCTGTTCCCTATTCATAGGTCTAAGTTGCACTTGAATATGGACAGGGATAAACTTTTTTATGTGGATGGGGAGTCTGTTCCAGAGCAAGCAGTATCCTCTGCAAGATGATACCTCTCTCCAAACTCTTTTGTTGGTGCAGCAGAAGAGGTTTAGATCCCTAGACAAAGTCTTTCTGATGCCATTTGACTTGCTGATGTGCAGTAAATCCATCTGGGTTGGAAGATGCCATGTATGCCAGACACAGGTCACCTCTTAGTCTTTAAGATACTGAGTATAATGACAGGGCTTTGAGTCCGTCCATGTAAGATGTGTTGTTTAGGCCCTATAAAAGTTAACTTAGTAGGAGTTCCACTTATTGCACGAGTCTGGAGAGGTACATGCCAAAGGAGCCATTTTATTCCGTGTTTGGCCTAGTGAAGACTGAGTAACGGGGGTGGCAGCGAGGTCCCTGTATGTAGACACAATCTCTTTGTTTATAAACTGTGCAGTATAGAAGGACTTTTTGCAGCAATGAACACAAGTTGGTTAGAGTTAGGTCACTATCCATATAAGTTCCCAAATCCTGAATAACTGTATCAATTCTTAGGGGCATATTGGCAGTGTGGTAGTTCCCTGGGGTACATGACTTCTCAAAGGATGCGATGATGCATTTTTTGGCATTTAGTTTCAGTCCACGATTTTGGTAACCATTATTTATTTCGTACAAACCTGCCTGCAGGATATCACTTCAAGATTTGATGACTGCTCCTAGCTTGCAGTCATGTGCAGACTTGGTCATGGAGAGCCCTTTGGTATTAGCTTTACTTCAGAAATGTAGATGCCAAACAGGAGAGGTCCCGCCACAAAACCCTGGGGGACTCCACTGGTGTCTCTTCTCTTTATGGAGGTAACTTCCCCTGTTTTGATTATCTGCTTCCTAACTGTGAGCCAGTTGGCAGTCCAGCAGGTGGCATAAAGTTTATTTAGCTTTTCTACTGTATCTGAGTTGGGAATTGTGTCAAAAGCTGTGGCCAGGTTGAGGTATGCAGGGTGTACCTTTTTGCCTTCTTCCATTGCTTTGGTGACCTTTAAAAAAATTCAGCAGGTTGAGTAAGCATGGCTTGCCCTTGACAAGTCCAAAGTGAGATGGGTCCAGTGTTTGGATGTTTCCTGTGTCCTGATTGATTAGTTTCATGCTACATCTTTCCATAGCTTTGCTTATGAGGCTGGTCAGACGTGTAGGTCTGTGATTGCCTGCCTGGGTCTATGGAAGGTCCTCCCTTAAGCAGGACACTGACTGTAGCGGTTCTCCATTCACTTGGTACAAAACCTGTATGGAGGCTGACATTGAGCAGTGCTATGAGGGGTGTGGCAAAATCATGCTTCGTATTTAAGATTCATCCAGGGATATTTTCAGGAACCATCTATGCATTATTTTTAGCTTTTATTAGCACTTTAATGACTTGATCTTGTGTGATAGCTGGAGGCATGCCAGTTTCAGGTATATCTTGAGGGACAGACAGAGGAGAGAGGAGTAAAGTTAGAGCTAAATTTATCAGATAGTAGGTTCTCAGTATCTTCAGGCTCAGTGTAGGTAACCCCATTCACAGTCAGCTCAACGCATTACTGTGTTGTGCTTTTAAGATTACAAACATAACTAAAAAATGCCTTGTGATTGTCTTTAGCCTTTAAAGCTGCCTTTGGTGGATTTTATTAAGCTTCTGAGTTTATTTCATTAACGGGTCTCTAACTTTCTGCTAATTACCCTTTTTTCTTTGGTCAAAATTCTTTTCCTTTTATTATAAAGCTTGTTGATGTTATGGTTCCACCATGTGAGTTTGTTTCTGAGATGTGCCCTACACTTGTTCATACATGATACAGCTGCATCTGTGCAGCTGTTTTCATGCTGGTTAGTGCGGTGGTCTATATTTCTGCGTGTTGAGTAGAGTTAACTGTGTTTGGAGGTGCTTTGTGCAGGTACAGCTGTCTCGGTGCTGCTTTTATTTTTTATTTTTGTTTATTTCCATTTGTTTAAAAGGAGAGTCTGATTGGGCTTAAAGTAGCCCATTTTCAGCAGAGGCCGGGGGAAAAAAGAACCGTAAACTGCAGAATTGAAACAGAAAAATATTCATATAAAATACATAATATGTGCAGTATAGAGTTTATGTAGGACACGCTTTAAAAATCACACATGATGTACGTATTATGGAAGAAATAGAGCAAACTAATATATAAAACTATTTTAGGAAAGTACCATAGGAAAGCAATGGAACAAAAAGAAAGTACAAGGGCTAATGTGACAAACACAAAGGAAAGCATATAAAGGAGGGGAGAGGCTGAGCATAGGAGTATAGGGTAGGGGGTAATAAGGTAGGGGTAATTTAAGTGAGCAATAAGCGGGAGTAGGGAGATAATGAAGAAGAGAACTCTAATTATTTAAAGCACTTAACCTGGGTTAGAGCAGCAGCAAGTGCCTTGTTTAGGCATGGTTCAAAGGATAAAACCACCACCGTAAGAGATGCAAGCTTACAAAATCTGAAGATAATGCTACTCAATGCTAGAAGTCTAAACCTCAAAATACACTCTCTCGAGGCACTCCTAAAAATGGAGAACATCAATATCTGTGCAGTAACTGAGACCTGGTTCAAGGCTCCAGAGAGCACCCCTGCAGTACCAGGCTACAACTCTTACCACACTTTTCGGCCACAAAACCAAGACTGAAACACTAAAGGTGGAGGAGTGTCCATACTCACCAAGGATATTTACACCTCCAGGCTAGTTGCCCAACACAATGCATCTGAAATTCTCCAGGTGCAACTAACACTAGGTAAGACTGCAATCCAAATTGTTGCTTGATACAGATCCCCCACCATGCCCCAAGATTCTCACTACACCTTTCTAAACATACTGGAAAATATTAAGATACAACCAAACACCGTAATATTGGGTGATTTCAACTACCCTGCCATTAAGTGGGAAAACTATTCTGGTACCAATTCCTTTTCCCAACAATTCTTGGAATTCATAAATTCCAACGCCCTGGATCAACTAATCCATTGTCCCACCAGGGTCTCCAATATCCTAGATCTGGTCATTACCAACATGGGAGATAGATTCTCCACACCAGTGGTCACCCCCTCATTGGTCAGGTCTGACCATAAGGAAATCACCCTTGACATCCACATCCTACCCCCACCCCCCAGTAAGGAAACTTCCTTAAAAAACTTCTCCAAAGCCAACTTCATGCTACTGAAATCAGAAGTGACAAACTTCATGACGCCCATGCAGACGGGATCTGAAAGTTCGACTGCAGAATCCTACACTAAGGCACTGTACGAGCACATCCACTCGTGCATGAATCGTGCCATCCCAAATAGAACCAAGATGCTCTTCTCCAAAAAAAGGAAGCCAATCTGGTGGTCCCCTGCTATAAACAAAGTATACAGCAGAAGAAAGAAACTGTTGCAGAAAAGAGGAAAATCTCAGGATGCAAATAACTCCCTCACCAGCCTCAGTAAGAAGCTGAGATCCCTCATAAAAACCTCAAAAGCTAGTTACGAAAATAAAATTGCCAAAGATTCCAAAGACAACCACAAGGCATTCTATAGTTTTGTCAAGAATCTAAATGGCAATGCTCAGATCTGCTCTGAGCTACAACAGACTGGCATTAAATATACGGATCCCAAGGATATTGCCAATATCCTGGCAGATCAATTTAGTGCCAACTTCACCTCCCACTCATCCCCTAAAGGGCCCATCTCAGTACCAAAAGATTTCCAAATTCCGGTAATCACGGCCACACAGGTAGAAACCGCACTCTCCAAGGCTAAGAATACAGCATCCATGGGACCAGATGACATCCCAGGCTGTGTACTACATGAACTACAAAATGAACTGGCACCTCACCTAAGTGTCATGTTTAATCATAGCCTCACCTCAGGCTTCGTGCCCGCTGAGTGGCGCACAGCTACAGTCATCCCACTCCACAAGGGGGGGGGGGTCCACCTTGGATCCTGGGAACTACCGTCCCATCAGTCTGACAAGCCTGATCTGCAAGGGCATGGAACGCATTATCATGGAACTTACAGAGAAAGACATTGGCAACCTTCAAACACTGGACCCCACCCAGTTTGGCTTTGTGAAGGGCCGATCTTGTCTCCCGAATCTGATTGACTTCTTCGAATCAGTCTCCAGAGCTGTGGACTAGGGTAAGGCAGTCCACACAGCTTATCTGGACCTCGCCAAGGCCTTCAACACCATCCCCAACTCTGGAATCATAGATAAACTTACTAAGTTGGGCATAAATCCCTATGTCACTCGATGGGTTACTGACAGAACCCAGATGGCTTACTGACAGAACCCAGACTGTAAAAATAGCCGACTCCAAATCCAGCTTCAGACAATTGACAAATGGAGTACCTCAGTGTTTAGTCCTGGGACCACTCTTGTTTGGCATCTACTTCTCTGAAGTACAGGCCAACACTAAGGGACTCTGGCTAACAAAGTTCACAGATGACTGCAAACTGGGAGCCATTACTGAATCCATAAATGATGTGGATATTCTACAAAAGGGCCTTACAGAAACAGATGCCTGGTGCCAGAGCCATGGGCTCAAGCTTAATGCCAAGAAATGTATAGTTATCCCCTTTGGAAAAAAACATGTACCCATGAATTACCACATAGGTGGCAGTACACTAAACATCGAAAGTGTGATGAGAGACTTAGGGACACAGGTGGACAGTGGTCTCACTTTCTATAACCACATCACCACAACAATCAGGAAATCCTTCTATGTTGCACACCTCATCACTAAGGGCTTTTCATCCAGAAAAAAAGGAAGTCATTGTCCCACTGTACTCATTCCTCATTAGACCCATTATAGAGTATAATGCCCTGTTTGGTATGTATCTCACAAGACATCTGCAACAGCTGGAAAGGCCACAGAAATACCTCACTAAAAGAATCATAGGCCTAAAGCAGATGTCATATACTGACTGTCTAAAAAAAAAAAAAAAAAAACTCCAGCTATACTCTGTGGCATATCGTCTACTCTGAGGTGGTCTCTGCTTAACATACAAGGCCATGTCAAACCCTGAGCTGTTGGACATGCTCCACTTAAAGAAATCCCAATCCCTCAGAGCCACACGCTCCAGGGATCTAAACCTTGTCATCACAATGAACAAAACATGCTGGAGGGATAGGTTCCTGACCCAGAGACTCCCCATACTCTGGAATAGACTCCCCATACATGTCAAGCATAGCGCCTCATTGGCCCTCTTCAAAAGGAACCTTGATGATTGGATGGGAGATGGGAAATTCACTCCGGGGATCATGTCAGTCGCCCTGCTAGACAGGGGTCCAGAGAAGTAAATATTGTGGGAAGAAATATCCAGGGAATTGTTATGGCTAGGCTTGTATAGACCCTAGGGCCGATAGCCTAGTACCAACTTATGGACCTATGAATTGTTATGTAGATGTTCCCTCAGCAATTGCTTGAACTTGGTAGAATTACTAGTGTTAAGGATATTTGGGATAAGTCGTTCCAAGCTTTAGCTAGTTTGTGTGAATACAAGGCATCCTCATAGCAATTATTTGATTTAGTGACCTTCAGAAGCAATTTATCGGATGACCTTAATGTTCTACTACTAGTATAGGGCTGAACTAGGTTGCTAATTTATGGACAGTTATCAGGTCGATGTATGGGTGGAATGTGTTAGAGCTAGTTGGTTCAAGATTAAAAGGATGGGAATTTCCATCCAGTTGAGCTAGTGTAGTACTTTGCAGTGATGAGTTCTAACAGGTTAATTAGAAACTAATCTGGCTACTTTATAATAGCAGGATTCTAGTTTAAGTCCCACTTAAGTAAGTGAAAGTAGGTGATGCTTATAAGAGGGTGGATAGACGAGTTCTGCAGAATGCATGTCTGATGGTATCAGTTAAAGGTTTTATTCTGTATAGGGGTCCTAGTTTGAAATGGACATTCTTGATAGCTAGGGCTGAGTTCATCAAATTTAAGATCGGTGTCAGTAGTGACACTTTAGTAGTTTTGGTTAGAAAACGGTATTTAGATGAGTACATGTTGAACGTATTAGGGTCAGTGAAGAGCATAAGTTTAGTTTTACAAGGGTTCACAATTAGTTGCGAGTCAGAAAGGTATTTTTCTGTGTCCCAGAAGGCTTGTTGTGTTTTATTAAACAGAACAGGAAGGGATGGACCAGAGCATATGAGGGAGGCCTCCTCAGTGGATTGAACTGTTGAAGCATGTTGGGTGCCTGTATACAGCTGATTTGTAAAGCAGTAGAGAGTAGAGGACCAAGAATTGATCCTTGGGGTACACCAGCAGAGATGGGTAGAGAAGTCGAAAGCTCATTTTGCCATTTAACTGCTTTTTGACAGTCAGTTAGGTAGCTAGTGAACCAGGTGAGGGTTGTATGAGAGAGGTTAAGGGAGACTAGCTTGTCAAGAAGCAGTTGGTGAGAAACTGTCAAACGCTTTGGAAAGCTCGAGGAATATGGAAGAGGGGAGAAAAACATTATTCATAGGTTGGTACTAGGCTATCGGCCCTAGCCATAACAATTCCCTGGCTATTTCTTCCCACAGTATTTACTTCCCTGGACCCCTGTCTAGCAGGGCGACTGACATGATCCCCTGGGTGAATTTCATATCTCCCATCCAATCATCAAGGTTTCTTTTGAAGAGGGCCAGTATTATGTGTTGGTTAACTGTGTTAAAACGGGTACCTATTACTTGATCGACAAGTCAAAACAGCGACACTCACATGTTTGACTCCACATCATCGACACTTCATAACATCGACGTTTCAGGTAAGCGATCTTCCCCCTCACAGGACCCATGGTAGCACTCATTTCACTATTAAGAAGGTAAGGACAACGCTGTCAGGGTACATTTTGAAGACTGACGTAAACCTTACGCGTTAAAAGACAGAAACGAGTGCTACCATGGTTCCTTTGAGGGGGAAGATCGCTTACCTGAAACGTCGATGTTATGAAGTGTTGATGATGTGGAGTCGAACATGTGAGTGTCGCTGTTTTGACTTGTCGATCAAGTAATAGGTACCCGTTAAAACTACTTAGAGCTGTAAGTTGTGCTGTGTTTAGGTCATAAATGTTTACATAATTGTACATGATTTCTGTGAATATTACTGTATAGATGGCTGTGGCCTTGTGATTTAGAGTTTTGCTAGACTGTTGCTTAAAAGGAGGTAGTTATCCTTGAAGTATTTTTAAATGTTTCAGGGTTAGCTGAGACCCCAAGCTTAATATTTATTTCAAAGGAGCCAGCTTTGTGGTCCATCAGTGAAGACTTAACACTAGGGGCAGAGTATCATTCTCCCATCTTGTGTTCCTGGTGGGCACACAGACCAGCTGTTCCATGTTGCTTGTGTTAAGGAAGTCCAGGAATCTCTTTGCCTGCATGTTTGAAGTCATGTGTGATTTCCAGCTAATGCTGGAATGGTTAAAGTAACCCATAAATAGTGTTGGGTTGAGTGGAGAATGTCTCCAGTTTGTTCAGGTTTCTTGTCTGGAATTCGTAGGTCATGGAGGGGAAAATTATAGATTGGAAGAATGTTACGGGACTTTTATTATAATAGTTTGACATGAATGATGTCTTATTCAACTTTTGCAATATTCTTTAAATGACTGAGTTGGCTGCCCAGGCGACCAGACGTTGGCTAGTATACCTAAGTCTTTTATTACCTTGAAGTGTGCAGTACATCTGACGTGGGCTGGTATTGAATGTGGGCCATAAAAGTGATGTATAGATGCACCATCCTCAGAACTTCTTTGCCACCAGCCGGATAACCAGTCCCAGACTTTGCTCTGCTGTCAGAATTGTTTCCTTCAATAAAGGTAAGTGCTCCATTGGGGAAACTTTTTTGTATTTTGCTGCTGTTTTCTCTTGGTTGAGGGTTAATGTTATCCAAGAACGGGAAGTGTGAGTTTGGAAAGTAGATTCCACGAAAGGACAGCCACTCCCAGTGCCATTTTTGTTTCTGTCCCCACCACCACAACCATAAAAACTGTGATTTGTCAATTGTTTGCATCTAAAAACCTTTCGTAGCTATCTTTCGTCCTTCGCTATTTACTTGGAGAACCAACATCTGAAAATGTTTGCTAAAAGCGCAATGGAGGGATCCTCGGACCAGACAACTGAGCCTAAAAAGAGGAAGGCCTAAAAAGAGGAAGGCCAAAAGACCTAGGCCCGAAGTGGAAGCTGCTTCTCTCCCTGCAGATGTGTCTCCTGAAGCACATGATAACCCAGAGACATGCGCCATTGCAGATCCGGATCCACAGGCTAAGCCAGTTTTACAGGCCACCTTGGAACCGGACGTAAGCACGTCCAGAGAGGCATCAAAGACATCGGCTCCCGATGTCCAGGGGAAACTAAGGATCATTGTGTTGGTAATCCTAGATGAGTCGCCCAGATTGTAGAGAGTGAGGATGTTGAATTGCATGTCTTCACCTATGTCTGGTCCTCCCTCTTTGAACGGATGGACACTCCTGCAAAGAAAAAGCAGAAAATTAACCTTCCTCACCTCCAACAGACTCGCAGAAAGAGTGGCAAAAATTTGCCCAGGCCTGTTCAAGGCCTTCATGGCCTTGAGGCCTACCTCAGGCCTGCCTACTCCTCTAACCCCCCCCCCCCCAAAAAAAAATAAGTGTACAAGCCAGTTGAGGAAGATTCTTCTCCTGATGAGAACAGTGGCTCCGTAGCTTACTCCTTTCAGATCCCTTGACTCCTTAGCTTACTCCTTTCAGATCCCTTCCCCCTTGGACTTTGCTTCCCCAGAGGAAGACTGCAGTGCAGTGGCATAGAATTCCCTTTGGAGGAGATTTCCTTTGGCGAGATCATCTCAAAGATGAGAGATTAATTTGGGACAGTTCATAAATGTCTTGAGGTCCAAAAGCGATACCACAAACTCCTTCAGGTGCAGACCCTTAGTCCTTCTGTTGTACCTCCAGTTATCCCTGCCTTTCTGCATGTCTTCGCCTCCATGTCCCTACACCCTGACTCTCAGCATCCGGCTCCTAAGAAGCCAGGTAGGTATTATAAAGTGTCTCAAGACTGTAATTTCCTTTTAAAGCCCATGTGGCAGACCCCTCAGTGATCTCTGTAGCCTCTGATAAGGCCTCCAGGTCTCTTCCTTCCACATGTTCTTCATGTGTCACTGTTGCAGTCATTATATTTGGGTTATCTGCTTACAGTAGCCCTCAGTCGGCCTGATTATCAAAGTCTTGGGTCCTACGTCAGTTGCTGTCTCATCTTCCTTGACGTCAGGGGTATAAAGCATGCAGTCGATGCCATTACGTCAGTCTTTCTTGTCGTGTGGTGCCTGAAGCAGAAGCAGTTTGCAAGTGCCGGTCGGCCGACTCCTGAAATTTTCGTTTTTGAGTTTCAGAACCGAAGTCTTCAACTAAAGCTAAGTACCCCGTTGGGGAAATATTTTCTTGCTCTAAACTGATGTCAGTAAAAGTTAATAATTGTATTTCTTATGGAAAGCAAATACCTCATAAAGATTTTCATTCATATTGTATTCCTTGCCTAGGCCCAGACCACGACGTACCTCACTGTTGGTTTTGTGCCTTATTTAAACAACGAACTATTCGTCGTCTGTATATTTACACTTTTAAGTATTTTGGTACTCTGTTCAGTTACCCAGATATGGCTTTGGTAAACCACCCGACTACCGACATTCCGAAAAATGCAAAGATAAAGACAGAGCCTAGGTCCAAAGCTGCTGACGACGCTTCTCCTAAACTAGTCGCTAATTCGCCGGTACTCAGTGAGCTGCTTTCACAGCCCTTGATACCCGCTACTTCAGATTCACAGGCCTCTACTGAGACCCATTCGGAGTCCGGTATACCGCAAGATGCTTCAACTGTGGAACCTGCAGATGTCTCTACCTTGGATGGGTCTGGAGCCGCTGTGCATGCTCCAGCTTCTGATGGTGTATTCAGGCCTATTGACTTGTATATTAAACTGATGCCATCTTCTTCAAAGCCTAAAACTCGATCCATGCCTAGAAAACCGATGCCCAGACCATATGATTAGGCCTCCATGCCTAAAAAACAAATGATAAGAATGCTTGAAGACATTATTACTTTAATCAGGGGAAGCCAACTTTCCCCCTCTAAGATACCTAGGACTGAATTTGCTTGTGATACTTCTGATCAGGATTCTGAAATTTCTGTTTCCTCTGATGACCAGGATTTACCCTTATCTACCTATGAGGATTCTGATGCAGAGGACTCTATTCTTTCTGCTTCCCCTCCAAATGATTTCCCTTTTGGTGAAACCTTACATACTCTTAGGCAGCATTTTTGCTGGTTAAGCCAGGATTACTCTGATTCTAAAAAGAGACTTGGGGATTTCTTACTCCTGCCCCAGCACAGGCCTTTAGCTGTCCCCCCTGTACTGGACATTGTTGATTATGCCTTTTCGGAATCTATCTTGGCCCTTGACTCCTTACTTCCTGCTCCCAGAAAACCAGATATATATTACAGGGTTCCTGACTCTCACAAGTTCCTCTTTAAAAATCCTACTGCGGATCCTGAGGCCATTTCACAGGGACCCAAGGGCATTAAGGCTACTACTGCCAAAAATCCTTCCCCCTCTGATAGAGATTCCAGGGCGCTGGATAGATGGGGTAAGAAGGTATACACTTCTGCTACCTTGGCCATTAGGGTCTTAAACTGCCAGTTTCATATGTTAAAGTATTTGCAGTATATTATTGGATTGCTTAAACAGAAAATGGTGTTGATTCCTGACTGTGCTGAAAATAAGGATTTACAGGATTTAATACATTCTGCTGAACAAGTTGGAAAACATACTTTGCAATGTGGTTTTGATTCACTAGAGGCATCTTGCAGGGCTGCTGTCACTGGGTCTGTACTTAGAAGGCATGCTTGGCTTAAGGAGCAATCTTTGCCAGATCATGTTAAAGCTAAATTGCTGGGTGCTCCCTTAAACCAGGACCGCCTGTTTGGCAACAAAGCAGAAGTAGTACTTAAAAAGATGGAGGGAAACGCTAAATCTATGCAAACTGTTAAAAATTTCCTGCAAGTACAGCCTCCCAAGATTTAATAAGCATTGGCCCTCTAAGAATTGGTCCTTTCCTGCCTCTTCCAGGCCTTATCAGTCCAAACCCAGAACCAGCAGAACACTCAGGCTTCAGTCCCAAGGTATGCACAGGACTAAGTCACTTCCAAATCAGGGAGTAGTAAGACTCCCCCCTATGGTAAACTGTCTCAATGACTTAACTTTAAAACTTCCAAGCCCTTCTCAACTGACTGCTCCTTTAGGGGGAAAGATTGCTCTGCAAGCAAAAAAGTGGGAACTCATTACCCAGGACAAATGGGTTTTAAATATAGTTTCCCAAGGATACAGATTCCACTTCCACACTTTACCAACCCCAAACGGTTGGCCAGATCTACGCCCAAATCAGTGGGTAGAGGCTCAAAAGCAAGTACATTCTGTCTTAAATATAAGGGCTATTCAAACTGTCCCAGAAGAGGAAAGGGGACAAGGTTTCTTCTCAAGACTTTTGCTGCTGCCCAGAAAAGATAGCACATGGCGTCCTATCCTGGATCTCTCTATCCTAAACACCTTTTTGATAATCCCAAAATTAAAGATGCTAACTCTTCACCAGTTGCTTCCTATGCTAGGCAAGGATACCGGGTTGGCAACACTGGATTTAAAGGAAGCATGCCTGCACATCCCAATCAGGGAATCTTGCGGAAGATACCTACGCTTCAAAGCAGGCTACATGCACTATCAGTTCTCTGCACTGCCCTTTGGCTTATCTACTGCGCCCAGGGTATTCACAAAGTGCCTAGCTCCAGTCATTGCATTTTGCAGGCAAAGAAATATTCAAATATACCCATACCTGGACGATTGTCTAATTCAGGCAGAAAGCCAGGACATACTTTTGAATCGTGGCGTTTGTACAAAAGGTGCTAACTTGTCTGGGGTACACCATAAACAAAAAAAAATCACATCTTGTACCCTGTCAACAAATTGTATTTTTGGGAGCAAGCTTGAACACAACTTCTCAGATGGCTTTCTTCACCCCAGAGAAACAAGTTCATTTGACAGCTTACTTCAAACTAATGACCATAAAAACCCTGCTATATCTGCAAGACAAATACTGCAAGCCTTGGGGTTCTTGTTCTCTTGCATTCTCCTAATTCCATATGCAAGACTGCATATGAGGAAACTACAATGTTATCTAAAAAGCGTAGTGTTAACATTCTCAGGATCTAGAAGCAATGATCTGTTAGTGTTGATCCTTGTTCATTCCTTACGCATGGGTATCGGTTCCGACCTTGGAACCGAGCCGGCCATTTTCCAAGCTCGCGTCAGCTTCAAACTCTCGAGCTAAACTCTTACCCACAACCCCTCTCTCCCTGTTACCCCAGATTTTGTTTGCCGCGTTGCCATTCGGTCATGTCAAGCTACTTCTCTTGAGCTAAGTGCAGTCAATTGTTTAATAGTTTTACAGATTACTTTTCTGTCAGAAAAGTTCATATTTTATTGTCTCTTACCTTATCGCATCTAGCGTACATAATTTCTTCAGGTTTTTCTGCTTCTTTCTTCACCACTTTTACCGCGGGGTATTCTGTCTTTACCATCGTTGGTAATCTCTTTCCTTTTTCGCTAATACCTTCGGGTACTCTCTTTTACCATTGCTGGTACCTTGTCTACTATTTAATTTGCTGTCATGGCAGATAAGAAAGGTAGTCTGGGGTTTAAGTGGTGTTCTGATTGTGGACACAAACTGCCTACTTCTAATGCACACTCTTTGTGTGTTTATTGTTTGGGAGATTCCCACTTGTCTGTTGACCCACCCTGTACTATTTGTGAGAACTTTTCTAACAGAAGCTTGTTGGAAAGGAAAAACAAGCTGTTACTGAAGGGACTTCTAAAATCTCCCTTTGCAGAGGCTATTTCTGGGTCGGAGGCCTCAACCCCATAAGAAGACTTTGGATGTTCCTACTAAGGCTAAATCTTTGCCTTCGTCCCCGGCTGGGGACTCCCGCCAACTAAAACCTAAAGGCTAAAGTTTCAGCTCCGGAGCACACTCAAGTCAGCCCCAGTGCTTTTAGTGCCTAGACCTTCGGCACCGAGGCCTTCGGCTGCATTAGTGATTTTGACTCAGTCTTCTTCTGCAGCCTTATGTATATCGGCACAGAGGGGCGCCTCAGTTCAGACCATTACCACTGTATCGGCACCGACCGTTCAGTCGGCACAGACTTTGACCACTTCAGCTCCGTGATCTTCCTCGGAACCAATGCCTTTATTATTGACTCCACTTTTGTCGGTTCCAGCTTCGGCACCAACAACCACTTCTGTACCGATCCCTGTGTCGGTGCAGACCGTGACCTCGGCACCGATGACTTCTTCGGTGCCGACAACCGTAGTCCAGTCTCTCTCGGCACAGTTGTCCGCGGTGTGGACAGATGAGATGGGCACTGAGTTTGCCTCTTCTGTAGACAGGCCTGTTTCTCCCTCAGTCTCTGTGAGGTCCACTAGAAGCCTTTCTGAACATGATTTGTTGTGTCTTGTGGATCAGGTGCTCTTGGCCAGAGGTATCCCACCCTTCAGGAACTATCCTTCCTTGGGAGGTGATCACCCGTCTCCAAAGACCCCTTTTTATTCTCCTCTTTCATTGCCTTTGAAGTCCATGGATATAGCACATTCTTCCCCTTCTGCGGTCCCCTTTATGGATCTTACTAAAGAACCGCAGTTGCCTTCATGGCAGGAAAGTTTTGCTACGACCCAGGATGCCAGTTGTGACACGCATAGTTTGCTGCTCCACAGCCATCCAGGGACTCCGGGTCGGCAGGCTAAGCCACTTAGAGGAGGGGTGACCCCTGTCCTAGACATGTACTCCTCTTCGGGTGGACCAGCTTTCCAACTGATGAAGAAGGCTTTCACTGCTACTGGCGATACCATACTGTCTCTATGTCCGCCCTCCTCTGGTACATTGGTTTCACAAGTCGCACCTAGCGGACACCGGGTGCAAGGGCCGCAGGACATATTCCCCCAGGAATCCCCTTTTCCACTGTCTTCTCCAGCTTCTCCTGCTGAGGAGGTCCATCGGAAAAGTTTGTGTAAGAGGAAGCACATGGACTCCACAGAGGAGTCCCTCACCGAAGACACAGATTTCAATGAGGGGGAAGGATCCCCTCAGTCACCCTCTGAGGTATCCTTTGGTGATATCCTCGATATCCTGAAACAGGTGACTGGCAGTCCTGTAATCTGACCTCTGAGGAATCTGTGTTCCTGCAGGTCTTTCGTGCCCGGCCCCCTACCTCCTGGGTTACTCCACCTGCAGATGAACTTGTCCAGCTCATCGTGCAGCGTGCTTGGAAGGCTTCTAATACCGTCAAAGCTATTCCCCGGAGGCCAGATAAGATCTTGTCCCCTCCTGCTTCGGATCCCCATTGGTCCAAAGGTCTTCCTGTTAATGCTTTGGTGGTGGCGGCCGCAACAAAAAAGGATCTGGCAGGAGAAGAAGGCCAGACTGTCCATCCGCCTAACAAAGAGTCCCGAGCCCTGGACAGGATAGGGAAGCGCACATTTGCTTCAGCGACCTTTGCTATCAGGTCCCTGAATTATATGGCACATTTTACCAGGCTTCAAAGGGATCTGGTTTCTGAGCTCTATGAAACCTTGGCTGGTGCCGTGTCTGATGAGGTCTGTGACAAAATGGCCTCTCAGCTGGCCACCATTGAATCTATTTCTAACTCCTCTGTGCGACTGATATCTCAAGCATCAGAAGGAGCAGCTAGAGCAGCGGGTTCAGCTGCGGTCTTGAGACGACACGCCTGGATGAGCTTGTGCAACTTCGCGGAACCCTTTAAGTCTTCTTTTCTTAATGCCCCCATTGAGGCCTCCTCGATGTTCTTCATCTCACATTGCTGCAGTCCTTACACTTGGGTAGTCCGCTGTCCTCGATCGGCCCGAATATCAAAGTATTAGGCTGACGTCGGTCAAGGCGCTTAAGACTGACATCAGGACGTCAGGGTACAAATGCGCATGACCGACGTCATATCCTCAGTCTTTTTTGCCGCATGGTCCGATGCAGAAGCAGCCTTGCAAGTGCCGTTCGGCGTTCTGATTTTTCGAATTCGGAGTTTCAGACCGAGTCAAAGTTGGCTAAGTACCCCGTTGGGGAATATTTTAGTTTTTTCTTGCCTCAGTGGTTTACCGGATGTCAGAAAAAGTAAATAACTGTATTTCTTGTGGGAAGCAGATACCGCATAGAGATTATCATACTTTGTGTATTCCTTGTTTGGGGCCTGAGCACGACGTTGTTGGGTGTCGCTTTTGTGCTAGGTTTAATAAGCGCACTATTAAGCGAAGGTTAGATTGTGCCAGGTTGGTCTTCGGGAAGCGGTGCAATTACAATATGCCGTCGGATGCTCCGGCGCCGCTTCTTCGAAGAAGCAAAGACAAAGCAGCTAAACCCGGCAAGAAGAGTCGTCCGTGCGGACGCCGGTTCTTTGGGCGTCAGTGGAACCGGTGGTTCCACCGAGGCTTCTCTGGAGTCCCAGGGGGAGACTTTGATATTGCAGGATGTGGCCTCTCAGGAGGCAGGTCAGGCTGAAGGGGCTTCTCAGGTTACTGTACTCCCTCCCTTCCTAAGGTGGTTAGGCCCTCTCCTTCTGTTTCCAAGGCTTCTCCCAGAGGCAGGCCAGGTTTAGCTTCTGTTGGTGTCACTCCTAGTTCTTCAGGATCTGTGCCCAAGAAGCACATGCTCAAAATGGCAGAAGATTTAATTACTTTGATTAGAGGTTCTTTGCCCCCTCCTGATAAGAGGCCTAGGGTGGAACCAGAGTTGGGAGTTTTGAGCAGGTTTCGATGTTTCAGAGTCTTGACTGAAGACTTGCAGGAGTATTCTCCTTATTCTGATTCTGACGTGGATGATTCTACTCCTTCTGCTTCTCCTCCAGAGGATTTTTCTTTTTCAGAGACTCTTCATTCTATGAGGGAACATTTTAAGTGGGAAGGTCAGGACTTCTCTGATTCCAGGAAAAGGCTTAGGGAATTTTGCTTTTACCCCAGCATAGGCCTTTGGCTATTCCTCCTGTTCTGGATGTTGTGGAAGATGTGTTTGCAGAGGCTTCACTTAATCCTGATTCTTTGCCTCCTGCTCCTGTTAAACCGGACAGGTATTACAGGGTGCCTGAAGCTCATAAATATCTGTATAAGAGTCCTAGGGCGGACCCAGAAACAGTTAGTCAGGGACCTAAGGGTGTCAAGGCCTCTGTGGTAAAAATCCGGTTCCTCCAGATAAAGAGGCCAGAGCTTTGGATAGATGGGGAAAGAAAGTCTATACTTCTTCCACCTTAGCTATGAGGGCTTTGAATTGCCAGTTTCACATGTTGAAATATCAAAACTATCTTCTTTCTCAATTGAAGTCTAAGGTAGATGCTCTGGCGGAAGGCATTGAGTGTAAAGAATTACAAGATTTGGTACATGTTTTTGAACAGGTGGGTAAGCATTCTTTACAATGTGGATTTGATGCTGTACAGGCCTCGTCTAGGGTGGCTGCCACTGGGTCAGTTCTTCAGGCACGCCTGGCTGAGGGATCAGAACTTATCTGACCATGTTAAAACAAGGATTTTAGATGCTCCTTTACAGTCTGATGTATTGTTTGGTTCACCTGTGGAGGCAGTTTTAAAGAAAATGGAAGACAAGGCTAAGTCTATGCAGACTGTTAAAGATTTTTTGCAAGTTCAGCCTCCGAAGTTTAGTAGGAATTGGCCTGCTAAGGGGTGGACGTACCCTTCTTATGATTCACAGTCTAGGGGAAGATCTAGGCGTGGTAGGGGTAGAGCTCAGGGCTCTTTCAGACCTAGAACAGGGAGTTCACCTGCACAGTCTTCTGGTGAGGGCAGGGGCCAGTCCTTTCGTAAACAGGCCCAATGACCTACCTTTTCAGCTGCCAGAGCCTTCTTGTCTGGCAGCACCTTTGGGAGGAAGGTTGGCACTCTTCAAAGAAAATTGGAGTTTAATTACCCAGGACAGATGGGTATTGGATATTATACACCAAGGTTACAGGTTTTATTTCCATACATTGCCTCCTTTCAAAGGCATGCCAGACGTTCCTCCTCAGCAAAGAATAGAGGCTCACAAACAAATTTCTCTGCTGCTGCAAATAGGGGCCATACAGCCGGTCCCTCTGCCAGAAGTAGGCCTAGGATTTTATTCTCGCCTGTTCCTAGTACCAAAGAAGGGGAACACGTGGAGACCAATTTTGGATTTATCTATCCTCAACACTTATCTGGACATTCCCAAGTTCGAAATGGTGGCGTTACAACAGCTTTTACCTCTGCTGGGCAAAGATCACTGGATGGTGACTCTGGATCTCAAGGAAGCTTACCTTCATGTTCCTATCAGGCTAAGTTGCAGGAAGTATCTGCGTTTCGAGCTGGGACTTCTCATTATCAGTTCTCTGCATTGCCCTTTGGCTTATCTACTGCCCAGAGTGTTCAGAAAGGTTCTGGCTCCAGTGATAGCTTTCTTCAGGCTAAAAGGAATACAGATCTATCCTTATTTGGACGATTGCCTGATTCTGGCCAAAGGAAGGACGAGCTTCTTCATCATTTGCAATATGTGATAGCAGTGCTAAGATGCCTGGGGTATTCTGTGAGCGAAATAAAGTCCAGTCTAGTACCCTCTCAAGACATGTGCTTTCTGGGTGTGAGACTGAATACAGCATCCCAGATGGCCTTTTGACCCCGGACAAACAAAAGAATCTTTCCCTTTACTTCCATCAATTGTCTCATCAGTCCAGGCTGACTGCAAGGACAGTCCTTCAAGCCTTGGGGTTCATGGCATCTTGTATTCTGGTGCTTCCCAATGCCAAACTGCATATGAGGAAGCTACAATGGTATCTCAAAATGTATGGACACAGCACTGCCAAGATATGGACACTGTCATTCAGATAATACCTTGCATTCAAAAGGAATTTTTGTGGTGGGCTCAGGAATGTCACCTAAACAAGGGACTCTCTGTGACCCGGCCAGAGGCGAGTCAGATTCTAACGACAGATGCCTCAGACAAAGCTTGGGAGCTCATCTAAATGGAAAGTGGATACAAGACAGTGGCCTGCCAGACTACAACATCTACATATCAACTTGAAGGAGATGTTAGCAGTCCAATTTGCATTAATAGCTTTCAAGGATTTACTTCTTCCAGGGCAGGTGTTGGTTCTAACAGACAACACAACTGTCATGTGGTACATCAACAAGCAAGGGGGAACACATTCTTATCCTCTATGCAGGCAAGCAATGATTTTGTGGGAGACTGCTCTCAGTTTACAGCTCAATCTTCAGGCAAGGTTTCTGCCAGAGCACAGAACTCCTTAGCAGATGTGTTGAGCAGGCAATTATGGATCCCCACGAGTGGAAATTGGATCCTCATGTATTTCAGAAATTGACAGTGTCATGGGGAACTCCAGACATAGATCTGTTCGCTTCTCCACTAAACTACCAGCTGCCAAAGTTTTGCACAAAAGGTTTCATCCCACAGCTTGGAAAGTGGATGCTCTTTCTTTCAATTGGAGCAATCTTCATGTGTATGCCTTTCCACCTCTGCCTCTCCTCCCAAAGGTACTCCTAAAGGTCAGACAGGACAAGCCAAAGATGATTCTAATAGCTCCAGATTGGCCTCGACAGCACTGGTACCCATTACTGAGAAGCCTGGTTCGAGCCTCCATGGCCTTTGCCTTAATTCCACACCTGCTGTCTCAAGAGAACAGTCATTTACTCAATGTCAAACTTCACTCTCTTCACCTAACAGCCTGGCATATTCTGTTTTAAACCCTGGAGGGTCTCAGCTTCCAGCAAGTTTTGGATGTTATTTTGGAGGCCAGAAGGCCTAGTACAAGGAAAGTATCATGCAGATAAATGGAAGAGATTTTTATTTTGGAGTGCAGCAAAGGAATTTGATGTTGCTAAGCCTAATTTAAGTGTGGCTCTTCAATATCTTGCTGAGTTACTGGACAAAGGTTTGTCTTTCTCTTCTATTAAGATTCATGCTGCAGCAATTTCTGCTCACTATGACTGTGATCCACCATTGTTTTCTCATCCTTTGTTTAAGCAATTCCTTAGAGGGGCAAAGAATATAAGACCCACGTAGAGCTCCTACTCCTGCTTGGGATCTCAATTTTGTGTTGGAGAAACTCACTCTACAACCTTTTGAGCCTGCAGCTACTGCCGAGTTGAAATATTTATCATGGAAGACTGCTTTTTTGTTGGCCATTACCTCTGCGAGAAGGGTTTCTGAATTACAGGCCCTTATGGCAGTTGAGCCTTTCTTAATTTTCCATAAGGATAGGGTATCTTTACGTACTAATCCTTCCTTTATGCCTAAGGTGGTTTCTAGTGTGGCTTTAAACCAAACTATTCATTTGCCTACTTTTATGCAAACCCCAAAATAAAGGGGAAAAGATTTTGCACACCTTGGATATACACAGGCAGTTGCGATATTATTTGAGCAGAACTAAAGGGTTCAGGCAGTCTCAGCAGTTGTTTGTTTCTTTTGCTTTGGGTTCTCAGGGCAAGCCTGTGTCAAAACAAACTATTTCTAAGTGGATTGGGTTTTGTATTGCTTTCTGTTATTCCCATCATGGTAAGGAGGTTCCAGCTGGGATTAGGCCTCATTCCACTAGAGCTACTGCCACTTCTACAGCTTTTTTAAGGGGGGTGGCAACTAAAGATATTTTGGAGGCAGCTACTTGGAGTTCAGTGCATACTTTCTCTAAGCATTACCACCTTCCACTTTACTCTAAATCTAGGGCTGGGTTTGCCACTGCTATTTTACAGGGCATTTTGGCAGCTCCTACTACTTTATAGTTTTGCCATCCTCCCTTACCTCTGCTTTGGGATTCTACCCAAGTGTAAGGACTGCAGCAATGTGAGATGAAGAACATAGTACAGTTTTGTACCTACCATAAATGTAGATGTTCAAGATCCACATTGCTGCAGTCCAATTTACCTCCCTCCTTCCCTCTGTGTTAGAGGCGGTTGTGTGGTTTGGGTTGTAAATATTGTGCATATTGTATATATTGTTCATATGATTAGTGCAAGGGTGGTTGGTTGTTTTTTGCTGTCTTTTGGTTTTGACCTTTCTGTTTAGGGTCTTCTGACATCTGGGGCAAGAAAAGACTGAGGATATGACGTCGGTCATGCGCATTTGTACCCTGACGTCCTGATGTCAGTCTTAAGCGCCTTGACCGACGTCAGCCTAATACTTTGATATTCGGGCCGATCGAGGACAGCGGACTACCCAAGTGTAAGGACTGCAGCAATGTGGATCTTCGAACATCTACATTTATGGTAGGTACAAAACTGTACTTTGTTTGGGCCCAAAGTTAAAAGCACACTGGCCAGATGTGAACAGGACTGTAAGACCCTTTCTGCCGTAGGTGTCAGTTATTCTTCCCCTCAGCGTACTTTCTCCCAAAACCAAAAGAGTGGGAAGATATGTTTCAAGAAATCTCAGGGTCCTTTCCATGACACACAGGCCGAGTTCTCCCCCAGAGGCAGAGGTGGAAACTCACAGGGAAGATGCTTTTTTCGGGGCAGAGGTGTTCCGCGTAACCAGGGTTCCAGGGATTCTTTCCTTGGTCAATCCTACCAGCGCTTCTGAAGAGCGGCCCAACTCCTTTCCTCTGGATGTGGCTTGGCTAACCATCGCCACCGATTCTTGGGTACAAATGATCAAAATCAGAGGTTACCATATCCCCTTCGATCCTTGCCCCGTCCCTTCAAAAAATCTTCCCGACGTTCCACCCAGTCATAGGGAAGAAGCAGCACTAGAGATAGAAAAGCTGCTAAGAAAGAATGTTGTCCAAATAGTCCCTCCAGACCAGATGGGATCCGGATTCTACTCAAGACTAGTTTTGGTGCCAAAAAAAAACGGGGACTGGAGACCAATTTTGGATCTCTGTGTATTGAACAAGTTTGTGAGAGTACAAAAATTCCAGATGGTCACAATACAGTCTATCCTCCCGCTTTTGGAAAAAGACTATTGGATGTGCTCTATAGATCTTCAAGATGCGTACTACCACATAAAGGTGGACAGGCCATCAATAAGATTTGTGCGCTTCCCTGCGGGAGCCAGTCACTACCAGTTCAGAGTGCTGCCCTTCGGACTCTCTACAGCTCCCAGAGTGTTCACAGAGTGCATGGCAATTGTCACAGCTTACTTGCGACTTCAAGGATACCAGGTGTTTCCATACCTAGACGACTGGCTCATTTCCACCCCCACCAGACATCTACTGGAAAAAGCCCTGACATACTCTCTCCTCGCTGCTCAAAGGCTAGGCATAACCATAAAGTGCCAAAAATCCAATCTCACCCCATCTCAGTCGACAAAATTCATAGGGGTTATCTTGGACACAAAAAACTGCAGAGCTGCTATTCCAGAGCACAGAATTTTAAGGATAAAGCAACAACTAATTCCAATCCTTTCAAAGGAAAAATCCACGGCTCACTCGGTTCTACAGCTGTTTGGTTCCATGGCAGCCTCCATCACCATTGTTCCCCTGGCCAGGTTTCACGTGAGGCTTCTACAACGGCTACTGCTCACCCAATGGTACCTTTTCAGCATCCTCTTTCAGCTATGATTCGAGTAACCCACAGGTGTAAACAGGATTTAAATTGGTGGATGACGCACAATTTCTCACAATGGTCTCGCTTCTTCTCCCCCCCAGCAACCCAAGGCCACAGTGACCACAGACATCTCCCTGATGGGTGGGGGGGGGGGCTATGTCAGGGATAGACAATCCAAGGCACTTGGTCCGAACTGAAGGCCCGTCTGCATATAAATGTTCTAGAGCTGAGGGCGGTGCTTCTGGCGTTGCAAGCATTCCATCCCCTGCTGCCATTTGGCACAATTGCGATTCAATCAGACAACATGGCGGTGGTCTGGTACATCAACAAGCAAGGTGGAACCAAATCTTACCCCCTTTGTCAAGAGGCCATGAGGATATGGCAATGGGTGATCGCTACCAACCATTTTCTTCTTGCAACGCACATTCCCGGGAGTTCCAACTTGATAGCAGACCAGACTCAGCAGGTGCATTCTTCATCCTCACGAGTGGTCCCTGAATCCCTTGATAGCGGCGATCTTCCACCGCTGGGGCCGTCCTTGCTGCAACCTCTTTGCATCCCCGACCAACTACAAATGCAGCAACTACTTCGCCCTGATTTCCCCCTCCGGGACAGTCACCCAGGGACACTCTAGTCCACGATTGGCCCTCGGGTCTTCTTTACGCATTTCCACCCTTTCCCGTCATTCCCCAGTTTCTGAAGAAAGCCCGTTGGTTGAAGAGCAAGGTGATCCTCATAGCACCATATTGGCCTTGACAGATTTGGTTCCCCTTCCTTTGGCCTCACCTACTAGAGCGACCATAGATTCTCCATCCAACCCCGGAGTTGATCTCACATCCACAGAACTTAATTCATCCCAGCTTGAACAGCCTGAAGCTCACGGCTTGGCTACTCCAATTCCTTTGATTAGCAGGCAGAATGATCTTTCTTTACCAGTACGTGATATTCTCATTGCTTCTCATAAGTCTTCCACTAGAATTACTTATCTGAGCAAGTGGAAAAGATTTACCTGTCGGCTGAAAGATAAACAAGTAGATCCCTTTTCAGCACCACTGTCGATAATACTAGACTGTCTGTCCGACCTGTTTCAGTCGGGTCTATCGGCCTCTGCCATTAGGGTTAATTTGGCTGCAATTTCTAATTTTCATGAGGGTGTCCAAGATTCCTCTCTTATGTCCCATAATTTGTGTATGACCATCATAAAAGGTGTGAGTCATCTGAAGCCACCTTTTAGAGAACCTATTCAACCATGGTATTTATCATTAGTTGTACAAGCTCTGACAATATCAGCTTTCGAACCAGCCTCTTCTTGCGACCTCAAGTATTTGTCATGGAAAACCTTGTTTTTGGTCGCCATTACTTCTGCCAGACGTGTTTCTGAGCGTCAAGATTTATGTATCAAGAGTACATAACTTGATTTTTCATAGAGATAGAGTGTCTCTGAGAACTAATCCATCATTTCTGCCTAAAGTGATCTCTGAAATGTCCATTAATCAAGCCATTGAATTGCCAGGTTTCCTTCCCAACCATTCAAACAGAGGAGAGAATTGTCTACATACCCTGGCTATACACAGGCAAATCCGTTTTTACTTAAACAGGACTAAATCCTTTTATTTTTGGCCTTTTCTGGACCTAGATTAGGATCTGCTGTTGCTAAGGTCACATTAGCTAGATGGCTGAAGGACTGTGTGACCTTTATTTACACACAACGTAGTATCTCGTTGCCTACTACCATGAAAGCTCATTCAACAAGGTCGGTGGCAACTTCTGCTGCCTTCCATGCCAGAGCTTCTTTACATGACATCTGTGCAGCTGCAACTTGGGCTACGCCTCACACTTCATCAATCATTACAAATTGGATTTGGCCTCCAGGGGAAGAGCATCTTTCGGTTCTGTGGTGCTCAGGAATGTCCTTCCATGAGAGCCTCCCAGGAATAGAGGTAGCTGGGGACTCTGTCCCATGCGTAAGGAATGAACGAGGATTAACAATATCAGATAAAGAAGCTATGTCTTACCATAACATTCCATCTGTATTGTTGATCCCCATTCAGTCATTACGACCCTCCCTCCTTCCCCCTCCTGTGGTTTCTAGTGGATCTCACCATCCGGTTTCTTAGGTTATTTGACCAAAGGTAGCCTCTACTTTCTTTGACTTGCAAACTCAATCTGAGGTAACAGGGAGAGGGGGATTGTGGGTAAGAGTTTAGCTGAAGAGTTTGAAGCTGATGTGAGCTTGGAAAATGGCCGTCTCAGTTCCGAGGTCGGAGCCGATACCCATGCGTAATGACTGAACGAGGATCAACAATACAGATGGAACGTTATAGTAAGACATAACATCTTTATTCCTATCATACCTTACAGTTAGAGTTCCTTTGGTGGGCAGAGGCCTGTCACCAAAACAAGGGACTGCTATTCACTCTGCCCCCTGCCACTCAAACCCTAACAACAGACCCATCAGACTATACATGGGGGGCTCACTTGGCAGGGAAGTTCATTCAGGGCAAATGGAACCAAAGTCAAATGCACCTGCATGTCAGTCAAAAAGAAATGTTAGCTCTACAGAATGCTCTGACTGCCACATTCTTCCAGGACAATTAATGGTAAAGACGGACAACACCACTTTTATGTGGTACATAAACAAACCGGGGGAAACCCATTCATGCCCTCTCTGCAGACTAGCCATGGCATTGTGGAACACAGTCTTGAGCTACCAGGTGCACCTACAGGCTCAATTCCTGCCAGGAAAGCTAAACACACTGGCAGGTGAACTAAGCAGGAATCTCATGGACCCACACGAATGGATACTGGAACCAAAGACATTTAACATGTTGATAAACAAATGGGGAGCCCAGATATAGACCTGTTTGCCTCCCCCCAGAACTACCAGTTGGACAAATTTTGCACAAGGACTCCCCACAAACAAGCTTGGAAAGTGGATGCCCTGTCCTTCACCTGGAAATATATTCTCCTCTCCAAGGTACTACTAAAGCTCAAACAGGACAAATCAAGATGATACTGATAGCACCAGACTGGCCATGCCAACACTGGTACCCCCTCTTGCGTAGTGTGTCACTGCTGGCACCATGCCACCTGCCTCAGACCTCTACCCTGCTGTCCCAGCAGAAGGGACAGATTCTGCACCCTCGGCTTCAAACCCTGAACTTGGCAGCCTGGCTAATTACCTGATCTCTCCTTTACCATCTCTTAGTAAACAAGTGTTGGATGTCATTCTAGAGGCAAGGAAGCCTAGTACTAGAAAACTTTATGCTGAAAAAATGGAAAAGATTCTGCTCCTGGAACCAAACTCGGGGGATGGGCACAGCAGCACCCAATTTATCTCAGATTCATCAATACTTAACTGAGATGCTTGACAAGGGCCTTTCCTTTTCCTCCGTCAAAATTCATGCCTCAGCCATTTCAGCTCATTACAACACAGAACCACCCCTCCTCTCTCATCCACCGCTCAAGCAGTTCCTTAGAGGGTCCAGAAATGTAAGACCTCCCAGGAGAGCCCCAACTCCAGCCTGGGACCTTAACTTTGTATTGGAAAAACTCACTGTACCTCCTTTTGAGCCAGCTGCAAGTGCAGAGTTAAAATCCTTTTCTTGGAAAATAGCCTTCCTTTTAGCCATCACTTCAGCAAGAAGGGTGTCTGAATTACAGGCCCTTATGGCAGTGGAGCCTTTCATCATCTTTCATGCGGGCAGGGTGTCCCTCAGGACCAATCCCACCTTCATGCCCAAGATAGTATCCACTGTGGCTCATAATCAGTCCATTCATTTGCCAACCTTCTTTTCTAATCCACAGAACAAAGGGGAACAAATACTGCACTCCTTAGATGTGCACAGACAACTTAGATTTTACTTGGACAGGACAAAACCTCTCAGGAAATCTGAACAGCTGCTGGTGGCATTTGCTGCAGGGCAGAGGGGAAGGCCATTTCCAAGCAAACCATTTCTAAATGGATAGGCCGTTGCATTCATTTCTGCTATAAGCAGCATGGAAAACCTATCCCACAGGGCATAAGACCACATTCAACCAGGGCTGCACCTACCTCTACAGCCTTTCTCAGAGGTGTCCCATCCAGGGACATCCTAGAAGCTGCTACCAAGCATTACCATTTGCCAGTTTTCTCTAATTCCAGAACTGGTTTTGCTACTGAAGTCTTGCAGGGCCTTATAGCTGGTCCTAATGCTATCTAAATTCCTCCTCCCATCCTTAGCTTTGGGAATCTACCCAAATGCGATAACTGCAACAGTGAAACAAGAAGAACATAGTACAGTTGTGTACACTTACCATAAATATAGATGTTCGAGTGTATTCACTGTTGCAGTCCTGGTTACCCTCCCTCCACAACCCCATGACTTCTTTTGGCTATACATCTGTCCCTTTTTACTATGCTTAAAAGCTTTTTGGTGTATTTGCTTTTTTGTTGGAGGTATAACCTTGTATATATATATATATATATATATATATATATATATATATATATATATATATATATATATATATATTTAATTGCTTCCCATTAGGGGGCACCTGACATCTGGGGCAAGAAAAACTGATGTAATTGTGTCGGCTGCATGCTTTATACCCTTGACTACCTGACATCATGGAGGATGAGACAGCAACCGATGCAGGACCCAATACTTTGATAATCAGGCCGACCGAGGGCTACTGCAAGCAGATAACCCAGATTTGATGACTGCAACAGTGAATACACTCGAACATCTACATTTATGGTAAGTGTACACAACTGTACTTTCCTTCTTCCCTCGGACAAGGACAGTAGGCAGATGGAGAGACTGGGAAAGAAAATTTACACTTCACCAACTTTAACCTTCAGGGTTCTGAATTACCAGACCTACATGACTAAGTACACCATGGAATGCATGGCTCAGTTGTCGAAGATATGTGACATGCCAGACTCTGAGAATAAAGCCTTGGCATCTTCCTTTTTACTGCATCCTCACAGGTAACCAGGCATTCCATCAAATGCAGCTCCAGTGCAGTTGAAGCTACCTCTAGAGTTGGAGCTTCTTCCTTAGAATTAAAAAAATTTGCCTGGTTGAGGCTTCAAACCCTCCCTGAGGACATCAAGGTGAAGCTTATGGATATCCATCTGCTGAACTTTTCGGGTCCCTGCAGGAAACGAGCAAAGAGCTGAAAGGTCTTAAACATATCTTGGTCTCTCCCATGCCTAAATTTCATAGAAAGTATCCTGGAAAACAGGTCTTTGTCCACAGGCAATCCTGGACCCCCCGCATCCCAAACCCTCCAAAGGGAGCAACAAGCCTCATCAGCTGTCTGCATCTTCAGCTGCTTCTCATGTGGCCACGCAGCCCCTTCCTAATAGAATGGGCTCTTCTTCCTGACTCCTCAGAACTACCTTGCCACACTGCCCCTCTCCTTACTCTTACCCCTATCCCTTTCTGCCCGGGAATCCATAACTCAAGATGCTTGGGTCCTCAGCATCGTCAAACATAGATACTTAATGGTTTGGCACACTGTGCCTCCTTTCATGAGTATCCCTCATCCTCTGGAAGACCAGGACCCCCCCGATACTAGAAAACCTGTTAGAACTGGGTACAGTACAACCTGTGCCCTCCACACGGCTTTTGTTCTCAAATGTTCCTGGTTCCCAGGAAGGAAGGGCCGTGGGGACCAATCATAGACCTTACTTTCTCATCACCTTTCTAAAAGTGACTTCCTTCAAAATGCTAACTCTTCAGACCCTCTTCCCTCTGACACCATCATGCCTTCCTAGCATCCATAGACATCAAAGATGCTTATCTCCATATTCCTATTCATCCCAAATTCAGGAAATTTCTACACTTCTTTGTGGGATCCTGGTCCTTTCAGTCCTCTGTCTTGCCTTTTGGTCTCTCTACAACCCTAAGAGTCTTCACAAAATGCCTAGCGCCAATGGTCAATTTCTGTAGACTCCTAGGCATTCAGATCTTCCCTTTCCTGTACGATTTTCTGTTCCAGGCCAACACCCGCCCCCAGTACTCCTACATTTATTCCCCTATAGCCACACCCACATCTCACTCACACCAATCTCACTATCAAAACAATTATCTCCCCTCACCACTATTATCTTAACACACCTTGTGATTTTTTTACCTCAACTCTTAACCCCTCTTGTGTTAACCCCCTACCTATCTAATTACTCTCCTACCCGCTTGCAATCCTTTCCTATCACACTTCTGTAACACATGATGTCTACATCAACACTCACACACCCACTACAAATCTTCCTCTTCCTCTTACCTACACTAACTTCTGCCCGTCTCCTAACCTCTTACGAACAACCTTTATATTCTACATTTCTCTTTCCCTCTAAACAAACTTCCACCCCACCATTAATTAGTCACCAAACATTTCTTAACCTCATATCCAAACCAAGCTACCTACTTGCCAAATATCATAGACTATCTCATATAAAGTATACCAACCAAAATGCTAGAAAAGCAATTGACTTCTATAAGCCTCTCCAACACCTGTTACTAGATGGGGACATTCACCCAAACCCATGCCCAAACTATACCCTAAACACTCCAAACTGCAATCCAAACAAAACTAATACCCCTACCACCAAACCACCTAACTCACTATCTATAGCTCACCTCAATATTCGCAGCACTGGCAATAAAATTGCTCAACTTCATGCCCTTTTAGATGCCCACTTATTTGATATCTTATGGTTATCCGAAACTTGGCTAAAACCTACTGTTAAGGACAATGAAATCACCCCACCAGGTTACAATATAACCAGACTTGACCACACAGCCAAAAAAGGAGGAGGGGTAGCTTTCCTCTATAAAACAGAACTACAGATTACTACTCTAAACCTAAACTCACCATCAGACAATAGTGCTGAAATACTTCTCACCAAACTGCTAATCAACTCTTATAATACCATAAACATTATCTGTATATACCTTCCCCCTGGCAATAATATTAGTACACTTGAAAATATCCTTAACTGGCTTTCCACCAATCTGCCACAAGAAACCTTAGTCCTAGGAGATTTCAATATAGACTGGATTGACCTGCTGTAATATATACCCTACCACCCACATTAACCTTTATGGCTTCACACAAACTGTTAACGCCCCCACCAAAACTAATAGAACCAACAACAAAGTAAGTACCTTGGACTGGATACTTACTAATAATCCTCATCAAATGTATAAATCAGGGACCCTCCCAGATGACCTCAGTGACCATTCACTAACCTATATTATCAGACATAAGACCAACCTAACTCCCCCTCTGTCTCCCCTACAGAACTATACACACCAAAAAGCATTTTAACCCAGAACTTTTCCAAACTGAACTTAAACAATGTAATTGGTCACCATTAAAATATCTTCCACTCAATGAAGCCGTAGAGTACTTTAACACTACATTCCTAACAATCCTGAATCATCACGCGCCATCACGCTCAGTTAGAAATAAAACTAAACCAGCACCTTGGCTCACCAATAATACTAGGCAAAAAATCCTTCTTAGAAATAAATTATGGGCAAAATGGCGTGCTACTAAAAGTCCTTCAGATCACCAAACCTTTAAATATCATAGAAATAATATCAAAAAAGCCATTCTATCAGACAAAAAGAACTTCTTCCTTCAAACACAGCAAACCTACCACAACGCACCTCAAAAAGTTTGGACCAGCATTAACAAACTCCTTCACCCAGGTCAATCAATCACTCCCAACCCACTTGGTTCTAACCCTGACAACCCCTTACAAATGGTTAATGCCTTTAATTCTTTTTTCACTGATGCTATCAAAAATCTTGCTAGCCATCTATCTCCCAATAACTCAAATCTTCCTACTTCAACCACTATCCCACCTCCTCCATTTTATTTTCAACCAGTGTCTACTTCCTTTATTTGTTCCCTTCTCCTAAAATTAAAACCTACCACCCCCTCAGCTGACCAACTCCCTGCCGAATTCTTGCAAAAAGGAGCTAAAGCCATCGCTTTCCCCATTTCTATACTGATCAATAGAACCATAAATGAAGGAACTATCCCATCTATATGGAAAATTTCCCATATCATTCCACTACATAAAGGGGGACACTCCAATGACTATTCTAACTTCCGCCCAATAGCTCTGCTATCTCCCCTTGCAAAAATAATGGAAAAATGTATCCATAAGCAACTACTCTCACACCTTCTCAACTATGACTTACTTGCCAACAGCCAGCATGGTGTCAAACCTTTCCACAGTACCACCACTGCCCTGCTATCCTTCTCGGACACCATCAACAATAACCGTAATAATAATGTTCTTTCCTCAGCAGTCTTCATTGATTTATCGAAAGCCTTCGACATGGTTAATCACCAGCTTCTCCTGCACATACTGAAATCCCTTTCACTTGATCCCCTAACCATGAACTGGTTTAAATCTTATCTTGAAAACCGCCAGCAGGCTGTATTGTGGCAAAATAAACTGTCTGATAATCTACCCATCTCCCTCGGTGTTCCTCCAGGGATCCATTCTAGGTCCACTCTTTTTCTCCATTCATATTAATGACCTACAAGCAGCAATGCCACACACCACCTGCATTCAATATGCAGATGACTCTACCATTATCTGTACAGGCTCCTCTGAAACTGAACTTAAAACTCTAACCCAAAAAGCTTTCATTACTGTAGAACAATGGTTCTTAAAGCGCTGCCTCCTTCTTAACCCCAAAAAAACTAAACTCTTACTTTTCACACCAACCCGAAAATCCACCCCCATACATCTCACACTTATATCAAATGACGGCACCATCATTTGTCCCGACCTAACCACTAAACTCTTAGGAATAACAATTGAGAACAACCTCAACTTTGATACCCATATAAACAACACAATAAAATCAGTGAACAAAAAACTGGGATCCCTTTACAGTATTAAGCCCTTTCTTACTCCAGTAGCTAGGACTGTTACAGCCAGAACCCACTTAATCTCAACTCTGTTCTATGCCTCCCCCATATATACTAACCTTTCTAAAAACAACCTCAGCAAACTGGCCACATCCTATAATAATATTGCTAGATTTGCCACAGGCTCCCCTTTCAAAACTCATCACTGTCTGAATCTAAAACAACTAGACTGGTTAGAATTTCACAATCAGCTTACATTTCTACAGCTCCCCATAGTTCACAAGGCCCTGTATAAACCCACCCAGACCCCGATACTCTCTACCCTCATTACTCCTTATAATAATAATAAAAAGAACCTACACTCCTCAGGTAAACTACTTATTAATACTTCAAGATCCATTCACTCAGCAGGCGAACTCCCTACACTCTAACTCGGTAGGAAAGCTATGGAATGTACTACCCACTGAACTCACATCACAAAGTTCTCTTTAGCTCTTTAAAAAGAATCTAAAGCTATTGCTAAAGAAACACTGGCTGTGCTCCTGTACTAAGCCTGACTAACCTCTCTCCTTCTGAACTACAACTACTCCTTACTCTAATTTTTTTTCCTAAACAAACATACCACCATGTTATCATAAAGAATATGTACGTTTACATGGATATTGTATCTTATGTATAATACCCTTGATTCCTACTGCGAATTCCATTCCTGCTAAGACTAATTATTTTGTTAAAAAAAAAAAAAAAATTATTTTGTAACAACTGCTTTTTTATGTAATAACTTTTTTTATTTTAACTTTTTGCACATTTTATCAGCTCCTATTTTTATCTGTTATTACTCTTAAAGTATGTATGTATTATTATTATTTCTATTTTTTATTTTTGGAGCTTTTCTTCCCGGGCCTCTACTGAAAATGGAAATGCATCCAGCTAGACTAGCCCGGACAACAAATGTAAAATAAAATAAATAAATAAAATAAAAATGGTACATTTCCTATAGTTCTATCACTAGAGCTTTTGATTTCTGTAGGTAACCCAAACTTCTTTCTCTCAACCCATTTGCATTCCATTATCTTATCTCAGACTGATTAGCCAAATTTCCTGCCTGTCAGTTTCCTCATATCCCTCATCACATTCTTTCAGCTGTTTGTCTTAATGCAATAACAGTGAGCTCAGTTTCATATTGGTCATGTGTTTACTGTGCAGGCATGGGCATGCATCTTCCTTTCCTCTTGTGCAAAGTCCTGCCCAGTTTCACGTTCCTGCTCAGTACTAACAACGATTTCTCTCTTTCATGCGTTCCTTTCTTCTCGCTCTCATTACTCTCCCCCTTCTTATCGTCCTTTGTCTCTTTGCAGTATAGCGTAATGGTTTAAGTCCTTATTGGAGGAGATTCCTTCAGCTCTTTCCTGTTGTTTTGGATATGTCCTTCTGCACATTTTCCTTCTTTGCCCTGACTTTCCTTCTTGTTTCTTGTCTGCCTCCCTCCTGCTATGTACATCCCATCTGTCTCAAATTTGCACTCAATTCTTTCTTTGGCCTTTCACAGCTATTGTATCATGTCTTAATTGTCTGTTCTGAGCTGCCATGTTGCATACTCACTCACTTTCCCTCTATCCAGATGTTAACTTAAGAGAATTTGTAGTAGAACTCTTGCAGTCTTCTACCCCATTTAATCTAACTGCTCGCCTTCCACTTGTCCTCATCTGACTTTAATTTTCTTATACACCTCTCCGTACTGTTTGTTCAGGTCAATGTTTTGCTCCAAGGTACTTGTGTCCCTTTCTGTTTCCCAGTCTTGTTCAGTCGTGCCATGCCTTCCCTCCTGGGGTACCATTTATAGACACTAAAAGACTTGTTTTTAACCTGATCTTGTCCCTGCCTCCTGTTTACTTCTGGCCTTTCTTAGTACTGCCGTCAACCTACCTTTATCCTTGGCCCTTCAAAACTTTTACAGCATGCTTTTAATTATTTTTTCCAAGCTACTATCCTATGTGCATGTCCTTTCTCTCTCCAGAAGTGAACTTATGGATATTTTTATTAGAAACAGTGTAGCCTTCTTCTCCATTTCATCTGTCTTTTGTCTGACTGCTCACATTGTACTCTTCCCCTCTGGTTTTATGTTGGCTACTGCCTTACTTCATTCATTAGTCTGCTGGAATTCCACTCTCTTCTGTTTGTTATGCTAAGTTTACACAACTGTACTTTCCTGCATCTATCATCTGGCAAGTGCTTCCGAAGCATACGTTGCAGAACTACAAGATTCAGGAACAGCTTATTCCCTAATGTCATCAGGCTGCTGAACTCTAGTAACCATTACACTCCATGATGTCCAACTAGGTCAGTAGAAATTGTTTCAAATTGTGCATTAACCTGGTTACCAGTCTCATCTAATACTTAGTGCAATATTCACCATGACTGTAACTTATAGGCTATCTAGGGCAGTAGCAATGCAGTAAAATCTCTCTTCTTTCAGCACGATATATGTTGTGAATTCATAAATTAACCACAGCGCAATACTCTAGGGTCCATAGTGCAATACTCAAATGTCTTTCTGTGCAAGGATCAATGCAATGTCTTAACCAAGTACCTGTGCAATACTAACAATTTCTACTGACCTAGTTGGACATCATGGAGTGTAATGGTTACTAGAGTTCAGCAGCCTGATGACATTAGGGAAGTTACTAGAGTTCAGCAGCCTGATGACATTAGGGAATACTAAAGTCTCATGCAAGTCAGTGTTCAGTTCTAAAAGTGTTAAAATGTGCATTAGTCTCTCTACCTGCATGTCCATGATGTAATAGCTAGGTGTTAAATGTGTAAATGTCTGTAAAAATAGTTTATATGTTGTCTGCACATTGAGTCTAGAGACGTGGAATTTCGTTAAGTTTTTGTAGTTGTGTGATTTCTGAATGAAATAAAGTTTACTTTGACTTTCTAGGCCATCCATTAATCCCACCCCTCACCCCCCGCAGCCCAAGGCCATAGTGACCACGGATGCTTCCCAGTTAGGGTGGGGGGCATTATCTTGGGAAGGCAGTCCAAGGAACCTGTTGCCCAAGGAGGGCAAATTAAATATAACTGTACCAGAGATGAGAGCAGTGCTGTTAGCGTTGCAGGCATTCCACAATGCTCTCCCCTTGGGGACCCTTGCAATACAAATGGACAACATGTCAGTGGTCTGATACATTAACAAACAAGGAGGAACCCGATCCTACCCATTGTGTCAAGAAGCTCTCAGGGTGTGGCAGTGGGCAGTCTCTTCCAACTGCTTACTGTTAGCAATGCACATTCCAGGGAAATCCAGTGCGATAGCAGAGAAATTTCGCAGATGCGGTGTTCTACCCCATGAATGGTCCCTCAACAAGAAAATTGCAGACAAGATCTTCCGTCAGTGGGGCCAGCCTTGCAGCCTCTTCTTGTTTTCCCCGTGAACAGCAAGTGCAGCAACTACTTTGCCCTAATTCCCAAGGGATGCTGTATTTCACAATTATCCCCTTGGTCTCCTGTATGGTTATCCGCCCATTCCTTTAATTTCCAAATTCCTTCAGAAAGCTTCCAGGTTGAAGAACAAAGTCATCCACATTGCTCCATATTGGCCTTGACAGATTTGGTTTCCCTTTCTATGGCCTCTCCTAATTCTTTCACCTTGGTTTCTGGATCCAATTCTGGGCCTTCTGTCTCACCCGACAGACATGATGCACCCAGATTTGGCAGACCTTAGACTGACTGCCTAGATTCTCCAATTCCATTGACAGCAAGACAACCAGAGCTGCTACCCATCCGTCATATTTTGATGTCTTCCCATAAACCTTCCGCCAGGAAATTATACACCAGCAAATGGAAAAGATTGGTTTATTTGGACTCAAAAAGGTAACACTGAACCTTTTACATCTCTCATACATAATGTATTACATTTTTTTATTGTATCTCTTTGATGAAAAGCTAATTCTTCTACAGCTGGAGTTCAGTTAGCAGTAATATTGAATTTCCATGTTGGGATAAATCCTTTGATGAAAAGCTAATTCTTCTACAGCTGGAGTTCAGTTAGCAGTAATATTGAATTTCCATGTTGGGATAAATGGCTTGTCAGTAGCATCTCATAAGTGAAGCAAAGTATTAAGAGGCGTACTAGTCTTAAGACCTCCCTTTGAAGATCCTACTCCTCCTTTGGACGTAAATTTAGTGCTGCAGTACCTTACTCGGCCCCCAGCTACATGTGATCTTAAATTTCTTTCATGGAAGACAATTTTTGTAATAACCATTACTTTGGCCAGAAGAATCTCCGAGATCTAAACATGATTCTCAGAACCCCCATACTTGATTTTTGATATGGGCAGGGTGACTTTACATACTAACGCATCATTCCTTTCAAAGGTGGTATCAGAATCCAGTATTAGTCTGTCTTAGACTGCCTGTATTCTTCCCCAGATTTTCTAACAAAGCTGAATGTGCGCTACACTTACTGCTGTTCATAGGCAGTTGCTTTTTTATTTACATACGGCTTAGAACAACAGAAAATCGGTTACTGTTTGTTTAATTTACAGAAGCTACACTGGGTAAACCAGTTACCAAAGTTACGCTGTCTAAATGGATAACAAAGTACATTTCCTTTGTGTATAACAAATTGGGTATCACTCTGGCAAAAAAAAATTGCACTCATTCTACTAGGTCCACGGCAACTTCCTTAGTGTTTCAATCCAGAATGTCCATGGATGATATTTGTGCAGCAGCTACTCCCTATACATTTATTACTCATTACAAGTTAGAGCTGGTCTCCAGAGGAAAAGCATCTTTTGGTTCTTTGGTGCTCAGAAATATCCTTCCTTGAGTCCACCCTGGAAATGATGTAGCTGGGGACTGTCCCATCAGTTGAGGACACAATGAAAATTAACATTGGATAAAGAAGTTATGTACTTACCATAATCCATCTGTGTTGTCCATTTTGATTCTTCCTCAACTCCCCTCCCACCAGCCCCCATCCTTAAGGCTTCTGGAAGAATGAGTAATATAGGGCACACATGCCTTATTCCTATGTTGTATATGTCACTACCTGTTAGGCTTGATGTTCATTGTGTTTCACTGTTGCAGTCATTACAATTGGGTTATCCTGCTGACAGGCTACCCGCAGTCGGCCTGAATTCAAGTCCTGGTCTGGCGTCGGTTGCTGTCGCCTCCTCCCTGATGTCAGTGCGGCAGGGGTATAAAAGATGCAGCCGACGCCATTTTCTTTAGTCTTTTTTGCCGCGCGGTGCCCGAAGCAAAAGCAGTTCGCAAGTGCCGGTCAGCCGACTCCTGAGATTTTCAAGTTTGAATTTCAGATCCGAAGTCTTCATTAAAGCTAAGTACCCCATTGGGAAAACTTTTTCTTGCTCCAGACCGATGTTAGAAAAAGTTAATAATTGTATTTCTTGTGGGAAGCAAATACCTCATAAGGATTTTCATTCTTACTGCATTACTTGCCTAGGCCCTGACCACGACGTTGCTAGTTGTCGGCTTTGTGCTAGATTTAACCAACGCACTATTAAGCGTCGGTACGATTTTGCATTTCATTATTTTGGCAGAAGATTTAATTATATAATACCGTCTGAATAGCCAATTACTGGAATTTATAAAAAGCGCAAAGAAAAGGACAGGCATCCGAGGTCCAAAACCGACGACGAGGCTTCAGCTAAGCCAGTCGCCGGTTCTCAGTGAGGCACTTTCGCAGCTCCTGCTGCCCGCTACCTCAGAGCCACAGGCCGCTGGATACTCAAGGTATTGGACCCTCAGAAACTATTCCCTCAGATGGGTCTGGAGCCGCTGAGCAGGCTTCGGCTTCTGAGGGTGTTTTCAGGCCTACACAGTTATATTCAAAAACAACTTCAGCTTCAAAGGCGAAGACTAAAGCACCTCTAAAGACAAAGAAACAAGTACAGCATTCACCAGGACAGGCCTCCATGCCTAAAAAACAGATGCTTAAAATGGCCGAAGACCTAATTACTTTGATCAGGGGTTCCCATCCCCCTCCTGATAAGAGACCTAGGCAAGAGACAGAATATGAATCTTCAGATCAAGTTTCCATTTCCTCTGATTCCTCTTTTGAACAGGGATAATCTCTTCCTCCTTATGAGGATTCTGATGCTGAAGAATCTATCCCTTCAGCCTCCCCTCCTGAAGATTATTCCTTTGGGGAGACCCTGCATACTATGAGGGAGCATTTTCATTGGGAAAGCCAAGATTACTCAGAATCAAAGAAAAGGCTCAGAGATTTTCTTTTACTACCTCAGCACAGGCCCCTTGCTATTCCTCCTGTTTTAGGTTCATAGGTTCATACTAGGCTATCTGCCCTAGGGCATTTATAAGCCTAGCCAGAGTATGTTTGGCTTTCGCCACCCATTTTAAATTAATTTTGCTATGCCCTTTTTCGAGGTTAGTATACTGTGTCTCTGTCTAACAGTGACACAGAAGTGATACCCGGGGTAAACCTACGATCTCCCATCCACTCATCAAGATTCCTCTTGAAGAGAGTCAATGAGGGACTCTGCCTAACCTGGACTGGGATTTTATTCCAGAGTGAAGGGAGCCTCTGGGTTATGAATCTGTCCCTCCAACATGTCCTATTTATTTCATTGCTGAGGTTCAAGTCTCTCGAGCGTGTAGCTCGATGGGATTTGGATTTTTTGAGGTGCAGCATGTCCCTTTAATTCCGGGTTGGACATGGCCTTATACGTCAGGCACAGGTCACCTCTGAGCAGGCGGTATGCCACTGAGTAGAGCTGGAGTTTCTTTAACCAGGCAGCATATGGCATCTGTTTGAGCCCTTTGATCCTCTTGGTGAGGTACTTTTGGGGTCTTTCCAGTTGCTGCAGGTGTTTGGTAAGGTACATCCCAAAAAGGGCATTGTACTCAATTATGGGCCTGATGAGGGATGAGTAAAGAGGCACGATGACCTCCCCTAATCTAGATGTGAATCCCTTCATGATTAGGTGGGCTATATAAAATGTTTTTCTAACCACTTTGGCCACGTGGTTGTCAAATGAGAGATTGCTATCAACTTGGGTCCCCAGGTCCCTAATTACTTCTTCTGTACTTAATGGATTACCACCTATGTGGTAATTTGTGGGCACTTTGTTTTTGCCAAAGGGGATGACTATACACTTTTTGGCGTTTAGCTTGAGGCCATGGCTCTGGCACCAATTGTCTGTTTCTATGAGGCCCTTTTGGAGGATGCTTGTGTCAGCTGGAGAGTCGATTATGGCCCAGTTTGCAGTCATCTGCGAACTTGGTCAGCCACAGTCCTTCCGTGTTGGCCTGTACCTCCGAGAAATATATACCAAACAAGACAGGTCCCAGGACTGAGCCTTGTGGGACGCCACTTGTAACTGGTTTGGAGTCTGACATGACTCCAGCAATTCTAACCATGTGGGTTCTGTCCTTGAGCCAGTTTGCAACCCATCTAGTGACATAGGGGTTTATATTTAAGCTGGTGAGCTTATCTATAATTCCCGATTGGGGTATTGTATCGAAGGCTTTTGCGAGGTCCAGATAGGCTGTGTGGACCACCTTCCCTTCGTCAATGGCCTTGTTGACTGTTTCAAAGAAGTCAACCAGGTTTAAGAGGCAGGATCTTCCCTTAACAAAGCCAAACTGGGTAGGATCCAGTGTCTGTAGGTCCCCAATATCTTTATTTATGAGGTCCATGATGATCCTTTCCATAGCTTTACAGACCAAGCCAGTCAGGATTATGGGGCGATAGTTTCCAGGGTCCGTTGAGGCACCACCTTTGTGGAGAGGGACCACTGTTGCTGTACGCCACTCTTTGGGTACATATCCTGTAGTAAGGCTGAGATTGAACAGTAGTTTTATGTTTGGGTTTGGCTCTTCTTGGAGTTAATGTAGGATGCAGCCTGGGACACCGTCTGGTCCCATTGATGCTGTGTTTTTTGCTTTGGAGAGGGCGGCTCCCACCTGAGCATCTGAGATGTCAGGGGGGCAGCACTCTGCTGGGATAGATATTTGCCCTTTTGGTGGGGAGGGGGGGGGAGAAGTTTGCGCTGAACCTGTCAGCTAGGATGTTGGCAATGTCTGTGGGATCAGTGTATTTTTTGTAATTTTGGACTAATTCTGAGCATATCTGGGAATTCCCACCCAGGTTCCTAACATAACTAAAGAAAGCCTTGTGAATATCCTTAGTGTCCTGTGCAATTTTTCTCTTGAAGCTGGCCTTTGACGATTTTATGAGCGCCCTTAGTTTTTTGCTAATACTGATCAGAGATGCCTTCCCTTTTTGGGATTTTGCTCTGTCATGTAGTAGCTTCCTCCTTCTATTGTATAGTTTGTTTATGGCTGGGGTCCACCAGACAGGTCGTCTGCCTTTGGAGGATTGGGTCTTGGTTTTATTTGGGATTGCATGATCCATGCAGTCCTGAAGGTGTTCATAGAATGCATTTATAAAGGATTCTGCGGTCTGGGCCGTATTTTCCACAGGCCCGGGGGCTTTGAAGAATTCCACCTTGGTTTTGAGGAGTGTGAAATTTGCTTTAGAGAAGTTTTTCACTGTGGTTTTCTGGGCAGGGGGTGAGGTTGGGATGTGAATATCCAGTGAGATCAGTTTATGGTCTGATCTTACCAGTGAGGGATACACTTCTGGTCTGGAGCATAGAGTCCCCATGTTGGTGATGATCAGGTCCAGTATGTTTTCCCTCTTGTGGGAGTGGTAACAAGTTGTTCCATAGCATTTGAGTTTATGAATTCTAGGAACCTTTGGGCAAGGGTGTTGGAGCTAGAGTAATGCTCCCAATCTATGTTTGGGTAGTTGAAGTCGCCCAATATAATGGTGTTCGGAGAGACCTTCATATTTTCCAGTGTTCTCAGGAAGGCCGAGTGGGGTTCCTGGGTTTGGGAGGGTGGTCTGTAGCAGGCTATAAACTGGAAGGCAGTTTTACCCACTGTTAGTTGCACATGGATAGTCTCTGATGCTTCGTGCTTTGCCACCAACCTGGAGGTGTGGGTATCTTTGATGAATATCGATACTCCCCCTCCTTTTGTGGTTCGGTCCAAGTTTTGAGGCCGAAAAGCATGGTATGAGGTATAACCTGGTAGTGCTGGGGTGCTCTCGGGAGTCCTGAACCAGGTTTCTGTTACTGCACAGATATCGATGTTCTCCATGCTAAGGAGAGTTTCGAAAGTGCATCTTGAGGTTTAGACTTCTAGCGTTGAGTAGCATTACTCTTAGTTTCTTATCCCTTGTGATACCTATGGAGGTGGGTTTGTCTTTTGAGCCTTGCCTAAAAAAGGCACTATGGGGGTAGCAAGAGCCTTTGCCAATATCCGAAAGCCCAGGGGTGACGGGTGCAAGCCGTCCCTAGCAAAGCATCGTGGCTTGTCGTGCATATCATCCCAAGCTGACAGGCATTGGATCCCCTTTGAATGACACCAATACTTAAGCCAGTTGTTGAAATTGATCATCTTGTCTTCATATTCTGGCATCATTCTTGGTGAGGGTAAGATGCTACTCAAGGTCAGGGTCATACCAGCTTGGGCTACATGCTCAGAGAGCTCCTCTATGTCTCTTTTCATGTAGTCCAGGGAGGTACGTCTCAGGTCATTCACACCAGCATGGACAATGACTGAGTCATATTTGTACTTGCCTTGGAGTGACCTGAGTGCTTGTGTTATGTGGCGGATCCTAGCGCCAGACAGGCTGCTCACCGTGACCTTCTCCTTGTTCAGCCTGGTGAGCGGGACGTCAGTGTGCCTGACGATAGAGTCACCTATTACAAGTGTATCAGGTATGTTGTTTAGCTTTAAGGGCTGTGACTGTTCGGCACACTGTCTTTGTGAGATATGTGTTGCACGTGTTTTGTTTTGGGGTAGCGGTTGCTTGGGTGTCTGCTTTGGAGGTCTCTGCTGCTTAGGCAGATCTTTATTTAGAGCCTCCGAGTATGTTTTTGTGTGATTATGTGTTTGGTTTGCTGTCGTGGTAGGTCTATGTGAGACTGGAATTGTAGTGAGTGTGGTTTCCTTCTCCTCCTGACTGGTTATGCCAGTACTGAGTTGAGAGAGCTTAGCCTCCAGTTTGGCTATATGGTTGCATCTCTCAAATGTGTTGGAATTTGTTGGGAGGAGGAGAGGGTTGTCTGTGTACATGAGGCAGTTGTAACATTGCCTCAAGATTCCCATATTCACCAGCTGGACCGGAGAGGAGATTGACAACTGACCTTTGGACATGCTAGAATAATATTGGGAATTCCTTTATAATTGAAAACAAGGGCCAATGGGGAGCGAGGGTGTAGTGCTTTTAATTTTTAGTGCTGACTTATAATTGCTTTAGTGAGCAAGTGCCAGGTAACAAGTGCAATGTGTTACCAGTAACTTAAATGCAAAAACGACAAACAGTAACTTTCTTTCAAGCGAAGCAAGGAAATAAGTACAGTAAGCAATGCAGATATCACTAGGGATCCACAGAAGCGCTGAGAAGCCGCGTTTTAGGTGGAATTAGCGTTCCAGGGAAATAACAAGCATACAAACAAAGCTAGATTCAGCAGGCCTGGATCTAGTCTATGCTACAGCAAACAAGGTGTACCAATTTCAGTAAGATACAGTTCAAATATTCAGGCACTATAAACCTTTAACCAGAAATTCCCAGCTCAGAAGGGCAGAGTCCAGCCTCTCCTCCCACAAGAGTGCAGACCACGAACCTTCTTAATGTAAAATAACTGGCCTGAAGCCCAAGTGCTTAAACCAGAGCTAATACACTTTAAGAATAACAGACACTGAGCTCTCAATCAGCAGTTCCCAACTTAGAAGGATGAAAGCTACCTGTCCTGCCACCACAGTGCATGCCACAAACATTCCTAATGTAGAACAACTGGTCTGAAGCCCAAGTGCTTAATCCAAAAGACTTAGAATGATAGCTACACTTTAACCAAGTTACTACCAAGCAGTAATAAATACAACTGAATATTTTAAATAATGCCTGGATTAGTGCTCAAGTTATACAAACAAAGCTAGATTCAGCAGGCCTGGATCTAGTCTATGCTACAGCAAACAAGGTGTACCAATTTCAGTAAGAAGAAATTCAGATATGCATGCACTATAAGCCTTCAACCAGAAATTCCCAGCTCAGAAGGGCAGAATCCAGCCTCTCCTCCCACAAGAGTGCAGACCACAAAACCCTCTTAATGTAAAATAAATGGCCTGAAAGCCCAAGTGCTTAAACCAGAATTAATATACTTTTAGAATAACAGGCACTGAGCCCTCAATCAGCAGTTCCCAACTTAGAAGGATGTAAGCTACCTGTTCTGCCACAACAGTGCAGACCACAAACCCTCTCAATCTAAAACAACTGGTCTGAAGCCCAAGTGTTTAAACTAAAAGGCTTAGAATGAGTTACACCAAGCAGTAATAAATACAATTGAGAACGTTTAAGATGACGCAAAAGCAAAATAAAGTAGGAAGAAACACAAGTACAGTAAAAGCAGAAGAATTTTTTTTTTTCTTAGAAAAGTAGCAAAAGCAGTAGTAAATACAAAGACATTGTAGACATTTAGACATTGTAGATGATATATTTAGAGTACAGTCTCACTCCTGACTCTTTACCACCAGCTCCTGTTAATCCAGACAGATACTACAGGGTTCCTGATTCACATAAATTTCTTTATAGAAACCCTGCTGCTGACCCAGAAACTATTTCTCAGGGTCCCAAAGCGGTCAAGGCGTCCGGTGCAAAAAACCCTATTCCCTCTGATAGGGATTCAAGGGCCTTGGACAGATGGGGGGAAAAATATTTGCACTTATGCTACTTTGGCTGTAAAGGCCTTAAATTGTCAATTTCATATGCTTAAATATCAACAGTATCTTATGTCACTACTAAAACAGAAAATGTTGACAAATTCTGAATGTGCAGAAAACAAAGAAATGCAGGATTTATTGCATGCTGCTGAACAAGTGGGAAAGCATACTATGCAATGTGGTTTTGATTCTCTGGAGGCCTCCTGCAGGGCCGCTGTAATGGGTTCTGTCATTAGGAGGCATGCTTGGTTAAAGGAACAGAATCTGCCTGATCATGTTAAAGCAAAATTATTAGATGCTCCATTACAGCATGATACCTTGTTTGGTGTTAAAGCAGAAGAGGTGTTGAAGAAAATGGAGGACAAAGCGAAATCTATGCAAACAGTCAAGGATTTCTTACAGGTACGACCTCCCAGATTTAGCAGGAACTGGCCTGCAAAGAATTGGTGCTTTCCAGTGTCAGACAGGCCACAAAGAGGCAGATACAGACACCCCAGAGGCAGATCACAGCCCCAAGGCTCATACAGGCCTAAACAATGGGGTGCTTCTACCTCCAAAAATGGAGAAGGTAAATCACAGCCATACAGGAAACAGTCTTAATGATTTTCCCCTGCCAGCACCAAGCACTTATCTTTTGGCAGCCCCTTTAGGGGGAAAACTAGCACCTTTTTCACAAAACTGGCACATGATCACCCAGGACAAATGGGTCCTGAATATAGTTTCTCAAGGCTACAGGTTCCATTTTCACACCCTGCCAAGGGCAAACGGAATGCCAGACCTGCCACACAATCAATGGGCAGAGGCTCAAAAACAAGTTTCAGCCCTCATGGGCATGAGGGCCATTCAGCGAGTGCCACAGCAAGAGCAGGGACTAGGATTTTACTCTACTCTTCTTGGTGCCCAGAAAGGACAATGCATGGAGACCAATACTGGACCTGTCTATTCTAAACACATTTCTGGATATTCCGAAATTCAAAATGTTGACTCTGCAGCAGCTTCTGCCCATGCTGGGCAAGAAGGCATGGTTTGTGACTTTAGGCCCAAAAGAGGCATACCTGCATGTCCCAATCAGACTTTCATGCAGAAGATACCTCAGATTTATAGCTGGCTCAATGCACTACCAATTCTCTGCAGTGCCCTTTGGCTTATCTACTGTGCCCAGGGTCTTCACAAAATGTCTGGCACCAGTAATTGCATTTTGCAGACAAAGAGGAATACAAATTTATCCTTGCTTGGACGATTGCCTTATTCAAGCAGAGAACAAAGACATTCTGTTACAGCATCTGGCTTTTGTAAAAAGATTACTAACATGCCTAGGGTACACAGTAAACGAAAATAAATCAAAACTAGTACCCTGACAAGAGATAATATTCCTGGTGCAAGCTTAAATACAACTGCCCAGATGGCTTATCTCACGTCAGAGAAACGGACAACTGACTACTTGTTTCAAAATGTTGGCAACAAAGACCCAGTTATCTGCAAGAAAAATTCTGCAGGCTTTGGGCTTCATGGCATCATGCATACTGCTAATTCCATATGCAAGACTGCATGTGAGGAAACTACAATGGTATCTAAAAAGTGTTTGGACTCAACATTGCCACAGCCTGGAAACAATAATTACCCTCATTCCCTGCCTGCAACAGGAGTTTCGATAGTGGGCAGAGGCCTGTCACCACAACAAGGGACAGCCTTTCACTTTACCCACATCCAGGCAAACGTTAACTACTGATGCATCAGATTATGCCTGGGGGGCCCATATGGCAGGAAGATGTATTCAGGGCACATGGTCCGCAGGCCAAATGCATCTACAAATCAATCAAAAAGAGATGCTAGCTGTTCAAAATGCCCTGACAGCCTTCAAGGATCTACTTCATCCAGGACAACTATTGATAAAGATGGACAATACTACAGTTATGTGGTACATAAGCAAGCAGGGAGGCACACATTCCTACCCCATCTGCAGACTAGCCATGACTTTGTGGGGCACAGCATTGACTTACCAAGTACATCTGCAAGCACAATACCTGCCAGGAAGGATAAGTTCTCTGGCAGACAAACTAAGCAGAAACTTAATGGATCCCCACGAGTGGAAATTGGATCCACAAGTCTTCAGCATGACAACAAAGAAATGGGGATGCCCGGACATAGACCTCTTTGCCTCGCCTCACAACTGCCAATTACAGAAATTCCGCACAAGGACTTATCACAAGCTAGCATGGAAAATGGACACTCTGTCTTTCAGCTGGAAAAACGTAACAGTATATGCCTTTCCCCCACTGCCTCTCCTCCCCAAGGTATTCCTAAAGGTCAGACAAGAGAAGCCAAAAATGATACTGATTGCCCCAAACTGGCCCCGCCAGCACTGGTACCCGATCCTAATGAGTTTGTCTCAATGCCCAGCCTGGACATTGCCTCAAATTCCTCACTTATTGACTCAACAAAACAGTCAGATCCTGCACAGCCAACTCAGGACCTTAAACCTGGCAGCATGGCGGATAATGTAACCATTCAAAACACGCCTCTGTCTAAAGCAGTGATGGATTTTGTTCTGGAGGCCAGGAGGCCCAGCACCAGAAAATCTTATGCAGAAAAATGGAAGAGATTCTGTGCTTGGAACCAGGCACAAGGAATTGACACAATTGTACAAATATTCCTCAGATTTTACAATACTTAACTGATATGCTGGAGAAAGGCCTATCCTTTTCCTCTATTAACAAAAGCCAACAGCAAGAAAGAACGCTTATAACCTCCGTGTCATGAAACGCCAGTCTCCACCAAAATAAGCAGCAACAACGGTGAATGAAATTACTTCAGTGAAGATGAAAAATACAAAACAGATTTAGTAATGCAAAACCAACTGGTTAAGCGCTTTCACTTGCTCCACACAAGGCTTCATCAGAACGATACATAAAAAACTGTTGCCATTTAAATAACCTCGTTGGGGCCAAAAGCGCTACATTGAATAGATGCATTTAAAGAAACAGCTCCTGACCCTACTGAAATGTTATGCTAAGCGTGTCCCTGTAAACCTAATTGTGTACAAAATACATTGTAACATCAAATAAATATTTAACATACCTATATACACTAAACAGTAAACCTCACCATTAAATCATAAACATGACTAAATAATCAAAAAATGAAACATCTAAATATTAAAAATTAAAAATATAACATTTAAATGTAAATAATGTAAGAATATATGAATTGCTCATTAATATGATAGAAATTCAGTATAAAACATCAAATAGATGCTATTCTACTTAATAAAATATCAAACCATAAAAAGAAGGGGTTTGATGGTTATAACATCATTTAGTCCTGGTGTAGTGGAGGCATCAGTATAAAATTGCCACCACATTTCTTTGTATGATAGCATTCCTTTAAAATCACCTCCCCTACAGTCTGTTTGAACACTGTCCAAAATAGCAAATTTAAAAGAATGTCTGTCCCCATATTTATTAATATGCCTATACAAGGCATTTTTGTCATCCTTGGTTCTAATACTGTACAGATGTGCATAAATATGCCTGTTAATTTTCCTGTCGGTCTTTCCAATATAAAATCCTGGACAGGCCATGCATTTTGCTAAATAAATAACCATTTTAGTATTACAATTCCCTTGTTGGAACCTGATTCTTGTCCTATTCACATTTCTAATGCAATGCTACCTTCCTGATAAATGGTGTAACATTGTTTGCAACTTCCACATTTTTTAGTAGTATGCAAGTGGTTGGAAACATTAGACCAATAGCCTCTCTCAAGGTAATTTTTAACATTACGTCTCATTTTATTAATAAACCGGGGTCGAGTCCCCAAAATTTTGGCAATATACTGATATACTAGAATAATGTTCCAATTGTTGACCATAATTTTCTTTATTTTTCCAATGTGTGGACCATATTCCAGAACACACATTCTAATAATGCTAGATTGGGAGGAAAAATATGTTTTTCAAGAGTGAGTATATGAAACATATCAAATATTACTCCTAATACCTGGATGATATTTATATTTTATGGGATGGTTGCGCTACCACATTAGGAAAATTTCTGGAATATTTGAACCAGAGTAGTGTTTTTCTTAAATTTACATCATCTAGCAATCATCAAGGTATTCCTTACCTAGACACAAATGTTTGAAAAAGAGACAATGGATTTAAATCCAGAATATATAGGAAAAATACCTTTTCTAATAGCTATCTTGAATTTACCAGCAACCATCCCAGGAAGCAATTTCTTAACATTTATAAAGGGTAAGAATGACCTCAGACTATTCTGAGATGCTAGATGAAGTGTCTTTTATTACATCGTTATTCAAGGACAAGAGGGTACGATGTTAATATGATGTCTAAAGTAAGTAATACAGTTATTAAGGAATGGGGAAGTAGATATATGCCCCTATTAGCTTCCAATTATATTGATATGGCCAATAATGATATCAACCAGGAACATCTCTTAGAAGTCAATACCATGTGTGGTAGAATGTGTGTTCTGGAATATGGTCCACACATTGCAAAAATAAAGAAAATTATGGTCAACAATTGGAACATTATTCTAGTATATCAGTATATTGCCAAAATTTTGGGGACTCGACCCCGGTTTATTAATAAAATGAGACGTAATGTTAAAAATGACCTTGAGAGAGGCTATTGGTCTAATGTTTCCAACCACTTGCATACTACTAAAAAATGTGGAAGTTGCAAACAATGTTACACCATTTATCAGGAAGGTAGCATTGCATTAGAAATGTGAATAGGACAAGAATCAGGTTCCAACAAGGGAATTGTAATACTAAAATGGTTATTTATTTAGCAAAATGCATGGCCTGTCCAGGATTTTATATTGGAAAGACCGAAAGGAAAATTAACAGGCGTATTTATGCACATCTGTACAGTATTAGAACCAAGGATGACAAAAATGCCTTATATAGGCATATTAATAAGTATGGGGACAGACATTCTTTTAAATTTGCTATTTTGGACAGTGTTCAAACAGACTGTAGGGGAGGTGATTTTAAAGGAATGCTATCATACAAAGAAATGTGGTGGCAATTTTATACTGATGCCTCCACTCCACCAGGACTAAATGATGTTATAACCATCAAACCCCTTCTTTTTATGGTTTGATATTTTATTATGTAAATAGCATCTATTTGATGTGTTTTATACTGAATTTCTATCATATTAATGAGCAATTCATATATTCTTACATTATTTACATTTAAATGTTATATTTTAATTTTTAATATTTAGATGTTTCATTTTTTGATTATTTAGTCATGTTTATGATTTAATGGTAAGGTTTACTGTTTAGTGTATATAGGTATGTTAAATATTTATTTGATGTTACAATGTATTATGTACACAATTAGGTTTACAGGGACACGCTTAGCATAACATTTCGTAGGGTCAGGAGCTGTTTCTTTAAATGCATCTATTCAATGTAGCGCTTTTGGCCCCAACAAGGTTATTTAAATGGTAATAGTTTTTTATGTATCGTTCTGATGAAGCCTTGTGTGGAGCAAGTGAAAGCGCTTAACCAGTTGGTTTTGCATTATTAAATCTGTTTTGTATTTTTCATCTTCGTTGAAGTAATTTCATTCACCATTGTTGCTGCTTATTTTGGTGGAGACTGGCGTTTCATGACACGGAGGTTATAAGCGTTTTTTCTTGCTGTTGGCTTTTGTTGGTTCTCTTGAATGCTTTTCCTCTAGTAAGATTCATGCCTCTGCCATTTTAGCTCACTACAATACAGAACCACCTCTATTCTCTCTCATCCATTACTAAGGTAGTACCTCAGAGGGGCCAAAAACATAAGACCCCCCAGTAGAGCACCAATACCTGCATGGGACCTAAATTATGTATTGGAAAAACTCACACTACCTCCTTTTGAATCAGCTTCTACAGCTGATATAAAATTCTTATCTTGGAAAACAGCTTTGCTCCTAGCAATAACCTGTGCAAGACGAGTCTTAGAGTTACAGGCACTCATGGCTGTGGAACCCTTTATCATTTTCCATCAGGACAGGGTTTCTCTGAGGACAAACCCGACATGCCTAAGGTAGTATCCAGTGTGGCCCTGAATCAAACAATTCATTTGCCTACCTTTTATCCAAACCCACAGAATAAGGGTGAGAGACTTTTGCATTCTTTGGACATTCACAGGCAGCTACATTTCTACTTGGACAGAACCAAAACTTTCAGAAAAACTGAACAACTTCTAGTGGCATATGCTGTAGGATCACAAGGAAAAGCTATCTCAAAGCAGACTGTTTCAAAATGGATAGGCTACTGCATTCGTTTCTGCTATTCACAGCATGGCAAAGCAGTGCATAAGGGCATTGGGCCACATTCAACCAGAGCAGCAGCCACTTCAGCAGCCTTCCTCAGAGGAGTACCAACCAAAGACATCTTAGAGGCTGCAACTTGGAGTTCAGTGCACACTTTTACAAAGCACTATCACTTTACCTCTCTACTCTAAAACCAGAGCAGGCTTTGCCACTGCAGTTCTGCAGGGCCTCATTGCCTCTCCTAATCCTATTTAGCCCCAGCTGCCCAACCATAGCTTTGGTATTCAACCCAATTGTAATGACTGCAACAGTGAAACACAATGAACATAGTACAGTTGTGTACCTACCATAAATGTAGATGTTTGAGTGTATTCACTGTTGCAGTCCAGGTTACCCACCCACCATCCCCCTTTCCTTTTCTGAGTCTAATCTGTACTTCACTATTCTATATAACCTATGTGGTGTATTTGCTTGTAGATGAAGGTAGAGTTTTACTTTACTGCATGCTTGTTTATTGGCATAAATTAGCCTACCCTTTTGGGGGCACCTGACTTCTGGGGCAAGGAAACCTGAATAAAATGGCATCGGCTGCCTCTTTTATAGCCCTGCCGCACTGACATCAGGGAGGAGGCGACAGCAACTGACGCCGGACCAGGACTTTGGAATTCAGGCCGACTGCGGGTAGCCTGCCAGCAGGATAATCCAATTGTAATGACTGCAACAGTGAATACACTCGAACATCTACATTTATGGTAGGTACACAACTGTACTTTCAGCTTTTTACCCCACCCACCACATTAACCTGTATAACTTCACCCAATATTAGATAGATACTCCCACACGCATTGATAAGGCCATAAAATGAGAATCTATACTTGATTGGATCTTCACAAATTAACCAAATACTGCCCATCAATGTCACACCCTTCCAAACTCTGTGAGTGACCACAGTCCCACTTTTATCCTCTGGCACAAACTTAAAATAATTAACTCTTCCTCCCTTCTACAAACCCGCTCTAACAAAAATTTTTTTTAGAGACCACTTCATAATCTCAAGCAAACATCTCAAGCAAAGTTGGCAGTGCCATGATTGCTCCCCAGACTGGTAAAAGCAGATAAGGTACACATACTAAACCTAGAGTACTTGATAATAGTTTCCAATATTACTCGCAAACACTGGCTAATCTACAATGTATGTACTGTACCTGTGTACTATGTATGTATTCTACCAATGTTCCAAATTTCAGCTGTACACCAGAAATCTATTCTTCTTCTTCTTTCGTCTTCACCACAGCGGATCACCTGTTTGCATTTCTTCCTGTCCTCTGCATCTTGCTCTGTCACACCAACCACCTGCATGTCCTCTCTAACCACATCCATAAACCTTATCTTAGGCCTTCCTCTTACCTGGTAGCTTCATCCGTAGCATCCTTTTCCCAATATACCCATCATCCTTCCTCAGCACATGTCCAAACCAACGCAATCTCGCCTCTCTGGCTTTGTCTCCAAACTGTCCAACCTGGGCTGACCCTCTAATGTACTTATTCCTAATCCTGTCCACCCTCGTCACACCCAGTGCAAATCTTAACATCTTTAACTCTGCCACATTCAGCTCTGACTCCTGCCTTTTTGTCAATACCACTGTCTCCAACCCATATAACATGACTAGAAAAATGTAAAACTCACTACTGAAGTAGCAGTAAGTAAAAAATACAAATGATGAAAAAACCAAACTGCTACTCCACAGCTGATGGTTCAGAAAATACCAAGGGTTAAACTTCTCTTAAAATTTTTTATTAAAAGAACATTTATGCTTGCAAAATTCACATAGTCTGCCCCAGCAGCGTATAAAAACATATATCACTTTTGTAAAAATGTGAGGACCCTTCGGTTCTGAATAATAATGTACAGCTTGTTCAAAACGCTTCTCGGAACGTGGTTAAACCAATGACGGTTAGCCACCTTATTAAAGTCCTTTAAAATAGGAGTCCTTTCATGTGAAAGAATATATGGCTACAAAAGTATCAAGTCCATCAATTAGCTTGCAATGTTGCCAACACTCAACAGTATACTATCAACGTTGCTGGTTCAAACAATTATGGAGGTATCAAGTACGCCAGTTGACTTAAACTATTACCGGAGCTCACAGTACACTTTAGGCGTTGCTGCACTTCTAAAATAACAGCAAAAGAAATTCAAAGGTATCAAATACACCAATTAGCTCACAATGTTATTAGCACTCACAGTATACTTTCAGCGTTGCTGATTTGTGCAGTTACAAAAGTAACAAGTACGCCAGTTAACTTGTACTGTTGCTGGAGCTCACAATATACTTTCAGCGTTGCTGCACCTCTCAGTTAGCAGAGAAGGAATTCCCATCAAAATCTTAAATGGTACTGATATTATAGAACTAAGTAGTGTCACAAAAGATGTAAAACACCAAGTAGTCGTCCCAAGTAATATTCGACACATCAATTAACTTAAACTGTTACTGGAACTCACAGTACACTTTCCGCGTTGCTGCACTTCTCGGTTAACAGCAAAAGAAATTCAAAGGTATCAAATACACCAATTTGTTGTAAGTAATTTCTATGTTAAATTGTTAATCACTATGTAATCCAATGTAACTACTGTCTGTTTATTTTACTGTGGAGCTTTTCTCCCCGGGCCTCCGCTGAAAATGGACCCACGTCCAGTCGGACACTCCCGGTCAACAAATTTAAATAAATAAATAAATAAATAAATAAAACAATTAGCTCACAATGTTGCCAGCACTCAGTGTGCTCTCAGCATTTACTGGTTTTTACAGTTATATAAGAAACAAGTACACCAGTTAGCTTATACTGTTGCTGGAGCATGTTATTTGGGATGACTACTTAGTGTTTTACATCTTTTGTGATACTACTTAGTTCTATAATATCAGTGCCATTCAAGATTTCGATGGGAATTCCTTTCTTTTTTGTTAACCGAGAGATGCAGTAACGCTGAAAGTATATTGTGAGCTCCAGCAACAGTATAAGTTAACTGGCGTACTTGTTACTTTTGTAACTGCACAAATCAGCAACACTGAAAGTATACTGTGAGTGCTGATAACATTGTGAGCTAATTGGTATATTTGATACCTTTGAATTTCTTTTGCTGTTATTTTAGAAGTGCAGCAATGCTGAAAGTGTACTGTGAGCTCTGGTAATAGTTTGTCAACTGGCGTACTTGATACCTCCATAATTGTTTGAACCAGCAACGTTGATTGTATACTGTGAGTGTTGGCAACATTGCAAGCTAATTGATGGACTTGATACTTTTGTAGCCATATATTCTTTCACATGAAAGGACTCCTATTTTAAAGTACTTTAATACAGTGGCTATCCGTCATTGGTTTAACCACGCTCTGAGAAGCGTTTTGAACACGCTGTATATTATTATTCAGAACCGAAGTGTCCTCACATTTTTACAAAAGTGATATATGTTTTTATAAGCTGCTGGGGCAGACTACGTGAATTTTGCAAGCATAAATGTTCTTTTAATAAAAATTTTTAAGAGAAGTTTAACGTTTAACCCTTGGTATTTTCTGAACCATCAGCCGTGGAGTAGCAGTTTGATTTTTTCTTCACCCTTTTAACATAGCTGGTCTCACTACCCTTTTGTTAGACCTTCCCTTTCACTCTTACTGGTACTCGTCTGTCCCAAATCACTCCTGGCACTCTTTTCCACCCTGCCTGTACTCTCTTCTTCACCTCTCTTCCACACTCGCCATTACTCTGAACTGTTGATCCCAAGTATTTAATCTCATCCACCTTCCCCACCTCTACTCCCTGCATCCTCACCATTCCTCTATCCTCCCTTTCATTCACACACACATATTCCGTCTTAATCTGGCTGACCTTCATTCCTCTCCTCTCTAGAGCATGTCTCCACCTCTCCAGGGTCTCCTCAACCTGTTCCCTACTCTCACTACACATCACAATGTCATCTGCGAACATCATAGTCCAAGGGGACTCATGTCTGATCTTGTCTGTCAAGCTGTCCATCACCAGTGCAAATAAGAAAGGGCTCAGAGCTGATCCTTGATGTAATCCCACCTCCACCTTAAAAGCATCTGTCACTCCCACTGCAGATCTCACCGCTGTCACATATCCTGTACCACTCTTACATATTTCTCTGCCACTTCCGACTTCCTCATACAATGCCACAACTCCTCTCTAGGCACCCTGTCGTATGCTTTCTCTAAGTCCACAAAGACGCAGTGCAACTCCTTTTAATTACCTTTATTTTTAAATTAATATATTTATTTTTAAATTAATATATTTTTGTTTGTTTTCTCCACTGTAACTGTTGATGTGCTGCATACCACTGTAAAAACATGTTTTTTGTAATTTGTGTGTATACTAATCTTGTCTAAATAACTAAATGTATCTGTAATTTTTCTATGTGGAACTTTTCTCCCCAGGCCTCTGCTGAAAAGGAGCCTTTTCGGCTCAGTCAGACACCCTCGGTTAACAAATGTAAAATAAATAAATAAGAGTCTTGCAACATTGCAACTGGTCTCCCATCGAAACCCTTTCATTAGACAAAGTAGTTGATTACTTCAACTCCATATTCCTAAATATCCTCAACCAACTAGCCCCCTTAACTGTTAGGATACGTTGCAACCCTACCCCTTGGCTCCAGTAAACCACAAAAGCCCTAATTAGAGCCAGGGATAAAGCCTGGAAAAAGTGGCATCACACCAGATCACCCGCAGCTAGGCAAACCTTTCACGAGCTCCGGAGCAAAACAAAAAAGCAGGTTAAGCTCGATAAACAAAATTACTGTATCACTCAACAAAGCAAAAACAGTTCCAAATCGCAAAAATTCTGGGCAACCGTAAATATCCTACAGCCAGGAAGAACCCCCACTCCCACCCCCAATATAACAGGTACAGACCTGGACATAGCCTCCAGCTTTAATAACTATTTCACCTCCTCAGTGCTCAAACTCTTAAACAGCATCACTTCCTGCAACACCCCACAACCACCTCAGGCCCGAATCAATGCCATATCTTTCACACTTAGGTCTTTTCCTAACTCTACTGTCCAAAAACTCCTAGCAAAACTCAAACCAACCACCCTTGCAACTGATAACATTCCTACTGAATACCTTCAAATTGCATCCACAGCTACAGCCATTTCACTTCTAATAAATAGATCCATCACTGAACACACACCGTTCCATCCCTGTGGAAAACCTCATATATCTACACCACAAAGGTGGCCCCTCCCTAGACCTTTCCAGCTATCGAACAATTGCAATTCTCTCACCCCTCTCTAAGATCCTAGAAAGATAAATTCATCACCAGTTCCTCTCCTGCCCAACAGCCTTCTCTCCTCAACCCAACACAGATTTCGCCCATCCCACAACACCACCACTGCCCTACTGAAATTCACCAGTAGTATAAACTCTCGCAGGAATTTAGGTAAATTAGTCTTGGCTACATTCCTAGATTTATCCAAGACATTCGATACAGTCTCACATAATAAACTACTGTCTTGTCTCTCTGACCTCAGCCTTAACAACTCCACCTTACTCTGGTTTAAAAGCTATTTAGATAACCGCCAACAATCTGTCAAATGGCATAACTCTCTGTCCCCCCCACTCTCAACCTCCATAGGTGTGCTGCAAGGATCAATCCTAGGAGCCCTTCTTTTTAATATCTTCACAAACCAACTTCACTCAGCTATCTCTAAAGCCGACATAGTCTAATACGCTGACGACACAGCTCTCATAAGCTCTGCATCCAACATCCAACTTCAACAAAAAGCCCAAGAACCCTTCTCTGAAATAGAGAACTGGCTTAACTCACAACTCATACTAAATCCCAAGAAAACACAACGAATGCTATTCCACTCTACTAAAACGAGCAGCCTTACCCTCTCTATACTCTCCAAATCAAAACCCAAATCACCCCCCCTGTCACTGAGGCTAAACCCCTAGGAGTTACCATTGACCAGCAACTCAAATTCACAAAGCACATAACAACTATCACTAAAGTCCACAAAAAGCTAGATTCACTCTATCGCTGTAAAAGTTATCTAACCACCGAATCTCGAATTGCAATAGCCAGGACCCCCTCCTGTCTACTCTACTTTATGCATCCCCAATTCTACCTAACCTTTACAAAACTGACCTTAATAAACTTTCCATCTGTTACAACAAAATCGCTAGATTCGCTACCTATGCCAAATCAGGATTCCACCACTGCCTTTCCCTACAAGCCTTGTACTGGCTTGAATTTTCAAACCTGTTAAGGTACCATCAACTCAGCCTAGCTCATCTAATTCTGTACTATCCCAAGAAAACCCCTGACCTGACTGGCATGCTGAACTTCAGTTCAAATAGACAACTTCGGTCCTCCCAACAAAGCCTTAATTGAAAACATCACATGCAAAAACAACTCAGGGGAATCATTATTTGCCCACAAAATAACAAAAATATGGAACAACCTTCTCCCTGACCTCAGACTAAGAAACTCCACAAATCTTTCAAAAGCCTACTTAAAACATACCTCTTCACCAACAATTTGTGCAACTGTAATTGACCCCCTGAAGCCTCATCCACTTATTATTTCTACACCCCATCTGTCCTGGACAACACAAACAACTCACTAACTACACCTATCCATGTGTGAGCAATAATCTGTATATGAGAGTTTGTACGTGCGTGTGTGTGTGTGTGTGTGTGTGTGTGTGTGTGTGTGTGTGTGTGTGTGTGTGTGTGTGTGTGTGTGTGTGTATATATATATATATATATATATATATGTATAATGTGATCGAAATTTCAAATGTTCGATACCCATATGACTGACACCTTATGACCGAACATTTGAAAGGCCGACAAATGATAGCGGAGGTCCCGCTACATTGCGTAACTGGGAGATTCCCCTTTCCTGTACTGTAGTGCGATCTCGGAGTGAGAATATTTAAGTAACGGGGGTGTGGGGGGCGCAGGGGGGCTTTCCCAACACTGTTTTTAGTAGTTTGCACTACTATTTCAGGTTGTCGGTGTTTCAAACTGTCAGCCATATGGTTGTCGGCATTTTGAAATGTCGGCAGTCTGAAGTAGACCCGTGTATGTGTATATGTATGTATGTATATATATATATATATATATATATATATATATATATATATATATATATATATGCTCTTACATGTATATTTGCTGGAATGTATATATGGAAACTTAAACATTTATGTACTCTTATTCAGTTGTGAAATATCTTGCAATGCTCTACCAGGTTCTTATCTACTCTCGTATATTTTGTACAGTTGTATTTTCAAACAAAAGGGGTAATATCCCCTTATTGTATACTAACTGCTGTAAAGTCTACAGTCTGTATGCTACTACTCTGTAATGTCTTTTTTTGTTAATTTTTCTTCTCTCTGTAAACTGAGTTTTTTTCCCCAGGACTCTGCTGAAAACGGACACTTGTCCAGTCTGACTATCTTGGCAAACAAATGTTAAATAAAAATAATTTTATGTTAGTAAAATCAGCCATAGCTTACAGGACCGTATAACTGAGCATTTATACGACATTAAGAAACAACACCTCACTAATGCACTGTTTAGGCAACTTGCTATTTGTCAAAATTTTCCGAAGTTTTTATTTTTTGTGAATGATAGCAGTGATCACCCCAATCAGTAGTCTCTTAAAGATTAGGACGTAAAGGTTGTGAATTAGTTGAAGTTGTCAAACCTGTTTTCAGTCTTTGTTATATATTACATCTATTATTTTTTTAATTTTTTTATATTCGATTCATTATTGATGTGTATTACATGTAATTTTTACATGTACATATTTTAAGCAATTGCACTTTTTAATCAAATGCATTTTTTTATAATGTATGTTCTTAATTGTTAGGTTTATGTAGATTGTTATAACCACATTTTCTTTACTTTTTATTTATTTTTCATGTTTTGTTGTTTTAATTTGTCTGTTCTTACACATGGAATGTATTTAAATGTATTTAATGTTCTTATGTGGTCTGGCGTCATTAGGTGCCAGTGATTGGTTGAGACCGCTTTAAATAGTGTCTTGTGCATGATTGGCTTTCTCTGAGGAACTCCCGTATTTGTTTAAGGACAAAAACGCTCAGTTGAAGTTTGTTAATATTAAAATTAAGTATATTTTTTACTTTTGCCATGTGTTGGCTTCATTTCATCCAGCAGGTGAATCTGTTTAAGTGCATTCTCGAGTTGTGATTCTGATTTCATCTCTGGTGCTGTTGTCGTGTTTGAGTAAATCTTCGTGACAATAATTGAATTTGCAGAATATTTCTGATTCTGCATCCTAATCTTGCCATGCCCCATCTGTTTTTTTTTATCACCATGTAAAACAGTTTTGATTGTATTTATTCAATAATGCCACTTGTATAGCTCTTACTGTTGACAAAGCGCATGTTGGCGGAAAACCTTTTGTGCTTTTATTTTAAGTGAATTAGATTAATGTCTTAAGTTGTATAACTTTGCCAGCCAATTATTTCTGGCTGTATCCAGAATGTTTTTTCTTTTCCCCTTTGCTTGCTTCATCCTTTATTACTTTCCCAGTGTCTCTGTCCATCATGTTGTCTAACTGTGCCTCCTACCTCTCTGTCCATCACATTGTCTATCTGTGCCTCCTTCCTCTCTGTCCATCATTTGGTCTACCTGTGCCTTCTTACTCTGTCCATCATGTTGTCTAACTGTGCCTCCTACCTCTCTGTCCATCAGTTTGTCTACCTGTGCCTCCTTCCTCTCTGTCCATCACGTTGTATGCCTGTGGCTCATTCCTCTGTGTCCATCAGTTGGTCTACCTGTGCCTGCTTCCTCTCTGTCCATCAGTTGGTCTACCTGTGCCTGCTTCCTCTCTGTCCATCAGTTGGTCTACCTGCGCCTGCTTCCTCTCTGTCCATCAGTTGGTCTACCTGTGCCTCCTTTCCTCTTTGTCCATCACATTGTCTTCCTGTGCCTCCTTACTCCTCCAAACATTTTCTACAAATGAGGCTGGACTAGCGTGGATCTTAAGGGTACTGGGGGGGAGTGCATGCAACTAACCCTTCCCATGCAGTCACTCTAGCTTTGTATAAGCTAATCCCTTTTGGAAGGATGTGTAAAAGCAGCTGGAGTGGTCAGAAATCTTCAGTACTTTCTTGCTGCCTCATGCAGATGCATCTCCGAGGATCTGCTGGCGCAGCAGTCGACTAAGGCTTCCTGTTAGGTAAAAGACATTTTGGGGACCCCTTTAACACAAAATAATAATTTTACAATATTATATTTTTAGTGTTTTTTTATTAGGGGTGTATCACTTTAAGAAAACTGGCTTTTCAGGCTGGATTGCCGTTATTGTGTCTCTGGGGTTGCTTTCAAGGAGTAGAGCACCATTTAGTGCCCTTGGGCTTATCTTATGTTTGTTTATATCCATAGTTTAGTGTTTTAGGCAGTTGGAAAATATTTTTCCTAGGGGAAAAAGTAATTCTTATGTGATTACTTATTTACTGCTTATTTAATTGCTTTTGACATGATTTGTTTAGTCCATGTAACTTATGTAAATCTGTCTCTGCTAGACAATGGAATTTTGTGTGCTGATTGTGTAACTTTGTTTGGGATATTTTCTGTTTTTGGAAAGGTATGTTGTTTGTGCTTACCACTGACAACTTCCCTTCTGACCAGCTCCTTCAGGCATATCTTACAGCAATAAGTCTTCTTCCCCAGTGACTTAACGCTGTCCTGCTGGTCCTTCTCTAAAAGTACCTAAAAAGAAAAAAGTAAAAAAAAAAAAGTCCCTACCCTGTGCCTCAACTGAAGGAGGTGACTCTGTAGTGGCTACTGCTAGTTCCTTGAGCCACTCTGGTGTAGCCTTGCTGGCTACTGTGGATCAGAGTTCAGAGACGTTCTCTGCAGTTGTTCCAGTGCCCTGCTTGGGCATGGGAGAGAACCAACCATTTTGGGTACTGGAGGTACTTCGGGGAAGATATTTTCAAGTTGTTCAGGAAAAGAGAACTTTTGTTAAGGAAGATGTCCCATAAATATTTACTCTTTAGGGATGTACCTAGGAAAAAAAGAAACAGAAAATTAATCACATTGAAATTATGGATATGGTTTCTCTTCATAAAAATGTTACCCAGGCCAGGGTTTATTCCAGACTGTTGTTTGCTGTTTGCCTTTTAATGTTTGTGCCCTTCTTTTAAGGAAGAAAACAGAGGTAATCCAGAAAGCAGGTCTGGTATCCCACCTGTGACTCAGAGGATGACAGAACTAACGAGAAACTGGGGGAGTAGTCTAAAGTAGAATCACTTTAGCTACCAGTTCTAGGACAGTGTCTCTGATGCCCTCCCTCTAGATGCAATAAAGCTTTGTAGAAGTTTCAAGTAGTTTATTCAGTTAAATAGGCAGATGGACCATCTAGCGAGCCTAATAGGGAGCCTGAAATAGTCCCTGTCCATCTACCTACTTAACTGAATAACCTACTTGAAACTTCAGCAAGGCATCTTTATTCTTTAGTTGTCAGAAGACATACAGCTCTGTTCTGGTGTACCGAGTGAGAACGCTAAGAAGACAAATTGGCATCTTTGTGTTTACAAAGTGTACAATTAGTTAAAAATAAAAAAATGTGAACAGAAGGAGAAAAGGAAGAAAACGAGACAGGAAAGGAGAGACATGTTGGGGCTTCTGATGAAGATTCAGATAGGAATGCAGATAATTTATATTTTGATATGCTTATCCATGTTTTACTATGACATTGAAGTTTGTATGTAGAGAAAATGCGCTTTCATGGTGTTAATGTTAATGGAAGGTACTGTGCATTGCTCTTATGTAGTGAAAGAATGTTTTCTTTGTCAATATATACTGATTACTGTTTTCTTTGTGGTGTCACTGAGATGTCAGTATTTAAATCAGATATTAATCCCTATTACTTAATTCTAATTAATAGCATTTAATAATTCTTAATTCTAATTAATAGGATATTGTTTTGTAATATGGTTTGAGCCTTTTAGCTAATAATTGTAGCTAATTATTATAACTCATAAGGCTTTATTAATCCAGTCTTCTGAGACCGTCAGTAGGGTCATTGTGGATGTCTTTCTATTCCTGTGTTGCAGTATTCTTGGTATGGGATTTCCCACCTCAGGCGATCCATACGTCGGCTCCTATACAAAAGCTTCAGCTTGGCTGCTGTAGTTGTGTGAGACTCGCATGTAGGGCCTTAAACCAGGGGCCTTAAATGTGACCTCTGTAAACACAGTCCTCAGAACTTTTCAGCCACAGACAACTGTCACATCTTGTGCTTCGTTTCTTCAAAGCAAGACATCTAAAAGCTAAGTAACCTTTTGGGATTTTTTTCTTCTTTGACTTTTAGCTAAAGCTTGGTTTGCTGTAGTAACCTTTAGCCGATGTCAGCTAAAAAGGGTAAATGGCCAATGTGGGCACCAGATACCACATAAAGATACACACAACCACTGCATTTTTTTGCCTACGCTGAGAGCACGACCATACCACTTACTCGATCTGCCAGTCCTTCATTTCTAAGACCCTACGCAGCCATCTGACTGCTCTCAATCTGTATCTAGAAAATCAGCGACGTAAAAAATTAGTGCTAAGCATGCCTTCTTAGCACCCAAATGTAATGACTGCAACAGTGAATACACTCGAACATCTACATTTATGGTAAGTGTACACAACTGTACTTTCTACAAAGTGCCTGATGACCAGAAATGATTTCAGTATCACCAGATAAATAATCCAGACTGATTCCATCTGCCTCTCTCCTACCTACAGACAAGGACAGTAAAACTATAGTTAGAATTGTGAAGATTTACACCTCTTCCACATTGGCCTTCAGAGCCATCATCTGTCAAACCCATATGACTAAGTATGCTCTGGACCTTGTCTCTCAAGCTTCTACTCTGCTGGCTGCTACTCAAGACTGCCTCACTAAATCTGACATGGCATCTAAACTCTCTCTGGCAGCCCAAGTAGCCAGACATTCCATTAGATGTAGTTATGATGCTGCAGAGGCCTCTTCATGGTCTGCAGCCTCTGTAATTTATAGATATTCTTGGCTACGTCTGCAACACTTCAAGTCTAAAATCTTAGATGCTCTTCTAGACCCTAACTTATTGTTTGGTAAACAGTCGGCAGACCTTTTTACAAATCTACAAGAAAAGAGTAAGGAATTACAAGACATCAAGCATCATCTTCTGTCTCCTCTTTCTAAATATTATAGAAATTACCATGCAAAAACTACATTTGTGAGAAGAAACCTCTCCTCTGCTGGACCTTCCTTTTCTAGACACAGAAGAGGGGCCAGAAGACAAACCTCTTCCTGACCAGTCGTCTCACAGCCCCCTACTAGACAGCCCTTTCAAGACAGAGGAGGACCCAACAATATGTGATTGCCTTGCCCACCTTCCCCTTTCTGCCCACCTCTCCCACTGCCTCCCCTTTTGGAAAACCGTCACTACAGACTATTGGGTTCTGGCTATAGTTCAAAAAGGCTACTTCCTTTCTTGGAGAGAAAGGCCCCCCTTCCCCACAAGACATCAGAGACGCCTCTTCCCACAGATTTTTCAAGACCTTCTGAACCTGGGAACAATAGAACCTGTCACACCAGGACAGGAAGGAAAAGGCTTCTGCTCAAGACTGTTTCTGGTCCCCAAAAAAGATGGACCATGGAGGCCCATTCTAGACCTTTCTAAACTTATTCTTAAAGGTTCCCACCTTCAGAATGTTGTCCCTACAAACTCTCCCTCTTATACCAGCCCAGGCCTTCATAGCCACATTCGACCTGAAAGAAGCCTATCTGCACATCCCCATATAACCTTCCTACAGAAAATTCTTGGTTTTCTGGACCATCCTCTCACTTTCAGTTTACAGCACTGCCCTTTGGTTTGTCCACTGCTCCCAGAGTGTTCACAAAATGCCTGGCACCTGCCATAGTCTATTACAGAACACAAGGGATTCAGATTTACCCTTACCTGGATGACATCCTTATTCTAGCAGAATGCATGGAAACCCTGCAAATCCATTTACAGTTCACCATTTGCCTGCTTCAAAGACTGGGGTTCACCCTCAACTTCCCAAAATCTTCCTTGACCCCAGAACAAGACAAAATATTTCTGGGTTGCAGGATCAGGACAGCTATAATGAAAGCCTTTCTTCCCCAGGACAAAGTCAGTTCCTTGTCCTCCCACTTCAAAACCCTTATGGAGACCCAACAAATAACTGCAAGGCAATTTCTACGAATCTTGGGCCGAATAGCAGCCACCATTCTCATGCTACCACTAGCCAGAATGCACATGCGAAAGCTGCCATGGTATCTAAAAAATGTATGGTCACAACACCAGCATCCTTTAGAGCAAGAAATTGCCCTCTTGCAATGCCTGCAGTCAGCACTAAAATGGTGGATTCAGCAAATTCAGCTGAACCCGGGCTTTCCACTGCAGTTACCCTACCCCAAACCAGTTCATGCATACAGATCCATTAGTCCTAGGATGAGGAAATATAGTGTCAAACTACAGGGTACAAGCAAAGTGGCACCCTTCCATAAAGAACAAACATATCAACGTTTGGGAAATGCCAGCAGTCCTAGTATTGAAAGCCTTCCTTCCCCTTTTACAACCAGGTGTTCTCCTAATAATAACAGACAACACCACAGTCATGTAGTACCTCAACAAACAAGGAGGGACAAAAGCCTACCACCTCTGCAGACTAACCTAACTAATCTGGGATTTAGCCTCACAGCACAACTTGTCCCTGCAAGCATCCTACATCCCCTCGCAGGACAACAGACAGGCAGACCTTCTCAGCAGGACATCCTGTCCAAATCAAGAATGGATGCTGGACAGGAATGTCTTTCTAGACACTGTCCACCCGTCGGGCACACCTCAAGTAGATTTATTTGCCTCCCCCCAGAACAAACAACTGCAGACTTTCTGCTCCAAGACCCACTCTCCACTAACATAGAGAATAGACTCATTCAGCATTTCATGGAAGGGGAGGTTTCTATATGCCTTTCCACCCTTCCCATTAATTCAGAAAGTCCTCCTGTAAATCAGGAGACACAAACCAAAAATCTTGCTGGTGACCCCCCTACTGGCCAAGGCAGCACTGGTTCCCCCTACGTCTCAGTCTAGCAAAGGGCAGTCACCCCAAGTTACTCCACAAGGTGGACCTTCTGACACAACAAAAGGGAACCCTCATTCACCCACACTTGCACATGTTGACACTGACACTTTGGGTGATAAACTTCTAATTCCCTTCAGACACCACTACTCAGAGAACATGCTTTCAGTCTTGAGGGAAGCCAGTAAACCTACTACAAGGAAATCTTACTTAGCTAAATGGGAGAGATTTTCCAAATATTGTCTGGGCAAGGGCAGGGATCCATGCATCGCAGATCCACCCCTAGTTCTTGCCTGTGTGTGTCAGCTAGTTAAGAGGGGACTTTTGTACTCTTCAGTGAAAGTCCACCTTTCAGCAGTTTCAGCCTGCCTGCTCTTAGACCCTCCCCTACTAGCCAGGCACGATATTAAAACTATTCTTAAAAGGGGTCTTGTACATCAAACCACCAAGAAAAACCCATCCCACCACCCTGGGATCTGAACTTCATCCTGGAAAAACTCACACAGTTCCCATTTGAACCAGCTAGTACTGCTACTCTGCAAATGTGCACATGGAAGACAGTACTGCTAGCGGCTATAACTTCAGCCAGCAGGGTGTCAGAGTTGGAGGCCCTAATGGCCTGCCCTCCATACACTACCTTCCACAAGGACAGGTTAACCCCACAAACCAACACATTCTTTATGCCTAAAGTGGTCAATTATCTGTCCTTAAACCAGTCTGTTCATCTACCCACCTTCTTCTCCTCTCCCACCAATGAAAGTGAGAGAATACTCCATTTCCAGGATGTACACAGACAGCTACGGTTTTACCTAGACATAACCAAATCCATAAGAAAATCCAATCAGTTTTTTGTTTCCTTTCACCCCAGGAACCCAGGCAAGGCAGTCTGCAAACAAACCATCGCATGTTGGATTAGGAGAACTATTTGCCTATGTTATTCACACCATGGCAAAAAACTCCCACAGGGAGTAAAGGCTCACTCTACCAGGGCAGTGGCAGCCTCCGAAGCCTTCTTAAAAGGTCTGGACACTGTATCCATCCTGGAAGCAGCCAATTGGTCCACCATTTCACCAAACACCACAAGCTAGACAATGTCTCCAGATCACGTGCAGGTTTTACCAGAGCAATTCTGCAGGGCTTTGTGGAATCAGCTACTTCTACCTCCTCCCTATGGTACTGTCCCACAACAAGAATACTGCAACATAGGAATAGAAGGACAAAGAATAGTTGTGTAAAATCTTACCATAACCATAGATGTCCTTCTCTTCCACGTTGCAGTATTCCTTCCCACCCACCTAACTCACTTCTCTATTCTCTCATTACTGACCTGTCTTATGTCTCCTGGGGGTTATATCCTACCCTATGACCAATTTAACCACCAAGTATCTCTTTGATCCTATGGTTGACATCACTTGCTACTCTATTTCGACCTGTCCTGCTGGGCTTTCAAGATGTTCTTCATGTTTCACTGTTGCAGTCATCACACTTTAGTTATCTGCCTGCAGGTAGCCCTCAGTCAGCCCGAATACCAGAGACTTAGTATTTCTGCATCGATTGCTGTCTCACTCCAGGACTGCTGTCAGGTCGTCCGGGGTATAAAAACAGGCAGCCGACGCCATTACATCAGTCTTTCTTGCCGAGGAGCCAGAAGCAGTTCGCAAGTGCCGGTCGGCCGCTACCTGAATTTTTGTTTACTAATTGAATAATCCTGAAGTCTTCTAAAGCCAAGTACCCCGTTGGGAATCCTTTTTTCTTGCTCTAACCGATGTCAGAAAAAGTTAATAACTGTCTTGCCTGTGGAAAGCAAATACCTCACAGAGATTTTCATTCTTACTGCGTCACCTATTTAGGCCCAGACCACGAATACCTCGCTGAAGGTTTTGTGCCTTGTTCAATGCCCGAACTATTCGTCGTCGGGCTATCTTTTTGTCGCTAAATTCTTTCACTCTCGGTCTCTGTATTCAGAAGTGGCTTCGGTAAGCCATCCGACTACCGATTATTTTGAAGAAAACGTAGGGATAAAGACAGAGACAGACTGCATAGGTCCAAAGCTGCCGACGCTTCTGTTAAGCTAGTTGCCAGTTCACCGGCACTCAGTGAGGTGCCTTCGCAGACCCTGATGCCCACTTCTGTGAATTCGCAGGCCTCTACCGAGACCCATTCGGAGTCCGCTATGCCGCGAGACTCTTCTTCGACTATGGAACCTGTGGATGTCTCTACCTTAGATAGGGCGGGAGCTGCTGTGCAGGCACTGGCTTCTGAGGCAGTTCTTCGCACTACCGATGTCAGACTCAAACCGACGACTTTATCTAAAACTACCGAGTTTCTTAGGCCAAGAGTACATGCTACGCCTAGAAAACCAATGACCAAAGTGCATGCACCTCCTCCCGTTCCTCAACGACAAATGCTTAGAATGGCAGAAGACCTTATTACGCTAAGAGGAAGTTAGCCTTCCCCTGCTAAGAGAAAAAGAGACCAATCCCCTGCAGTTTCAACAGACCAGGAGTCCGATGACTCTGAGGTCTCTGATTATGAAGACATGCCCTTATCTGCTTATGAGGATTCAGATGCAGAGGAATCCATTTCCTCTGCCTCCCCTCCAGAGGATTTTTCTGTTGGTGAAACCTTTCATACCTTAAGAGAGCATTTCCACTGGGAATGCCAAGAGTATCCTCAGTCCAAAAAGAGACTCAGGAAATTCCTAGATTTGCCACAGCACAGACCTTTAGCAATACCCCATGTCCTGGAGGTTGTTGTTGATGTTTTTATGGGATCCAGTCTTACTCCTGGTACTTTACCTCCTGCCACTTGGAAATCAGACAGGTACTACAGACTCTCAAAAATTTCTTTTCAAGAATCCTGCTGCTGACCCGGAGATTATTTCCCAGGGGCCTAAAGGTATCAAGGCAACTACAGCCAAGAATCCCACCCCTTCGGACAGAGACTCCAGAGCTTTGGACAGATGGAATAAGAAGGTATATACCTCTGCTACTCTTGCTGTTAGGGCATTAAATTGTCAGTTTCACATGCTGAAGTACCAGCAACATATTATGGAACGTATTAAACAAAAATTGGCAACTTTTACAGACTGTGTGCAAAATAAGGAGTTGCAGGAGCTTATGCACTCTGCATGCCAAGTCCGCAAGCATACTTTGCAGTGTGGCTTTGACACCCTAGAGGCATCTTGCCAGGCAACTGTCACTGGTTCTGTACTGAGAAGACATGTTTGGCTCAAGGAGCAGACCTTGCCAGACCATGTCAAATCCAAGTTATTAGATGCTCCTTTAAACAAGGACAATTTGTTTGGCACCAAAGCAGAAGAGGTTCTTAAAAAGATGGAAGAAAAAGCTAAGTCTGTGCAGACTGTTAAAGAATTCTTACAAGTGCAACCCCCTAGATTCAGTAGGCATTGCCCTTCCAAACACTGGTCCTTTCCAGCCCCCTCCCGGCCATCTCAAACCAGGCCCAGGGGAAACAGACCACCCAGATTACAGTCTCAGGGTATTCAGAGATCTAAGTAATGGAGTGCCCCCATCCCCAAAGCAGGAAGTGGTAAGCCACCTCCTTACCGAATAAATTCACAATAACTTTGCCACTCCCCTCCCCACCTGTGCCCAATTGCTTGTGCCCCTAGGAGGAAAACTTGCCAGTCATGCAAAAAACTGGATGTCCATCACACAAGACCGCTGGGTCCTCAGCATTGTATCCCAGGGGTACAAATTTTACTTCCACTCATTGCCAAACCCAAGAGGCTTCCCAGACCTTCCTCCAAACCAGTGGGCAGAGGCTCAAAACCAAGTTCTGTCCCTGCTCTCCATCAGAGCTATTCAGCTGGTTCCATTGGAACAGATAGGTCAAGGATTCTATTCCAGACTCTTCCTGGTAACCAGGAAAACAGGCTCTTGGTGCCCAATCCTGGATCTTTCAATTCTCAACACCTTCCTGGTGGTACCAAAATTCAAAATGCTTACCCATGCAACAGCTTCTCCCTATGCTAACCAAGGATGCCTGGTTAGTCACTGTAGACTTAAAGGAAGCCTATCTGTATATCCCTATAAGGGAGTCATGCAGGAAGTATCTACGTTTTAGGGCTGGATCTGTGCATTATCCGTTCTCTGCACTTCCCTTTGGCTTATCCACTGCTCCCAGAGTATTCACAAAATGCGTGGCTCCAGCCATTGCATAATGCAGGCAGAGAAATATCCAAATTTACCTGTACTTGGACGACTGCCTGATTCAGGCAGATAGTCAGGAATTGCTATTGCAATACCTGACATTTGTGAAAAACCTCTTCACTTCCCTGGGGTACACCATCAACGAAAAGAAATCAAAACTGGTACCCAGTCAAAGAATTGTATTCTTGGGAGCAAGCTTGGACAAAACATGCCAGATGGCATTCCTCACTTCAGAAAAACAACTCTATCTGACAGCCTACTTCAAACAAATGGCCACCAGAACCCAGCTGTCTGCAAGAAAAATACTGCAGGCCCTAGGGTTCATGGCCTCATGTATACTGCTAATTCCATATGCAAGACTGCATATGAGGAAACTTCAGTGGTACTTAAAAAGTCTTTGGTGCCAACATTCTCAGGACCTGTAAACAGTCATTACCATCTTACCTTGTCTAAGGACAGAGTTTCTTTGGTGGGCAGAAGCATGCAACCACAACAAGGGACTGCTCTTTACTCAACCCCAAGCTGCCCAGACCCTAACCACAGACTCATCAGGTTATGCCTGGGGAGCACACATGGACGACAAATGCATTCAGGGCGACTGGAGCCCAAGTCAAATTCATCTGCACATCAACCAAAAAGAGATGCTGGCTGTGCAGAAGTACAGCTTTCAGATCCCTACTCCTTCCAGGACAACTGCTAATAAAAAGACAGTTATGTGGTACCCAGGGGGGAACACATTCCTTCCCACTCTGCAGGCTAACCATGGCTCTGTGAAACACGACATTGGATATGCAAGTCCATCTGCAAGCTCAGTTCCTGCCAGGTAATCAAAATTCGCTGGCAGATGACTTAAGCAGAATTCTCCTAGACCCACACGAGTGGCATTTAGATCCCAGCACCTTCAACCTTCTGATTTAGAAATGGGGAACCCCAGAGGTGGACCCTTTTGCCTCCCCCTACACCCACCAGCTCAGCAGATTCTGCACCAGGAACCCTCACAGAAGGGCCAGGAAAGTGGATGCCCTATCCTTTCAGTGGGTAAATCTCTCAGTTTATGCATTCCCACCCCTGCCCCTTCTCTCAAGCGTATTACTCAAAATAAGACAGGAAAGCCCGAGGACAATTCTGATTGGCCCCGGACTGGCCACGCCAGCAGTGGTACCCTCTCCTGCGCAGCCTGACATCGGTGCCTCCATGGCACCTACATCAGAATCCTACCCTGCTCTCTCAGCAGGAGGGGCAGATTTTGCATCTGCAACTGCAAACTCTACAGCTTGCAGCCTGGCTTATCCTTTGAATCCTATCCCAGCAGCTTTAAGCAAACAGGTGCTGGACGTTATTCTTGAAGCCAGTAGACCCAGTACAAGCAAATCCTAGGAGGAGAAGTGTAAAAGATTCTGTTCATGGAGCCTAGCTAAAGGAGAGGACACAACCCTGCCCTCCCTGCCTTTAATTTTGGAATACTTAGCAGATCTACTCCAAAAAGGCCTGCCCTCTTCTTCCATTAAGATTCATGCCTCACCCATTTTGGCTCATTACAACACTGAGCCACCTTTCTTCTTGCACCCTCTTATCAAACAGTTCTTGAGAGGGACAAAAAACTTAAGGCCACCAAGGAGAGCACCCACCCCAGCTTGGGACCTGGAAAAGCTCACACTTCCACCCTTTGAGCCTGCAGTATCAGCAGGCTTAAAATTCCTCTCTTGGAAAACAGCATTGCTTCTAGCCATCACTTCAGCTAGAAGAGTGTTATGGCTGTGGAACCCTTCATTATTTTCTATGCTGACAGGGTCTCTCTCAGGACAAACTCTTCCTTTATGCCTAAAGTGGTGTCCGGTGTGGCTCTCAATCAATCCATACATTTTCCAACCTTTTTCCCTAATCCTCAAAATAAAGGGAAAGGATCTTGCACTCCTTGGACGTGCACAGACAGCTCAGATTTTACCTGGATAGGACTAAGGCCTTCAGAAAATCAGACCAGCTATTAGTCAGCTTTGCAACTGGAGCAGAGGGCAAGGACATTTCTAAGCAAACAATATCTAAATGGATAGCACACTACATCCATTTCTGCTACAAGCAGCATGGGAAACCAACCCCGCAGGGGGCCAGAACTCACTCCTCTAGGGCAACATCTACCGCTATACTGCATTCCTCAGGGGAGTCCCTACCAGGGACATCCTGGAAGCTTCTACCTGGAGTTCAGTACACACTTTCACCAAGCACTACCATTTGCCTATTTTTTCCAAATCCAGGGCAGGCTTTGCAACAGCAGTCCTGCAGGGGATTCTAGCCAGCCCTAACTCTTTATGACTGCCTCCACCCTTCTTCAGCTTTGGGAATCCACCCGTGTGTGATGACTGCAACAATGAAACACGAAGAACATAGTACAGCTGTGTACACTTACCATAAATGTAGATGTTCTCTCTCTCTCTCTCTCTCTCCTTCACTCCTTACAGGGCTATTGGTATTTACTGTTGGTGTTTTTCCACCATAACTTAGCTCCATATTTGGGGGCTCCTGACATTTGGGCAAGAAAACTGATGTAATAGAGTCGGCTGCCTGTTTTTATAGCTCTGACAACCTCACGTCAGTCCTGGAGCAACAGCAACCGATGCAGAAATACTAAGTCTATGGTATTCGGAGGGCTACCTTCAGGCAGATAACTCAAGTGTGATGACTGCAACAGCGAATACACTCGGAACATCTACATTTATGGTAAGTGTACACAACTGTACTTTCTGAGGTCTGTGTGTGCAGACGTCACATTTAAGGCCCCTGGTTTATGGCCCTACATGTGATGTCCCACACAACTACAGCACCCAAGCTGAAGCTTTTGTATAGGAGCCGAAGTACGTGTCACCTGAGGCGGGAAATCCCATGGCAGGAATACTGCAACATGGAGGAGGAGGACAGCTATGGTTATGGAAATATTTTACACAACTATTCTTTCTCCTGACTTGTTTTCACTGTTTCTAAATCGGTAGTAATGACATTTAGAAAGTGCCCCTGATTCTGGTGCTGAGAGCTATGCTTACAGAAAGTATGTAATTAAGGTGAGCAAAGTAAAGCAATAATAACAGAAAATTTAAGGTCAAATTAGAGATTTGTGAGATCACTGTCAAGAAGAAACGGAGAAACATGTTGATGTCCTTCAAGGATGCATCTGCAGTCATAACATATGGGTTGTCCTGCCTCAGGCAGCCCTTCGGTCGGCCGGATTCCAAAGTCTGGGTCTGGCCTCGGGTGATGTCACACTTTCCCCGACGTCAGAGCGTCTGGGGTATAAAAGCATCAGCCGACGCCATTTTCCTCAGTCTTTCTTGCTGCGCGGTGCCCGAAGCAGAAGCTGTTCGCAAGTGCCGGTCGGTCAGATCCAATGAATTCAGCTACCGAAGACTTCGAAAAAGCTAAGTACCCCGTTGGGGACTCTTTCTTGCCTCAGCCGATGTCAGACAAAGTAAATAATTGTTTAACTTGTGGGAAACAAATACCTCATAAGGATTTCCATTCCTACTGCCTTCCTTGCTTAGGCCCAGACCACGACGTATCGGCCTGTTCAGCCTGTGGTTCCTTCAACCGACGAACTCTTAGACCTCGGTTGGAGTTTGCAGAGGAATTTTTTGGGGCCAATTTTGCATATAAAATGTTGTCGGAGACTCCGACTTCGCGTTTGGTGAAAAAATGGAAGGACAAGGACCGACACTCGCGGCCCGCGGTTTCGGCTGAAACCACGGTAAAGCCTACTGCGAGTGTCTTGGTTTCGGCCGAAACTGAGTCCTCGGAGATTCCTTCTTCCGAAACCATTCAACCGACCACCGCGGCCCGGGAGGCCCCGGCTGAGTCCGCTACCGAGCTACCTACCGAAACCAGTTTCCAGGAAATGTCCGACACCATACCTTTGGACATTTCTACTCCTGCACGTGGGGCAGCTAGGCCCCCTGCTTCCATGTCCATTAAGGCCTTTTCTAGGGCTAAAGCTGCTAAACTTTTTAAAGCTTTGCCTCCCAAGACTACCTCCCAGAGGCCTTCCTCTAGTTCTCAGATCCTCAGCCTTGCAGAGGACCTTATTTCTTTAATTAGGGGTTCACAACCTCACCCAGACAGGGCCTCTCAACCTCCACCAGACAAAAGGCCCAGGACTGACCCCTCTGACCCACACTCTTCAGATGAGTCCACGGATTGCTCTGAGTTGTCAGACCACCAGGAGGGGGCTTAGTCACCCTATGAGGATTCTGATGCTGAAGAATCTATCCCTTCGGCCTCCCCTCCTGAAGAGTTTTCCTTTGGTGAGACTCTACACTCCATGAGAGAGCATTTTCAATGGCAAGACCAGGAATTCTCTGATTCTAGAAAAAGATTAAGGACCTTTTTACATCTGCCTCAACATAGGCCCTTAGCTATACCTCCTGTTTTGAATGTAATTGATGATGTGTACAATGATGTCAGTACAGCACCTGATACTCTCCCTCCGGCCCCTGCCAAACCTGATAGATACTACAGGGTCCCGGATTCCCATTACCATCTGTATAAAGCACATTCTGCAGACCCAGAAACTATTTCTCAGGGCCCTAAAGGGGTTGCAGCCGCCACAGCTAAAAATCCTCTACCCTCTGAAAGAGAGTCTAGAGCTTTAGAGAGATGGGGAAAGAAGGTATATACTTCGGCAACTCTTTCTGTTAGGGCATTAAATTGTCAATTTCATATGATACAGTACCAAGAGTATTTGTTAGATGAAATGAATAAGAAACTTTCTTCTCCTGAACCCCTTGACCGTAAATCCCTGCAGGATTTGGTACACAACTCACAGCAGGTTAGTAATCATTTCTTAAAATGTGGCTATGATGCATTGGAGGCTTCATTTAGATCAGCTATGACTGGGGCAGTCATTCGTAGGCATGCCTGGCTGAAGGAACAATCTCTGCCAGACCATGTTAAAGCTAAACTCCTGGATGCTCCAATGGAGAAACAAAATTTATTTGGCTCCTTTGCTCAGGAGGTCTTAAAAAAGTTTGAAGAAAAGGCAAAATCTGTGCAAACAGTTAAGGATTTCCTGCAAGTACAACCACCTAGATTCAGCAGAAACTGGCCTACTAAGAATTGGTCCTTTCCAGACTCGGACAGAGGCCAGAGAGGCAGGAACAGACGCCCTAGAGGCAGAGGCCAATCGAGGGGCTCCTACAGAGGCCGTCAGTGGCAGCCTGCCAACCAGAGAAGTAGCGCAACAACAGCAACAACAACTACTACACCAGGACAGGCTCAATGACTTTACTCTGATTCCGCCTACCAGAGATCAACTGGAAGCACCCTTGGGCGGAAAGCTGGCTTTATTCTCAAAAAACTGGCGTTATATTACAAGGGGCATATGGACACTGCAAATAATAGACAAAGGATACAGGTTCCACTTTCACACTTTGCCAAAAAGACACGGAATGCCAAACCTACCACCAAATCAGAGGCCAGAGGCTTTAAGGCAGATCAACAACTTGCTTCAAATGAAAGCTATAGAAAAGGTACCACTTTCAGAACAAGGCCAAGGGTTTTACTCAAGACTATTCCTTGTACCAAGAAAAGAAAATCAATGGAGGCCTATTCTCGACCTGTCCGCACTAAATACTTATCTCATTGTCCCAAAATTCAAGATGCTGACCCTACAGCAACTTCTTCCCATGTTGGGCAAGGAGTCTTGGCTGGTGACTCTAGATCTCAAGGAGGCATACCTGCACGTCCCTATTCGACCAAGTTGCAGAAGACACCTCAGATTTCTTGCAGGATCAGAGCATTATCAATTCTCAGCATTGCCCTTTGGCTTATCTACTGCGCCCAGAGTATTCACGAAATGCCTGGCATCAGTAATTGCACACTGCAGACTTCAGGGGATTCAGATCTACCCATACCTGGACGACTGCCTTATACAAGCGGACAAAAAGAAAAATTTGATAAAGGACTTGGCTTATGCCATCCACCTGCTACAGGCCTTGGGATACACAGTCAACATCCAAAAGTCAAGACTTGTGCCAACCCAAAGAATAACCTTTTTGGGTTCAGATCTGGACATAACCACCCAAATGGCCTTTCTCACAGAAGAAAAACAAAAACAACTTCCAGATTACTTCATGATGCTAACAAGACAAACTCAGCTTACTGCAAGGAAAATCCTGCAGGCCCTGGGTTACATGGCATCCTGCATAATTCTGATACCACAGGCCAGGCTGCATATGAGAAAATTACAATGGTACCTAAGGAGTGTATGGTCTCAACACAGTCACAGTCTAGAAGCTTTGATACCAATCATTCCTTGCCTTCAAAAGGAATTTCTGTGGTGGGCTCAGGCCTGCCAGTCCAACAGAGGGTTGCCTTTCAACAAACCAAAAACAAAACAAACCATCACCACGGACGCTTCGGACCAAGGATGGGGAGCACACATGGAGGGCAAATGTATCCAAGGCCTATGGTCTCAAGGTCAGCTACGCATGCACATAAACCAAAAGGAAATGCTGGCAGTGATGCATGCAATTGAAGCTTTCAAACCTTTCCTCCATCAGGGCCACCTGCTAATAAGGACAGACAACACCACGGTCATGTGGTACATAAACAAGCAGGGAGGCACACACTCCTACCCTCTCTGCCGGCTGGCTATGAATCTATGGGAACTATGCCTGAACCTCAGTATCCAGCTACAGTCCCAGTTCGTGCCAGGAAAAGAGAATACACTGGCAGACAGCTTAAGCAGAACTACTATGGATGCACACGAATGGATGCTGCACCCAGACATCTTCCAACTCATAGCAAAGAAATGGGGAATGCCGGAGATAGATCTGTTCGCCTCCCCTCTCAACCATCAACTGAAGACATTCGGCTCAAGGACATACCACCCACAAGCTTGGAGGGTGGACTCTTGCTGGAAAGCTCTAAAAGTATATGCCTTCCCACCTCTCCCATTAATGTACAAGGTTCTACTGAAGATCAGGGAGGAGCAGCCAAGAGTTGATTCTGATAGCTCCAGACTGGCCAAGGCAACACTGGTATCCATTATTGAGAAGCCTGTCTCAGGCAAAACCATGGCCTCTCCCCCTATGGCCTCTTCTTCTGACACAGAACAATTTCAAGATCATGCATCCCAACTTGAAAACATTGCAGCTAACTGCCTGGAAAATTCCTTAAATCCCAAACAAGATGCCTTATCACAGAGAGTGAAGGACATCATCTTGGAAGCTTCCGCCTTCCACAAGGAAGACATACTCAGCTAAATGGAAAAGATTTCTCATTTGGAACACATCAAAAGGCTCAGATGTGACAGTGGCAAACATGACACATATTCTGGAATACTTAGCAGAATTGTTCCACAATGGCCTGTCCTATTCTTCCATTAAGATTCATGCCTCAGCAATTTCAGCAGAATACAATGTGGATCCACCTATCTTCTCACACCCTCTCCTCAGGCAATTTCTGAGAGGGATCAAAAATATTAAACCTCCAAGAAAACCCCTCTACCCGCCTGGGATCTCAACTTTGTGTTGGAGAAACTAACACTTCCTCCATTTGAACCAGCAGCATCAGCGGATCTACAGTTTCTGTCTTGGAAAACTGCATTCCTTCTGGCAATAACTTCAGCAAGAAGAGTATCTGAGTTACAAGCATTAATGGCAGTACAGCCATTTCTTATCTTCCATCAGGACAGAGTTTCACTAAGAACCAATCCTACTTTTATGCCAAAGGTGGTATCTAGGGTATCCTTGAACCAAGCTATTCACTTGCCTACGTTCTTCCCAAATCCACAGAATAGAGGGGAAAAATTTCTGCACACCCTGGATATACACAGACAACTACGCTACTACTTGGACAGAACTAAAACTAGCAGAAAAACTGACCAACTATTTGTAGCATATGCTACTGGGGTGCAAGGAAAAGCAATTTCCAAACAGACAATTTCAAAATGGATAGGAAATTGCATTCGATTTTGCTACTCCTTTCATGGAAAGACAGTTCCTGAAAATATCAGGCCTCACTCCACAAGGGCCACGGCCACCACTACAGCCTTCCTTCGAGGGGTGGCTACCAAGGACATTTTAGAAGCTGCTACTTGGAGCTCCGTGCATACATTTGCCAAACATTACAATCTACCTTTATACTCCAGATCCAGAGCAGGTTTTGCTACTGCAGTCCTGCAGGGGATATTAACTACACCTTCCTTTTCTTAGTACCTCCTCCCCCAGATTGGCTATGGTATTCTACCCATATGTTATGACTGCAGATGCATCCTTGAAGGACATAGTACAGTTTTGTACCTACCATAAATGTAGATGTCCGATAGGTATGCATCTGCAGTCAGGTTTACCCTCCCTCCTACCCCTCAGTGGTATTCCTAGGGTACTTACCCCTCTTTTAGCTAGCTGGGGGAATCTATTATGGTGTATTTGTTTGGATATACATGTATATAATTATATAAGTTTGCAAATGTTTGGAACCTTTTTTGCATTTATCCAAATTTAGCCTTCCTAGAGGGCACCTGGCATCTGGGGCAAGAAAAACTGAGGAAAATGGCATCTGCTGATGCTTTTATACCCCAGACGCTCTGACATCGGGGAAAGTGTGACATCAGCCGAGGCCAGACTCAGACTTTGGAATCCGGCCGACCGAAGGGCTGCCTGAGGCAGGACAACCCATATGTTATGACTGCAGATGCATACCTATCGGACATCTACATTTATGGTAGGTACAAAACTGTACTTTGTGTAAAGTCTTGTATGGAATAATAAAGTTCAGTTCATGATGTAACAAGATTATTATGCAGAGGTAACTGTGTGAGCAGCTGGAATGCATTTTACAATTTGTTTTACTGGATACATTTTAAGGAATGGTTATGTTTGACTAATCTCAGGACTGGTTTGTGCATTTTGTGCCAGTGTTTTATGTGAAAATGCTACTGTGAAGCCAAGATCAGAGAGAAAGCTATAAGAAGGGATGCTTCTAGTGGCACATCAGACTATGATCTGCTCGAGGTCTGTTGTCATGCATGGTTGACTAATTGGCTGAACTTACCAAAGATGCAAATGTGAGATACTGGCTCACTGAAGGAGGGGAAATGGGAGGAGTAACGTTGCTAAGAGATGAAAAGTACAGTTGTGTACGCTTACCATAAATGTAGATGTTCAAGTGTATTCACTGTTGTAGTCATTACATGTGGGTAATCTACTGGCAGGTTGCCCTCAGTCGGCCTGAATATCAAAGTCTTGTCTTTAGTCAAAGCAAAGTCCTGCGTCGGTTGCTGTCTCCTCTTCCATGACGTCAGGTCGTCAGGGGTATAAAACATGCAGCCAACACCATTTTCTTCAGTTTTTCTTGCCCCAGATGTCAGGTGCTCCCCAAATAGGGAGCAAAAAAATATATATATATATATATATATATATATATATATATATATATATATATATATATATATATATATAAATAAATGGAATTGTAACAACATAAACTTTACCTTCATCTAAAAGAAAATGCACCACAAAGGCTGTAGAATATAGTGAAGGAAAGAGAAGTTCTAGAAAATAGAGGGATGGTGGGTGGGTAACCTGGACTGCAACAGTGAATACACTCAAACATCTACATTTCTGGTAAGTGTACACAACTGTACTATGTTCTTCGTGTTTCACTGTTGCAGTCATTACATTTGGGTAGAATCCCAAAGCTATGGATGGGAGGCTGGAACTAAATAGCACTAGGAGCGGCTATAAGGCCCTGCAGAACTGCAGTGGCAAAGCCTGCCCTGGACTTAGAGAAGAGAGGCAAATGGTAATGCTTTGTAAAAGTATGAACAGACCTCCAAGTAGCAGCTTCTATAATGTCTTTGGTTGGCACCCCTCTGAGAAAAGCTGCTGAGGTAGATGCAGCCCTGGTGGAATGTGACCTGATTCCCTTGGGCACCATGATGCAAGTAGCAGAAACAAATGCAGTGGCTTATCCACTTTGAAATAGTCTGTTTTGAAATGGCCTTCCCCTCTGATCCTGCAGCAAATGCCACCAGTAGCTGCTCAGACTTTCTTAGAGATTTGATCCTGTTTAAGTGAAATCTTAGTTGTCTGTGTACGTCCAAGGAATGCAGAATCCGCTCCCCCTTGTTCTGCAGATTTGGGTAAAAAGTTGGCAGGTGAATAGTTTGGTTAAGAGCCACACTGGATACCACCTTAGGCATGAAGAATTAGTCCTGAGGAACACCCTGTCCGAGTAAAAAGTAATAAAAGGCTCCACAGCCATGATGGCCTGTAGTAATAAAACCCTTCTTGCTGAAGTGATTGCCAGAAGGAAAGCTGTTTTCCAAGATAAAAACTTTATATCCACAGTAGCTGCTGGTTCAAATGGAGCCAGGGTGAGTTTTTCCAACACAAAATTGAGGTCCCATGCAGGAGTTGGTGATCTTCTGGGAGGCCTTAAATTTTTGGCCCCTCTAAGCTACTGTTTTAGCAGAGGATGAGAAAAGATGGGAAGCTCTGTGTTTTAATGAGCCGAGATGGCAGATGCATGGATTTTTAATAATGAAAAAGATAGGCCCTTGTCAAGCATCTCAGTCAAGTATTGTAAAATCTGAGGAATATTTGGTTTTGCTGTGTCCGTTCCTTGTGCTTGGTTCCAAGCACAGAATCTCTTCCATTTATCAGCATAAGATTTTCTAGTACTAGGCCTTCTGCCTTCCAAAATGACATCCCTCACAGATTTACTGAGAGGTTTTGTTTGAATAATTACATGATTAGCCATGCCGCCAGGTTCAGAGTTTGGAGCTGAGTGTGCAGAATTTGATTGCTCTGCTGAGACAGTAGATGAGGTATTTGAGGCAAGTACCAAGGAGGGAGTTGAGACATATTCCTTAGAATTGGGTACCAGTGCTGGCGAGGCCAGTCTGGGACAATTGGGATCATTTTTGGTTTTTCCTGTCTGACCTTTAGTAAGACCTTGGGAAGAAGAGGCAGAGGTGGAAAGGTGTAGACTGATAGGTTTTTCCAACTGAAGGATAGGGCATCCACTTTCCATGCTTGTCTGTGATAAGTCCTTGTGCAGAATTTGTCCAGTTGATAATTTTGTGGAGAGGTAAATAGATCTAGGTCTGGACTCCCCATTTCTCTGTTATTATGCTGAAGACTTGTGGATCCAGTTTTCACTCGTGAGGGTTCATAAGATTTCTGCTTAGGTCGTCTGCCAGAGTATTTTTGTTTTCCTGGCAGGAATTGAGCTTGAAGATGTACTTGGTAAGTCAAGGCTGTGTCCCACAATGCCATGGCTATCTGCAAAGGGGGTAGGAATATGTGTACCCCCCTGCTTGTTTATGTACCACATAACCGTGGTGTTGTCCGTCTTTATTAGTAGTTGTCCTGGATGAAGTAAGTCCTTGAAGGCTGTCAGGGCTTTCTGAACAGCTGACATCTCTTTCTGGTTGATATGCAGATGCATTTGTTTTGGGCTCCATATGCCCTGAATTCATCTCCCCGCTAGGTGGTCCCCTCAAGCATAGTCTGCTGCATCTTTAGATAGGGTTTGGGTGGCAGGAGGTAGAGTGAAAGACCATCCCATGTTCTGGTGACATGTCTCTGCCCACCAAAGAAACTCCTGTTGTAGGCAGGGAATGAGAGGAATCATTGTTTCCAGACTGTGACAATGTTGACTCCATAAACTTTTTAGATACCACTGTAGTTTCCTCATATGCAGTCTTGCGTATGGAATTAGTAGAATGCAGGATGTCATGAACCCCAAAGCCTGCAGAATTTGCCTTGCAGATAACTGGGTTTTTGTTGTCATCTGTTTGAAGTAAATAGTCAGATGTTCTTCGTGTTTCACTGTTGCAGTCATTACATTTGGGTTATCCTGCTGGCAGGTTGCCCTCAGTCGGCCTGAATTCCAAAGTCTTGGGTCCTGCATCGGTTGCTGTCACCTCTTCCCTGACGTCAGGTCGTCAGGGATATAAAAGATGCAGCCGACGCCATTTTATTCAGTCTTTCTTGCCGTGCGGTGCCTGAAGCAGAAGCAGTTCGCAAGTGCCATTCGGCCAACTCCTGAGATTTTCATGTTCGAGTTTCAGACCCGAAGTCTTCATTAAAAGCTAAGTACCCCATTGGGGAAACTTTTTTCTTGCTTCAGACCGATTTCAGAAAAAGTTAATAATTGTATTTCTTGTGGGAAGCAAATACCTCATAAGGACTTCATTCTTACTGTATTCCTTGCCTAGGCCCTGACCACGACGTTGCTAGTTGTCGGTTTTGTGCTAGATTTAACCAACACACTATTAAGCGTCGGAACGATTTTGCATTAAGCTATTTTGGGCAAAGATTTAATTATACAATGTCGTCTGATAGCCATCCGACTACCGGAGTTCACAAAAAAACGCAAAGAACAAGACAGGCAACCGAGGTCCAAAAGCGACGACGAAGCTTCTCCTAAGCAAGTCGCCGGTTCTCAGTGAGGCGCTTTCGCAGCCCCTGACACCTGCTACTTTAGAGTCGCAGGCCGCTACCGACTCCCATGTGGAGTCGGCCAGGCCACTGGAAACTCAAGGTATTGGAGCCTTGGAGATTATTCCCTCAGATGGGTCTGGAGCCGCTGAGCAGGCATCGGCTTCTGAGGGTGTATTCATACCTAAACAATTGTATATTAAACCGACTTCAAAGACTAAAACACCTTTAAAGGCAAAGAAACAAGTTCTCCAGCCACAGGGACAGGCCTCCATGCCCAAAAAACAGATGCACAAAATGGCCGAAGACTTAATTACCTTGATAAGGTAATTAAGAGGCCTAGGCAAGAGACAGACTATGAATCTTCAAATCAGGTTTCCATTTCTTCTGATCCCTCTTCTGATCAGGAATATTCTCTTCCTCCCTATGAGGATTCTGATGCTGAAGAATCAATTCCTTCAGCTTCTCCTCCTGAGGACTACTCTTTTGCGGAAACCTTGCATACCATGAGGGAGCACTTCCACTGGGAGAGCCAAGATTTTTCAGAATTTAAGAAAAGGCTCAGAGACTTCCTTTTACTACCTCAACACAGGCCTCTAGCTATTCTGCCTATGTTGGACATTGTAGATGATGTGTTCTCGGAGTCTAGTCTGACCCCTGACTCTCTACCTCCAGCTCCTGTTAAGCCGGACAGATACTACAGGGTCCCTGACTCTCATAAATTCCTTTTCAAAAACCCTACTGCAGACCCAGAAACTATTTCTCAGGGTCCAAAAGGGGTCAAGGCTTCTATTGCAAAAAACCCTACCCCCTCTGACAGAGATTCCAGGGCGCTGGATAAATGGGGAAAAAAGATTTATACATCTGCTACTTTGGCTATAAGGGCCTTAAATTGCATGTTTCATTTGCTCAAATATCAGCAATATGTCATGACACTGCTTAAACAGAAAATTATGGCAAATTATGAATGTGCAGAAAACAAAGAAATGCAGGATTTATTGTATGCAGCTGAACAAGTTGGAAAGCATACTTTGCAATGTGGGTTTGATTCTCTGGAGGCCTCCTGCAGGGTCGCTGTTACGGGTTCTGTCATTAGGAGGCATGCTTGGTTAAAAGAACAAAATCTGCCTGACCATGTTAAAGCAAAATTATTAGATGCTCCTTTACGACATGATACCTTGTTTGGTGTTAAGGCAGAAGAGGTGTTAAAGAAAATGGAGGACAAAGCTAAATCTATGCAAACGGTGAAGGATTTCTTACAGGTACAGCCACCTAGATTTAGCAGACACTGGCCTACAAAGAATTGGTCCTTTCCAGTGTCAGACAGACCTCAAAGGGGCAGATCCAGACGCCCTAGAGGCAGATCACAGCCGCAAGGATGCTACAGGTCTAAGCTGTGGAATGCTTCTACCTCCGAAGGTGGAGAACACAAAGCACAATCATATAGGAAATGGTCCCAATGACTTCCCCCTGCCTGCAGCAAGCACGTATCTTCTGGCAGCAACCTTAGGGGGAAAACTAGCACTTTTTTCTCAAAATTGGCACATTATAACCCAGGACAAATGGGTTCTAGACATAGTGTCACAAGGTTACAAGTTTCATTTCCATACCCTGCCAAGGGGAACCGGTTGGCCAGACCTGCCAAAAAATCAATGGGCAGAGGCTCAAAAACAAGTCGCAGCTCTCATGGACATGAAGGCTATTCATCAAGTGCCACAGCAAGAGCAGGGACAAGGATTTTACTGAAGACTGTTCTTGGTAACCAGAAAGGACAAAGCATGGAGACCAATACTGGACCTGTCTATTCTAAACACTTTCCTGGATATACCAAAATTCAAGATGTTGACCTTACAGCAGCTTCTGCCCATGCTGGGCAGCAAGGCTTGACTTGTGACTTTAGACCTAAAAGAGGCATACCTGCATGTCCCAATCAGAAAATCATGCAGACGATACCTCAGATTCAAGGCTGGCTCAAAGCATTACCAATTCTCTGCACTGCCCTTTGGCCTATCTACTGCGCCCAGGGTCTTCACAAAGTGCCTGGCACCAGTAATTGCTTACTGCAGACAAAGAAGAATACAAATATATCCTTACTTGGACGACTGCCTCATAGAAGCAGAGAACAAGGACATGCTACTACAGTATCTGATGTTTGTGATAAGACTTTTAACATGCCTAGGGTACACAATCAACAAAAAGAAATCAAAACTAGTACCCTCTCAAGAGAAAATATTCCTGGGTGCAAGCTTAAATACAACTGCCCAGATGGCTTATCTCACTCCAGACAAACAAGGCAACTGACTACCTATTTCAAGGATATGGCAACAAAGGCCCAGTTATCTGCAAGACAAATTCTGCAGGCTTTGGGCTTAATGGCATCCTGCATCTTATTAATTCCATATGCAAGACTGCATATGAGGAAAATTCAATGGTACCTAAAAAGTGTCTGGACACAACATTGCCACAGTCTGGAAACAGTGATTACTCTAATTCCCTGCCTGCAACAGGAGTTTCGATGGTGGACAAAGGCTTGTCACCAAAACAAGGGACAGCCATTCTCAATACCCCCAGCCAGGCAGAGCCTAACGACAGATGCTTCAGATTATGCCTGGGGGGGCACACATGGCAGGAAGAGGCATTCAGGGCACCTGGTCCACAAACCAAAAGCATCTACATATCAATCAAAAAGAGATGCTAGCTGTTCAAAATGCCCTGACAGCCTTCAAGGACCTACTTCATCCGGGACATCTACTGATAAAGACAGACAACACCATGGTCATGTGGTTCATCAACAAGCAGGGGGGCACTCATTCTTATCCCCTGTGCAGACAAGCCATGGCTTTATGGGACACAGCATTGACTTACCAAGTTCATCTGCAGGCACAATTCCTGCCAGAAAAGGAAAATACTCTGGCAGACGAACTAAGCAGAAATCTCATGGATCCCCACGAGTGGCACCTGGATCCACAAGTCTTCAGCATGATAACAAAGAAATGGGAAAGCCCGGACATAGATCTATTTGCCTCCCCTCAAAACAATCAACTAAAAAGATTCTGCATAATGACTTATCACAGACAAGCTTGGAAAGTGGATGCCTTATCTTTCAACTGGACAAACCTGTCAGTATATGCCTTTCCTCCACTGCCTGTCCTCCCCAAGGTGCTCCTAAAGGTCAGGCAGGAGAAACCGAAAATGATTGATTGCCCCAGACTGGCCATGCCAGTACTGGTATCTGATCTTAAGAAACTTGTCCCAATGCCCAGCCTGGACCTTACCTCAAATACCTCATCTACTGTCCCAGCAAAACAATCAGATTCTGCACAGCCAACTCAGGACCCTAAACCTGGCAGCATGGCGGATAATGTAGCCATACAAACCACGCCTCTCAGTAAAGCTGTGATGGATGTCATTTTAGAAGCCAGAAGGCCTAGTACTGGAAAATCCTATGCTGGGAAATGGAAGAGATTTTGTGCTTGGAACCAAACTCAAGGAACTGATACAGCTGTCCCAAATATTCCTCAGATTTTGCAATACTTAACTGAGATGCTGGACAAAGGCCTGTCTTTTTCATCAATTAAAATCCATGCCTCTGCCATTTCAGCTCATTACAATACAGAGCCACCACTCTTTCCTCATCCTTTATTAAGGCAGTACCTCAGAGGAGCCAAAAACTTAAGGCCTCCAAGGAGAACGCTAATACCGGCATGGGACCTCAATTATGTCTTGGAAAAACTCACCTTACCTCCTTTTGAGCCAGCTGCTACTGCGGATATAAAGTTCTTATCTTGGAAAACAGCTCTGCTCCTAGCAATAACTTCTGCAAGACGAGTTTCAGAGCTACAGGCTCTCATGGCTGTGGACCCCTTTATCATTTCTTATCCAGACAGGGTCTCTCAGAGGACAAACCCTACATTTATGCCTAAGGTAGTATCCAGTGTAGCCCTTAACCAAACTATTCATTTGCCAACCTTTTTATCCACATCCACAGAACAAGGGGGAGAGAATTCTGCACTGTTTGGACGTACACAGACAACTTAGATTCTACCTGGACAAAACTGAGGTTTTCAGAAAGACAGAACAATTACTAGTGGCATATGCCACAGCATCACAATGAAAGGCCATCTCCAAGCAGACTATTTCCAAATGGATAGGTCACTGCATTCAGTTTTGCTACTCACAGCATGGCAAACCAGTACCTAAGGGCATTAGGCCACATTCAACCGGAGCTGCAGCCACTTCTGCAGCTTTTCTCAGGGGAGTACCAACCAAAGACATTTTAGAGGCTGCTACTTTGAGTTCAGTGCATACCTTTACAAAACATTACAATCTGCCTCTTTACTCTAAATCCAGGGCAGGCTTTGCCACTGCAGTTCTGCAGGGTCTCATAGCTGCTCCTAATGTTGTTTAGCTCCACCCCACCAACCATAGCTTTGGGACTCAACCCAAATATAATGACTGCAACAGCGAAACATGAAGAACATAGTACAGTTGTGTACACTTACCATTAATGTAGATGTTTGAGTGTATTCACTGTTGCAGTCCAGGTTACCCACCCGCCATCCCCCTTATTTTTTGTTGGAACTTATCTTTACTTCTCTAATCTGTACAACCTAGGTGGTGTATTTGCTTATAGATGAAGGTAAAGCTTATTTTGGTGCATGTGTGTTTTATTTACATAATTTTAGCCTACCCTTTTGGGGGGCACCTGACATCTGGGGCAAGAAAAACTGAATAAAATGGCGTTGGCTGCATCTTTTATACCCCTGACGACCTGACATCAGGGAAGAGCCGACAGCAACCGACGCAGGACCCAAGACTTTGGAATTCAGGCCGACTGAGGGCAACCTGCCAGCAGGATAACCCAAATGTAATGACTGCAACACTGAATACACTCAAACATCTACATTTATGCTAAGGGTACACAACTGCACTTTGCCTTTGCTTGTCTGGCGTAAGGTAAGCCATCTGGACAGCTGTATTCCAGCTTGCACCCAGGAATGTGATCTTTTGAGAGGGTACCAGTTGTGATTTCTTTTCGTTTATTGTGTACCCTAGGCATGTTAGAAGCCTTTTTACAAACGCCAGATGTTGAAGAAGAATGTCCTTGTTTTCTGCTTGAATGAGGCAGTCGTCCAAGTAAGGATAGATTTGTATGCTTCTTTGTCTGCAAAATGCAATTACTGGTGCCAGGCACTTTGTAAAGACCCTGGGCACAGTAGATAAGCCAAAGGGCAGAGCACAGAATTGGTAATGCATAAAACCAGCCTTGAAGCGGAGGTATCTTCTGCATGATTCCCTTATTGGGATATGCAGGTATGCCTCTCTTAAGTCTGTAGTCACTAACCAAGTGTTCTTGCCCAGCATGGGCAGAAGCTGTTGCAAAGTCAGCATTTTGAATCTTGAGATGGCCAAGAATGTGTTCAAAATTGATAAATCCGGTATTGGGCGCCAGGCATTGTCTTTTCTGGGTGCCAGGAACAGTCTTGAATAAAACCCTTGCTCTTTTTCCTGTTCTGGTACTGGTTGAATAGTCCCCATATCCATGAGGGACGTAACTTATTTCTGTGCCTCTGCCCATTGATTTTGTGGCAGATCTGGCCAACCGTTTGGAATTGGCAAGGTATGGGAATGAAATCTGTATCCCTGGAATACTATGTTTAATACCCACTTATCCTGGCCAATTTTGAGCATGAAGTGCTAATTTCCCCCCCAAGGGGGCTGTCAAAAGATAAGTGCTTGGTGATGGTAGAGGGAAGTCATTGAGACTGTTTACTGTAGTGTTGTGCTTTGTTTCCTCCAGATTTGGAGGTAGAGGCACCCCATTGCTTTGACCTGTAAGAACCCTGTGATTGGTATCTAGAGCTTTTTGAGCGCCTGGATTTGCCCCATGAGGCTCTGTCAGACACAGGAAAGGACCAGTTTTTTGTAGGCCAGTGTCTACTTGAATCTGGATGGCTGCACTTGTAAGAAATCTTTTACCGTTTGCATAGATTTAACTTTGTCTTCCATTTTCTTTAAAACCTCTTCTGCCTTATTACCAAATAGAGTATCATGCTGTAAAGGTGCAGCATCCAACAATTTAGCTTTAACATGATCAGGCAGATTTTGCTCCTTGAGCCAGGCATGCCTTCTAATCACAGATCCAGTAACTGCGGCCCTGCAAGAGGCCTCCAAGGAATCAAAACCACATTGCAAAGTATGCTTCCCAGCCTGTTCTGCTGCATGCAATAATTCCTGTAATTCTATATTTTCCAGACATTCAGAAATCGACATCATTTTCGGTTTCAATAATCCCATAAAATGCTGTTGATATTTAAGCATGTGAAACTGGCAGTTTAAGACCCTAATTGCCAAGGTTGCAGACGTATAAACCTTCTTTCCCCATCTATCCAGTGCCCTGGAATCTCTGTCAGAGGGGGTAGGATTCTTAGCTGTTGAGGCCTTTACACCTTTGGGACCCTGTGAGATAGTTTCAGGGTCAGCAGCAGGATTTTTGAATAAAAATTTGTGGGAGTCAGGAACCATGTAATGTCAGTCTGGCTTACTAGGAGCCGGAGGTAGGGAATCAGGAGCCATGCTTGATTCCGAAAACACATCATCAACCATGTCTAATACAGGAGGTATAGCCAAAGGCCTATGCTGAGGAAGAAGGAGGAAATCCCTAAGCCTCTTTTTTGATTCAGAGAAATCCTGACTCTCCCAATGAAAATGTTCCCTTAAAGTATGCAAGGTTTCTCCAAAAGAATAATTTTCAGGAGGAGATGCAGATGGGATGGATTCCTCTGCATCTGAATCCTCATAGGGTGGTGTAGAAAATTCCATTAGAAGAGGAATCAGAAAAAATAGAAACCTGATCTGAAGATTCATAATCAGTGTCTTGCCTAGGCCTCTTATCGGGGGGGGGGGGGTTGGGGAGCCCCCGATCAAGGTAGTTAAGTCCTCAACCATTTTGATCATCTGTTTTTTAGGCTTAAAGGCGTGAGCACGTGGCTCATGCATCATTTATTTAGCATTATAAGTTGCTTTTATCTTTGTTTTTGAAGCTGGCGTCGGTTTTATATAGAAATGTTGAGGCCTGAAAACACCCTTAGAAGCTGGTACCTGCTCAGCGGCTCTGGACTCATCTGAGGGAGAGCAGTCCGCGGGTACAGTACTCTGAGAATCTCACAGCATGCCGGACTGCACATGGGTCTCGGTAGAGGCCTGCGACTCGAAAGTAGCGGGTATCGGGTTGCGAAAGCGTCTCACTGAGTACCGGCTAACCGGCGACTGGCTTAGGAGGAGCTTCGTTGTCGGTTTTGGACCTTGACGGTCGGTCTCTGTCCATTTCTTTGCACTTTTTGTGAATTCCGGTAGTCGGCTTGCTATCCAACGACATTTTAGGGTAATTAAATCAGTTTCAAAAATATTTTGAAGCAAAGATATACCAACGCTTAATAGTGCGTTGGTTTAAATCTAGCACAAAACCGACAGCAAGGCACATTATGATCTGGGCCTAGGCAAGGAATACAGTACAAATGGAAATCCTTATGAGGTATTTGCTTCCCACAAGTAATGCAATTATTAACTTTTACTGACATCGGTAAGGAACAAGAAAATGTTTCCCCAACGGGGTACTTAGCTTTTAGTTGAAGACTTTTGTTCTGAAACTCGAATGCGAAAATTTCAGGAGTCGGCCGACCGGCACTTGCAAACTGCTTCTGCTTCTGGCACCGCGCGGCAAGAAAGGCTGAAGAAAATGGCATCGGCTGCATATTTTATACCCCTGATGACCTGACGTCATGGAAGAGGAGACAGCAACTGACGCAGGACCCAAGACTTTGATATTCAGGCCGAATGAGGGCAACCTGCCAGCAGATTACCCAAATGTAATGACTGCAACAGTGAAACACGAAGAACATCTTAAAACTGCTACCTTTGTAAAAACTCTGTTTTGTCTCAGTGATTTGTTGACTCTCTGTACTCTGCTTTAACAGAATGTGTAATGCTTCAGTAGGAAGAACATCTGCAAGACTGATTGCAGCCCATTCAATGACACTGCTTCTGAGGGCTCTCTAAGTTTGCCACCTTTTGCTGTAGCTGAAACTGGACAGTGTCCACACACACGACCTCCCCTAATTCTCCCTATCTCCTCTTGTTTCCCCATCTTCTCTGCCCGCATACATGTCCATTCAGTGACATTTTGTCATGTTAGGGAAACTGACGGTCTGTTTCCCTGATCGCATCGCGTTAGCAATGCTTTTCTTTTGCAAAAAAAAAAAAAAAAACAGTTCGTAGTCTGAATTGTGACAAACACTGGTAGTTATTTTTCCAAGGAAAGAAAGTCTTTGAAGAATGTCTCCCCCCATGACGGCAATCACGGCTAAATAAAAAAACAAAAGAAAATTATGTATGAATGCTTATGTTTCATACAGGTTTGGATAATGTAAAACATCATGAAAACATAAAAAAAAATTTTTTTTTCATTTTTGCATGTAATTCTCCTTTAAAGAATAAAACAGCATTTCAGTAACTGCTGTGCCGCAGTTTACATTCTCACAGTTCATTGCAAGGAATAATAAATGCAAACCTCTTTATTTTAGTGTGTCCTCGTCCCTGTGGCTCATATGTACCTTTCTTGTTTGGCACATGGTTTATAGTAGTTGACAGTAGTCCTGTATTTGACTCCCACAGCTTCCATTTTACTAATATGTGACCCTGAGTGGGACTGCATGTCCAGTCGGTCAACCTGGTAACCAAATGCATCATCATCTTTTGTCTCTCTCCACAAGTGCTGTCATCATTGATCGCTGCAGTTTTGGCAGCTGTATAATTTGCATATCCTTTTAGCTTTGCCTTAAGCAGTACTGTTTATTTGCAGGCAGTGTGCTTTCTCACCGGTTAGTAAAGTAGAGGGTCAGGGTTGGACACGTTCTAATAGTGCATGTATTATTAATGCAGTAAGTAGCATTTGGCAAAGTGTCTCCCCTTAAACTACTCACCAGGCTAAAAGACCTTTGATAAAATAGCCTAATATTGAGTGTACTGATACTGTTTGCACTGATTTTAGTGTCAAATTAGTGAATGAGTTTTTTTTAATTATAATTAGTTGACTGTTTCTTACTCCAGAGTCATGTCTGTCGGTATCTTGGACTAGCACTTCCGCACAACTTCTCTGACTAGTCTGGTTGAGATGCGTATCTTTAAACAGTATAAGAATTGTCTCATGCCGTGATGGTTATCTATTACTCATATCTTTAAACAGTATAAGAATTGTCTCATGCCGTGATGATTATCTATTACTCATATCTTTAAACAGTATAAGACTTGTCTCATGCCGTGATGGTTATCTATTACTCATATCTTTAAACAGTATAAGAATTGTCTCATGCCGTGATGGTTATCTATTACTCATATCTTTAAACAGTATAAGAATTGTCTCATGCCGTGATGGTTATCTATTACTCATATCTTTAAACAGTATAAGAATTGTCTCATGCCGTGATGATTATCTATTACTCATATCTTTAAACAGTATAAGAATTGTCTCATGCCGTGATGATTATCTATTACTCATATCTTTAAACAGTATAAGAATTGTCTCATGCCGTGATGGTTATCTATTACTCATATCTTTAAACAGTATAAGAATTGTCTCATGCCGTGATGATTATCTATTACTCATATCTTTAAACAGTATAAGAATTGTCTCATGCCGTGATGGTTATCTATTACTCATATCTTTAAACAGTATAAGAATTGTCTCATGCCGTGATGATTATCTATTACTCATATCTTTAAACAGTATAAGAATTGTCTCATGCCATGATGGTTATCTATTACTCATATCTTTAAACAGTATAAGAATTGTCTCATGCCGTGATGATTATCTATTACTCATATCTTTAAACAGTATAAGAATTGTCTCATGCCGTGATGGTTATCTATTACTCATATCTTTAAACAGTATAAGAATTGTCTCATGCCGTGATGGTTATCTATTACTCATATCTTTAAACAGTATAAGAATTGTCTCATGCCGTGATGGTTATCTATTACTCATATCTTTAAACAGTATAAGACTTGTCTCATGCCGTGATGATTATCTATTACTCAAACAGCATGACCCTGTGGAGAGAGCTGTACATATACAGTGCCCTTTGAGGCAGAAATCTCACACACAGTAAACACCAAAATCGTCAGCAGTACTTCACACATTACACCTCTCCAAGGCCATCACAGTACACACAATTCATTATATGCTGAGGTTTGAAAGATTAACTTGCCTAAACTTCAAAAACACAACATCGGCACAAAACACACACTGCATATAATTCCAACTTCCTTACACAGCACAAGAAGTCCCAAAGTCACAAATGCTGAGCCTGTAAGGCAGGCATTGACCCAACCAAACATTCTGGTGATACATGACTCCATTGTAAGAGAAACAGATGTGCCTCTTACTAGGCTGAGGAAGGAAAGAGTGACTGGTAGTTATTTGTCTGGTACCAGCATCCGTCAGAGCACTCATGCACTTCAGGCCTTCAAGAAGTACCAGTATGACTTTGTTATTGTTCATACTGGTGTCAGTGATTTCAGGTATAACTGCCTGGACTACGTGATGCCTGGACTATATGAGGAGAGACATGATGGAGCTCTCAGACTATGTGTCCAAGGCAGTGTGAGCCTCGCATTGAGCAGGTTTCTTTCTTTTGCAACCTTGATGCCATGATATGAGCAAAAATTAATTAACTTCATTAATTAGTTTAGTGTCATAGAAAAGGTGGTTCAGTATGTGTTAGCCTGGGGTGATATTATCAACACACCATGCTGCTTCACCAGGGATGGCCCACATCTGTCCCCTCTAGGGTTTCGATTGGCAAAGATATTGTTCACTGCTGTAATGCCTTTTTTAGTAGATGCCAACCTGATAAACCTACCAACATAAGAAAACAAGCAAAGGAAAATATGAAGGTGTTACTGATCAATGCTAGGAGCCTGAACAAGAAACTCCACTCCCTACAAGTCCTGAAACAAGGAAAGAAAAACATGAAGGTGTTACTGATCGATGCTATGGATCTAAACAAGAAACTCCACTCCCTACAAGCTCCGAAACAAGCAAAGGAAAATATGAAGGTGTTACTGATCAATGCTAGGAGCCTGAACAAAAAACTTCACTCCTTACAAGCCCCGAAACAAACAAATGAAAATATGAAGGTGTTACTGATCAATGCTTGGAGCCTGAACAAGAAACTCCCCTCCCTACAAGCCCTGAAACAAGCAAAGGAAAATATGAAGGGGTTACTGATCAATGCTAGGAGTCTGAACAAGAAACTCCACTCCCTACAAGCCCTGAAACAAAGGAAAATATGAATGTGTTGCTGATTGATGCTAGGAGCCTGAACAAGAAACTCCACTCCCTACAAGCCATGAAACAACCAAAGAAAAATATGAAGGGGTTACTGATCAATGCTAGGAGCCTGAACAAGATACTCCATACCCTACAAGCCCTGAAACAAGCAAAGGAAAATATGAAGGTGTTACTGATCTATGCTAGGACCCTGAACAAGAAACTCCACTCCCTACAAGCCCTGAAACAAAGGAAAATATGAAGGTGTTACTGATCATGGAGCCTGAACAAGAAACTCCACTCCCTCCAAGCCCTTCTCACCCTGAAAGCCATTGATGGCTGTGTAGTGACTTGAGACATGATTTAAAATAATAGAGAGCCTTAACACATTCACATGTTTAGACCAGCTATTGTACAGGAGAGTGAAAAAGGTGAAGATGTTTCATTCTTCATCCAGAAGAAACTGACATCCAGGCTGTTAAAGCAGCACGATTCACTAGAGCTTCTTTATGTCCAAATAACCATCAGAAAGGTCCCGTATGATGTAAAAGCTAGGTATAGAACTACTCCTATGACAAAAGAAAGCCACAGTGCCTATTTACAGGAACTAGAATTGTTGAGTAATAAGCCCAGAACTGTTTTCCTAGGTGATATAAACTATCCATCTATGGACTCGGAAACCTTACAACACCACTAGTGCACAAGCACACAGATTCTTGGTCTTTGTCAGTACAAATGCTCTGGAACAATTAGAGTACCTATTAGGGGGAATAACATCTTGGATCTTGCTCTTATACTAGGAGGATCTTGCACCATCCCTTTTGTATCTTCATGACTTGGTAGGTCTGACCATAAAGCAGTCACTTTCAAAATAAAACTGAAACCAGACATCCCTTCCACCCAAGGTAACTTCAGAAATTTCAGTAAGACAAACTATCTACTCCTAAGTGATGCATTGCCAAACTTCAGATCCCCATCAAACCCATTTAACTCCAGTGAATGACAGTAATGTACACCACCACGCTATACCGGCATGTAAACAGTTGGTAGTTATGCAGCTGTTTACCCTGTAGGAACAAGTGCAGGGCGAACTTCAGAAATGCATAAAAAGAAAATAATTTTTACCATAAGTTAGAAGAGTATTTCCCAGAATGTTAGAGCCCTTGTCACTGAAATAAACAAATCAGGAGCTTAATAGAAATCCACCAAAGTCGAGCATGAAGATAAAATAGCAAAGCAAGCTAAAGAAAGTCACAAGGCATTTTTAAATTAGGTTCATAATCTCAAAAGCATAATGCGGCAAATGTAGTGAGCTGATTTTGAATGATCTTACCTACAGAGAGGCTGAAGATGCAGCGAACCTACTGGCTGATAAATTATCTCTAACTTTACCCCTCTCTCCCTTCCTTCTGTATATCCTTCAAGGTATACCTGAAACTGGCTTACATTCAGCTGTCACACAAAACCAAGTTCAAAACGTTCTAACAAAAGCTAAAGAAAGTACTGTATTGATGGGTCTTGACACTATCTCTGAATGCATCTCATAGCATGAAGCATGATTTAGTCGCACCTTAACAGCACGGTTCAAGTGAATGGAAAACAGCTGCAGTCATTTCCCTGCATAAGGGATGACCCTCCACAGACCCAGGCAGTTGCATACCTATATGTTTCACCAGACTGATGTACAAAGCCACTTATCATGGAATTAATCAGTCAGGACGTAGGGAACCTCCAAACACTGGTTTCGTCTCAGTTTGGTTTCATCAAGGGCAGGTTATGCTTACTCAGTGTAGTGGATTTTTTTGAAAAGGTCATCAAAGCAATCGATAAAGGCAAAGTGGTACACAACCACATACCTTGAGCTTTCCAAAGCTTTTGACTCAGTGTCCCACTCGGGCGTACCGTAATAGAAATGCTAAAGAAACTGGGAATAAACCTCTATGTTACGCAGTAAATTGGCAGCTGGCTGACAGAAAGCAGATAATCAGAACAGGAGAAGTTACCTCCTCAAAGGGACCATTTACTGGTGGAGTCCCCCAGGATTATGTGCTAGGACCTCTACTGTTTGGCATCTACCTTTCTGAAGTACCAAAGGGCTCTGACTAAGTTTGCAGATGACAGCAAGGTCGAAGCTGTCCTTGAATCTCCAAATGACTTGACCATTCTGCAGGAAGGTTTGTCTCGTATAAATGACTTTTGACAAAATCTTAGTCTGAAACTTAATGCCAAAAAATGCATTATCATATCCTTGTTGAAATCATCTAACATGTTGACAATATGCTGCTAAGAGCTAAAATGTTTGTCCGGGATTTGGGAACTTATGGGGACAGTGACCTAACCTTTGACCAACATGTGTCTATTGTTGTACAGCTTGTAAACAAAGGAATTGTGTCTAGATCTAGGGAAGTCTTTGCCCCACTTTACTCAGCCCTCATTAGGCCAATCATTGAATATAATGCCTCCTTTGGCATGTATCTGCCCAGACACATGCAACAACTGGTATGCCCACCATGATAATTTACTGATGGGATAGATGGCCTAAACATTTCCTATATGAGCAAAGCAAAACCCTGTTGCTGGACTTGGTATTTTGTTGACTGCTAAGAGATGAGCTTTGTTTGGCGTACAAGACATCCTCCAACCTATTACTGATGACTTCCTGCAATTCAAAATACTGCCTAGGGATCTAAACCTGTTCTGTAACATCACCAGAACAGTTTGGAGGGACAGGTATGTATTGCAGAAGGTACCACTGCTGTGGAAAAGACTTACCCATCCACATATAATAAAGTTCATCCCTGCCCTTACTCAAATGCATCTGATCGCTGTGGATGGGAAACAGAAAATTTACCCCAGGACTGTCTACCCGTACTACTAGTGGACAGAGGCAGCACCTAAATGGTTTATCCCTTGCATTGGCCTCCCTTAAAGTATGTATGATATGATCCCAGTTATTCTCATTATAATATGTACTTAAAATGGCCAAGAAGGGAAGCTAACCTAGTACGTACCTATGAACCTATGTGCTTCAGTAAACATGGCATGCACGTTATTCAGCATGTCAATTTCTAAAGGAAAAAAAAATGACAAACAGAAGAGGAAGAAAATACAAACCCAAGCCTGAACTTACAGATGATGGGTCTGTTTTAGATTGATATATGAAGAACGTCAGTGTTTATCGTGACTATTTATCTGATATTTACAGTTATATTTTAAATATATAACTTTATATCCTTGTTGCAGTAGTTGTCCTAATTTTTGAATGCCCATTGGGCTTGGTAGTTCTTGGGCCTTGATGTGCCTCCTTAATCTTGATGGCAGTGATGTTGCTTCTGTTTGGGCAGGTTGTGGTGGTGGTGGTGGTGGTGGTGGTGGTGGTGGTGGTGGTGTGAGGTCCTATGCTGAGCACTGACGCTAAAGAACAATAAATGTAACTTTCCTTTTCCAGTGCAGTTGAAGGCATTAAGCATTGTTATGCTGGCAGTTAGTGGAGAGGATTAAGGCTCTGAACTGTAAATGAGTTGCTTCTGTAGTCAGAAGAGACTTGATTCCTTACATCTCGGATTGCCCCAGCTGTGATCTTCAACAAGTCACTTAACCAGATAGTGATCCTGCGCACTCCTGAAAAGTGACTTTTGTCCAGTGTGCTTTCCTGGTAAATAAAAACTTTTTTAAAGCCATCTACCCACTGCATATCCTGACCGGTATCAACCATTATGGTTTAATAGCTAGTATGTTTAGTATCTATTTCTGTGTAGTCTTCACAATGCAATTGTATTTTTTTTTTTTTTTTTTTTGTGGAAAACTGCTGCTTTATCTTCACCACAACCTGGAATCCCACCAGAACCTGAGCACAAGACTTGATTTTTTTTGCGGTAAATCAGTGTGAGTACTCTGTTATAACAGAAATTCTTTCCCATTGTGTACTTCTATTTTCATTTGTCTACAGGACATTTATTCAGCTTGAGAGTTGAATCTTTGAACTGTTTTGTTTGTGAAGGAGCAATGCTAGCAAAGTTAACTGATCTCAATTTTGATTCAGGCCACCAAAGGCAGAAAAACCGGTTAGAAGGCCAATAAAGGTGCCAGAGAAGAAAGTTGAAAAAAAGAAAGGTGAGGTTTGGAATGGTATCTTTGTTTTCATTAATCAGGCAAGTTATAATAGTGGATTATCAAACAATGTAATTTGACTCTCCTTTCCTGGTTCTTAATGTAAAGTTAATGCTAAAGATACAGTATTCAGTAAGGCATTCTATCTGGGATTGTTTGGGCTTATGATAATTTAGAAAAAACGCTTTAAATGTTCCTTTTTAATTGACTGGTAGTATTTGATTAATAATGTTGTGGTTTATCATCTGTGGTGTATCATCAGTCTGTTTTCTGTCATAGTTAATTATTGATTAATGCAGTGAGATTCTCAATGGCTGCTTACAGAGTCAGAGATGAAATTGAATTAGTTTTTGTTTAATTTTAAGTAAAAAGATGTCTCCTGTATTGCTAAGTGTATTTCCTGTGAAATGTGATTTTTAAGGTCAACATACACACCTTTTCATTCATGTAATATTTGTCACTTCATGAGTCTACATTTGTAGGAATGGAGATGTATCTAAATCCATGACCCAAAACATTGTTTCCTTGGAGAAATGTGTATGAATTTGATTTCTGATGAAGTGACAAATCGTTATGCTTGTATTCTTGACAGTTTCACTTGCAAAATGATGGCAAGTTATGTAATGCCCCCCCCCCCCCCCCAAACACTGAAAACCAGGTACAAGGCAGAATTCCAGACTGTGCTATTATATTTTTGGCTTTATGTGGTACACGTTTGCCTACGTAAGAAAAAAGAAGATATTTTGAAATCACCTCAACATTTGGTGGAAGCCACTATTTTACTGAATTCCTCACCTCTGAAGCAAGAACAAAAGGGGAAAACATCCTTCCGGCACAGATGCCCTTCCTTCGCTTGCTGTGCATTCATTAAAATCCTCAGAATCTACAGATTTATGTTGTACACAACTGTGCCCCTCTGTGTCGAGCCAAATGCCTCCTTAGTAAAAAAAATCAGACCTGCAACTTCTCAGCCTAACCATGCAACCAGAATGTGACCCACAAGTTTTATGTATAAACATTTTTATAGAGGTGACTTTTGTCTTTGACATGAATTACTGACTACCTTTGTCCATCAGGGTCATAGGCAGCAAACCAGCAGTGAATTTACAATTTCCCATCCATTGGTCGAAGTTATGCTAGAATATGGTAAAGGGAGGGACTTTGCTTCACTTGGATGAGGAACCCTGTTCCAGCGAATGGGAATTTTCTGAGATGCATGTCTGTCTTTTCAACATCTCCTGTTTGTCAGAAGTAAAATTCAAGTCTTTGGTGCTAGCACCTTTGATGTTGTTTGTTTTGTGGATGTGCAAATCGTTCATCAGTGTGGGGTCCAGGGATACACTGTACTTCAGGCGTACGTTGCCTTCCAGTAGTCAGTATGACACTGAGTTTAGACCTAGGGATTTGAGACGATCAGAAATAGGAGATTTTTCTTTATGCTCTGTATCCTTTTTGTAACAAGTCTTTGTGGACATTCCAGTTGCTATAGTGTCTGATCAGATACATGCCGAAGGGGACATTATACTCTTAATGATGGATCTGATGAGTGATGAGTACAGATGTATGACTTCCCTGGGCCTAGATGCCATGCCCTTACCTATACGTTGACCAACATAGGAGGACTTGCTTACTACCTTGATCACATGTTGGCCGTAGGCTAGGTTACTGTCTGCATGAGTTCACAGAATTTCTAACTAGTTTTCTTGATGGAGTAGTTCCCCAAGGTGGCCATCTTCAACAGGTACTGTAATGCATTTCTTGACATTGGGTTTTAAGCCCTGACTTTGGCACTAGTTTGTCTGTTTTGGACCTTCCTGTAGGGTGTTTTCATCTTGCTGGGATTCTGTGATTACTCCCAGCATGTAATCACTTGCAGACTTGTTCAGCTAGAGGGCTTTGACTCTGGCTTTGATCTCCGAGAAATAGATGCCAAAGTGGACTGGACCCAGCAAAGAGCCCTGATGGATTCCACCGGTGACTGGCCTCTCTGTGGGGGTGGCCTCACTGACTCTTAACCTCCTGGGTCTTATCTGTGAACCAGATGGCTATCCAGTGCATTATAAAGGGGTTTATGCCTAATTTCATACGTTTGTTAGCAGTGCCCGTGGGTTATTGTATCGTATACATTTGCCAGATCAAAGAAGGCAGTGTCCACCCCTTTACCCTCGTCCATTGCCTTAGTGAGCTTTTCAAGGACATTCACTAGGATCAGTAGGCATGACCCTACTTTGACTAAACCAAACTGGGAGGGATCCAGTGTCTGGTTATCTCCTTTGTCTTTGTTGATCATATCCATGATAATTCTTTCCATGGCTTTGCAGATAAGATTAACAAACTAATGGATTTGTAGTTTCCTAGATCTGTTGATGATCCAGCCTTATGAATGGGGATGGCTGTTGCAGTCCTCCATTCTCATGGCACAAAGCCAGTTTTGCAGTTATAATTAAGTAGTGATTACAGTGGCCCAGCTAAGTTGTATTTTAGACTTTTCAGGAGATATCTCATGATGTTATTGGGGGCCCAATAAGGCTGTGTTCTTAGCTATAGTGATCGCAGCTAGGACATGCTTTCTTGATATGTTTGGAGGGGTTACTTTTAAAGGTACTTTTTGGTGGGTGGCTGAGGATGATTGGAGGGTAATATTGGAACTGACTTAGTCAAACAGGCTCAGTGAATCTGGTATCATTAACCATCAATTCAGAACACTGCTTTGTGCTTCCCTTCAAGTTTCCAACATAGCTGGAGAAGGCCATATGGTTAGTTTTTTGCCTGGGGGCTGTCTTAACTTTAAAGTTGGCTTTGACACAGTTAGCCAACATAGTTGCCTGTTTAATTTGATGAGCAAAGTCTTATCTTTATGGGAGTTAGGCTTCTCGATTTTTGCCATGATTTTTTTCTTTTATTCTATACCTTGCTTAATTTGGGATGCTACCAGGGTGGTTTATTTTCAGATTTAGTTATGGGTTTACTTCAGGTAGGTACAGCAGCTTCTGTTCAGCCATTAACATGGCTGCACAGAGTTTCTGTGAACAATTCTGCATAGGCTGTTGTGGGTTTGAGGGTGGGGGACATTGCATTTTGACAAACTATTGCTTAATAGTTTACATGTACTTGCGAAGAATATGTATACTAAGTATTGTTTAAAGTTTAAGTTGAGTCTTAATAGTCAAAAATCCTTTTTAAGTATGTTTACAAAATTTCTTTATTGTATTTGGAGCTTCTCTCCCTGGGCCTCTGCTGAAAATGGACATATATCCAGTCGGAATTTCCCGGTCAACAAATGTAAAATTTGTGTCTTTCGGCTTTTCCCGGTTAGGGGTCACCACAGCGGAACTCTGGTCCGCTAATGATTGGCAGTTGATTTTTTATGTACCGGCTTGCCAGGCCTGACGCACAACCTTCAACGAAGGTACGCCCATTCACGCATGTCTCCACGTAGAAGACACTCTAGCTGAGAATCGAACCGGACAGCGTCTTACTGTGAGGCAACAACGCTACTGCAGCACCACCACTGCGTGTGGTCAACAAATGTAAAATAAATAAAAATAAATAAATTAATAGACGGTAATTTGTCTTGGAATAGTTCCTGACTGTTGCTGGGTTCATTAGAGCTGATTTTGATTTTGAAGGAGACAGCATAATGGTCAGACCCTACCAGGGAGGATGTGACATTGGGGGGGGGGGGGTGCAACGTTCTCCCATATTTTTAAGTTTGAGGTCCAGTATGATAGTGGTCACCTACCGTCATCACCTTCCTGCTGGTCTGCCAGACTACTGTCTGCAAAACATATATGGACAGAATGATGAGGAAGTTCCTCAGGACCCATATTCAGTTGCTAGCCCTTCCAGCTCTGTCTGCCATCAGGATCATGAGTTTTGGACAGTCCCAGACCCCTTTAACTTCTGTAATTTGATCCATCCCTGTGTTTTGGTGGTATCATGCCTGAGATTTCTGGGATTGTCTTCACTGAATCCAAAGTTATAGTCTTCACTGACTCGGCATCCTCTCTGATCCAACTTGTGCCAGTGCTGTGAGAGCTGGAGGGATCTCTGGTGCTAGATCAGTGGGTAGGGGATTGACTCTGACAGTCTTGGAGCCATTCCTACTTCTCAGAGCTTCAGTATTGGATAACTTGTCTCCCACCGCTGCATCAAGACATGATTAGGTGGATTTTGTGGACCACCCTGGCCAGGTTTTTTCAACTCTGACTGGGTTGGTTTGGGATCTCCCTTTGCTTCTGCCTTTGAGGCAATGGAGAGACCATTATCCTGTTAAGAGACAGGACATCCCTGCCCCCTTGGGCCCTCTTCCTTCTGCTCTGGGTCCTGAGCCTGCTCATTACGCCCCATTGGGACAGCCAGTCTGAACTAGCCTTGAGGCCGTCCTCATCCAGCATCTCTGTCACACTTCTGAGTCTTTCTTGGATCCACCCCCTTCCCCCAGGGAAGCATGAGTGTAAAAGGGGAGGCATCAACTCCCCACAGGAGTCACTAACAGAAGACAAGGATTTCGATGAAGGGGAGGGGTCCCGCAGATCACCCCTTGAGGACGTCTTATTTGAAGAGACTCGAGATTTTGAGGCAGAAGGGTGCATGGCCTTCCAAAGAGAGTCTATGTTCCTTGAGACATTTGTACCAGCACAACAGAGGAAACTGTCACTCTCATCTCTCTTATCTCTCTCATCTCTCTCAGGGCATATGAAGGATCATGATGTGGAAGATCCAGTTCCCAAGAAAACTGATTAATATATAGCAGCACCGAAAAAAAGTGCACATTGAAGCAAATGGTTGATGTGGTAGTGGTGGCAGACACTATAAAGGAAGTTGCCAAAGACAGTTCAAATGTCCATCCCCCTAAGGAGGAGTCCAGGGCTTTGTACAGATATGGGAAGTCTGTGCTTCAGCAAGTATTGCTCTCTGGGCACTGAACTGTTTGGCGCACACACACCTTACAAGAGTCCAGAGGGATTTGACTAAAGATATTTCTAAGTTTCTTGCTGGATCCTTGTCTGTGGAGGACAAGAAAAACATGTGTTTGCAAATGACTGCCTTCCAGTCCATCTAAAATGCCTCCATGCGTTTGATCTCTCACGTGATAGAGGGTGCTTCTAGAGCTGTGGATTCAGGCATTACTGTTAAAAGGTATGTCTGGATGCACTGCTCTTTAAATCGCCTTTCATCAATGCTGCCTTTCATGGTTTGACCCTTTTTGGCCCCAAGATTAAAGAAACCCTTTCTGGGAATGAACAGGATGGGTAAACTGTCTTCAGCAGGAATAAGGATGTTCTTCGTGTTTCACTGTTGCAGTCATTACATTTGGGTAATCTGCTGGCAGGTTGCACTCAGTCAGCCTGATTAACAAAGTTTTGGATCCTGCGTCGGTTGCTGTCCCTTCCATGACGTCAGGTTGTCAGGGGTATAAAACATGCAGCCGACGCCATTTTCATCAGTCTTTCTTGCCGCACAGTGCCCGAAGCAGAAGCAGTTCGCAAGTGCCAGTCGGCCGACTCCTGAAATTTTCGTTTTCGAGTTTCAGAACCAAAGTCTTCAACCTAAAGCTAAGTACCCCATTGGGGAAACTTTTTCTTGCTCCTTGCCGATGTCAGTAAAATGTAATAAGTGTATTACTTGTGGGAAGCAAATACCTCATAAGGATTTTCATTTGTACTGTATTCCTTGCCTAGGCCCTGACCACAACATACCTTGCTGTCGGTTTTGTGCTACATTTAATCAACGCACTTTTAAGCTTCGGTATATTTTTGCATCTGAATATTTCGGCTCAAGATTTAACTATCCAGAAATGTTGTCGGTTAGCAATCTGACTACCGGAATACACAAAAAACACAAAACAGAGACAGACAGTCAAGGTCCAAAACCGACGACAAAGCTTCTCCTAAGCCAGTCAGTGAGGCACTTTCGCAGCCTCTGATGCCCGCTACTTTTGATTCGCAGGCCTCTACTGAGACCCATTCGGAGTCCGATATGACGCAAGATGCTTTAAGTCTTGAACCCGCTGATGTCTCTACCTTAGATGGGTCCAGAGCTGCTGAGCAGGCACCGGCTTCTGAGGGTGTTTTCAGGCCTAAAGATTTGTATATTAAACTGACTCCATCTTCAAAACCTAGGCCAAAATCAACTTCTATGTCTAAAAAACCGACGCTTGGGCCACGTGCACAGGCCCCTATGCCTAAAAAACAAATGATCAAAATGGCTGAGGATTTAATTACCTCGATCAGGGGTTCCCATCCCCCTCCTACTAAGAGGCCTAGGCAAGGCACTGATTATGAATCATCAGATCAGGTTTCTATTTCTTCTGATTCCTCTTCCGATCAGGAATTATCTATTCCACCTTATGAGGACTCTGATGCAGAAGAATCCATCCCTCCTGCTTCTCTTTGTGTCTTTCGGCTTTTCCCGGTTAGGGGTCACCACAGCGGAACTCCTGTCCGCTAATGATTGGCAGTAGATTTCTACGTGCCGAGTTGCCAGCCTTGACTCACAACCTTCAACGAAGGTACGCCCATTCACGCATGTCTGCACACAGAAGACGCTCTAGCTGAGAATCGAACAGGACAACGTCCATCTGTGAGGTGACAATGCTACCGCAGCACCACCACCGCAGTCCCTCCTGCTTCTCCTCCTGAGGATTTTTCTTTTGGAGAAACTTTGCATACCGTAAGGGAACATTTTCACTGGGAGAGTCAGGATTTTTCAGACTCTAAATAGAGGCTTAGGGATTTCCTCCTTCTTCCTCAGCACAGGCCTTTGGCTCAAAATTACACTTAGAAACAAAGCGTGGGCTTTATGGCGTTCTTGTAAAGACCCCCAAGGTCACATTAAATACAGGCAATCCAGGAACGAAACAAAAAAAATCCATTTTGCAAGACAAAAAAACAATACTACTGTAATTTACAGACAGTAAATCAAAATAACCCTCAGAAGTTTTGGGCAGGTTTAAATAATCTACTACATCCTGGACAAACTTCAACCCCAATCTCTGCTGCTACTATTGATAAAATCCCTGAAGATGTTTCTGACAATTTTAACCGATTCTTTACTGAGACAATTCAAGCCCTAGCTAGCCAACTACCTCCTAGCTCCCCTGGTCCTGAAAGTAGCACCCCTAGAAACCTACACGCATTCAACTTCCAGCCAGTCGCCACTTCACTTATCCGTACCTTAATCAAAAAATTAAAACCCACTACACTTTCTGCTGATCAACTCCCTGCCGAGTACCTACAAAAATCAGCTGATGCTGTTGCTTACCCCGTCTCAATGCTAATCAATCGAACCATAGTAGAAGCTAAAATTCCCACCATCTGGAAAATATCCTATGTAATCCCACTTCACAAAGGAGGCAGCTCTACTGAATTCTCCAATTATAGGCCAATAGCTATACTCTCTCCACTTGCAAAGATTATGGAAAAATGCATTCATAGATAACTCATGCACCACCTAATCCAGAATCACCTTATGGCAGGCACTCAGCATGGCTTCCGTCCTCATCACAGCACTACTTCAGCCCTCCTAGTCTTTACCAACACCATAAACCATAATCGCAATAATAATTATATATCCTCAACCCTCTTCTTGGATCCTTCCAAGGCATTTGATATGGTTGATCACCAACTTTTAATCCACACACTGCAAACATTCTGTCTAGATACTAGAGCCCTTCAATGGTTTCACTCCTACCTGAATGGTCGACAGCAGGCTGTCCTCTGGCAGAACAAACTCTCTAACCTTCTACCTAACACCCTTGGAGTACCACAAGGCTCTATACTAGGCCCTTGCTATTCTCCATCTTCATTAACGACCTTTATACTATCATCCCAAAAGTCAGCTGTATCCAATATGCTGATGACTCTACTCTGATTTGCTCAGCCACATCTCCAATAGAGTTATGGTCAGCTACACAGACCACCTTTAATACAATAGAAAATTGGCTTCCTGAATGTCGTCCGATCCTAAATCCCAAAAAAATAAAATGCTGTTATTTTCACCAACACGTAGGTCTATCGCTTTCGCCTTTACCATAAATTCAAATGATGGCATAATAATCTCCCCTGACCCCTCTTCAAAACTATTAGGTGTCATCATAGATAATAATCTAAAATTTGACCTACATGTTAACCAAACTATGAAAACCATTAATAAAAAACTAGGGTCACTTTACAGAATAAAAGCCTTCCTAACCCCTCCAGCTAAAATTGCCATAGCTCGCTCTCACCTTCTTTCAACCCTTCTGTATGCATCCCCTCTACTCTCGAATTTAAACAAGACTCTCCTTAACAAACTGTCAATTTGCTACAACCACATTGCCAGGTTTGCCACTGGTCTGCATTTTAGGACACATTGTTGCATCAATCTAAATCACCTTGAGTGGCTTGAACTACCCAGCCTAATCCAGTATAACCAACTGATTATGGCCTATAAAGTACTCTATATTCCGGGCAATACTCCTGCACTTGAATATTATCACGCACTATAACAATCCTAGACCGCTTCAGTCCTCTAACAAACTACTAATTCAGACTAGCAAAATTAATAACACAGTTGGTGACTGTCTGCAAACTCTGTAAGTAGATCCTGGAACTCTCATCCAGCTGATATTACCTTACTTTCCACCTTAGGTCAGTTTAAAACTAGACTCAAACATTTCTCACATAACTGGCTATGTCAGTGTATCAAGCCTGGCTAACTCTCTCTAGAATGTGTAAAAATCTGTTAAGCAGTTTACTGTGTAATTTAATTTAATCCTGATTTACACTCGGGATCAACTATAACCTGTGGAACTTGTTTAACTTGCTTACTTATGTAATCTGTGTAAATAGTCTGTTTGTAATATGTAGTGCTGGTATTATGTAATGCTGTATCTGTTTACCCTTGGAGCTTTTCTCCCCTAGCCTCCGCTGAAAATGGACATGCATCCAGTCGGACTTTCCCGGTCAACAAATGTAAAATAAAAAATAAAAATATACCTCCTGTTCTAGACATTGTTGATGATGTTTTCTCAGAATCTAGCATGGCTCCTGATTCCCTGCCTCCAGCTCCTAGTAAGCCAGACAGATATTACAGGGTTCCTGACTCCCACAAATTCCTTTTTAAAAACCCTACTGCTGACCCTGAAACCATTTCTCAGGGTCCCAAGGGCGTTAAGGCCTGTACTGCTAGAAATCCTACCCCTTCTGATAGAGACTCCAGGGCGCTGGGTAGATGGGGTAAGAAGGTTTACACGTCTGCAACCTTGGCTATCAGGGCTTTAAACTGTCAATTTCATATGCTTAAATAGCAGCAGCATGTCATGGGCTTACTTAAACAGAAAATGATGTTAATTTCTGTGTGGAAAATAAAGATTTACAGGATTTATTACATTTAGCTGAACAAGTTAGAAAACATACTTTGCAATGTGGTTTTGATTCCTTGGAGGCCTCTTGCAGGGCCGCTGTAACTGGATCTGTGATAAGAAGGCATGCTTGGCTCAAGGAGCAAAATCTGCCTGATCATGTTAAAGCAAAATTGTTGGATGCTCCTTTACAACAGGACAGTCTATTTGGTAATAAGGCAGAAGAAGTTTTGAAAAAGATGGAAGATAAAGCTAAATCTATGCAAACTGTAAAAGATTTCCTTCAAGTGCAGCCACCCAGGTTCAGTAGGCACTGGCCTACTAAGAATTGTTCCTTTCCAGTACCCACCATAGCCGCTCAGGTCAAACCCAGACACTCCAAAGGCTCCATGTTTCAGTCACAAGGAACTTAAAGAACAAAACAGTGGGGTGCCTCCACCTCCAAATCTGGAAGTTACAAGGCACCTCCCTACGGTAAACAGTCTCAATGACTTTCCTCTGCCATCTCCAAGCACTTATGCCCCTTTGGGGGGAAAACTGGCACTTCATGCACAAAATTGTCATCTAATTACCCAGGACAAGTGGGTTTTAAATGTAGTATCCCAGGGATACAGATTTCATTTCCAGACATTGCCAATCCCAAACGATTGGCCAGATCTGCCTCCAAATCAGTGGGCAGAGTCCCAGAAACAAGTTATGTCCTTCATGAATATGGGGGCTATTCAACCAGTACCAGAAAAGGAAAAGGGACAAGGTTTTTATTCAAGACTTTTCTTGGTACCCAGAAAAGACAAATCATGGTGTCCAGTTCTGGACTTATCCATTCTAAATACATTCCTGGACATTCCAAAATTCAAGATGCTGACTCTACAACAGTTACTGCCTATGCTAGGCAAGGATGCCTGGTTGGTAGCTCTAGACTTAAAAGAGGCTTACCTGCATGTCCCAATCAGGGAATGTTGCAGAAGATACTTCCGCTTCAAAGCAGGCCATTTGCATTACCAGTTCTCTGCACTGTCCTTTGGCTTATCTACTGCACCCAGGGTCTTCACAAAGAGCCTGGCACTAGTAATTGCATTTTGCAGACAAAGAAACATTCAAATGTATCCTTACCTGGACGATTGCCTATTCAGGCAGAAAACAAGGACACACTTCTTACAGCATCTGGCATTTGTAAAAAGGCTTCTAACTTGCCTAGGGTACAACACAAATGAAAAGAAATCACAACTGGTACCCTCTCACTGTTGTAGAGTCAGCATCTTGAATTTTGGAATGTCCAGAAATGTATTTAGAATGGATAAGTCCAGAATTGGACACCATGATTTGTCTTTTCTGGGTGCATTCCTGGGTGCAAGCTTGAATACAACTGCCCAGATGACTTACCTCATGCCAGAAAAACAAATACAATTGATGACTTACTTCAAACAAGTGGCCACAAAAACCCAGCTATTTGCAAGACAAATTCTGCAGGCCTTGGGGTTCATGGCTTCCTGTATTCTACTAATTCCATATGCAAGACTGCATATGAGGAAACTTCAGTGGTACCTAAAAAGCTTATAGAGTCAACATTGTCACAGCCTGGAAACTGATTCCTATCATTCCTTGCCTGCAGCAAGAGTTCCTGTGGTGGGCAGAGGCCTGTCACCAAAACAAGGGACTGTCATTCATTCCACCCCCTGCCACCCAAACCCTGACTACAGATGCATCAGATTATGCTTGGGTGGTGGGGCGCATCTTTCAGGGAGATGCATTCAGGGCAAATGGAACCCAAATCAAATGCACCTGCATATCAACCAGAAAGATGCTAGCTGTACAGAATACTCTGACAGCCTTCAAGGACTACCTTCATCCAGGGCAACTACTGATAAAGACGGACAGCACCACAGTCATGTGGTACATAAGCAGGGGGGGTACCCATTTTTGCCCCCTTTTCAGACTCCCCATGGCTTTGTGGAACATGGCATTGACTTACCAACTACATCTACAAGCTCAATTCCTGCCAGGAAAGCAAAATACTCTGGCAGATGAACTAAGCAGAAATTTATGGACCCACACAAATGGAAACTGGATCTACAAAATCTTCAGCATGTTGACACGCAAATGGGGGAGCCCAGAGATAGATCGTTTTGCCTCACCCCAAAACTATCAGTTGGACAAATTCTGCACAATAATTCATCACAAAAAGCTTGGAAAGTGGATTCTGCAATATTTAACTAAGATGCTTCACAAGGGCCTAGCCTTTTTTTCCATAAAAATCCATGTCTGCCATTTCAGCTCATTACAACCCAGAGCTTCCCCTCTTTTCTCATCCCTTGCTAAAGTAGTACCTCAGAGGGGCCAAGAATTTGAGACCTCCCAGGAGAGCACCAACTCCTGCATGGGACGTCAATTTTGTGTTGGAAAAGCTCACCGTACCTCCTTTTGAACCAGCTGCTACTGCAGACATAAAATTTCTCTCTTGGAAAACAGCTTTTCTTTTAGCAGTCACTTCAGGTAGAAGGATTTCTGAACTACAGGCTCTCATGGCAGTGGAGCCTTTTATTGTCTTTTACCCGGACAGGGTGGCTCTCATGACCAATCCATCCTTTATGCCTAAAATGGTATCTAGTGTGGCTCTTAATCAGACCATTCATCTGCCAACCTTTTTCCCAAATCCAAGGAACAAGGGCAAGCGGATTCTGCATTCATTGGATGTGCACAGACAACTAAGATTCTAAATAAACAGGACAAAATATTTAAGAAAATCTGAACAATTACTGCTGGCATTTGCTGCAGGGGCAGAGGGAAGGGCTAATTCAAAGCAGACTATTTCAAAATGGATAAGCCATCATATTCGTTTCTGCTACATGCACCATGGTAAATCTGTCCCCAAGGGGATCAGATCCCATTCCACCAGGGCTGCATCTACTTCTGCAGCTTTTTTCAGAGGGGTTCCTACCAGACATTCTAGATGCTGCTACCTTGGGAGCTCAGTTCATACATTCACCAAACATTACCATTTACCTCTCTTTTTCTAAATCCAGAGCAGGCTTTGCCACTGCTGTCCTGCAGGGCCTTATAGCTGCTCCTAATGCTGTATAATTCCATCCTCCCAACCATAGCTTTGGGATTCTACCCAAATGTAATGACTGCAACAGTGAAGCACGAAGAACATAGTACAGTTGTGTACACGTACCATAAATGTAGACGTTTAAGTGTATTCACTGTTGCAGTCCTGGTTACCCACCCGTCAGCCCCCTATTTTTCACTTACTATATACCTCTTCTTTCTTTTGCTATGCTCAAAGCCTTTTTGGTGTGTTTGCTTTTATTTGGAGGTATATTTTTTGTATTCTAAATTACATGCATGTATATATATATATATATATATATATATATATATATATATATATATATATATATATATATAGCTCCCCATTTGGGGGACACCTGACATCTGGGGCAAGAAAAACTGATGAAAATGGCGTCTGCTGCATGTTTTATACCCCTAATGACATGACATCATGGAAGAAGGGACAGCAACCGACGCAGGACCCAAGACTTTGTTAATCAGGCCGACTGAGGGCAACCTGCCAGCAGATTACCCAAATGTAATGACTGCAACAGTGAATAAACTCAAACATCTACATTTATGGTAAGTGTACACAACTGTACTTTTTCTACCTCCCAGAAGGACTTTTTTCAGGAAGTAGCAAGAGGGAAGAAAGATGTGGCTCTGAAAATCCCAGAGTTTTTCTCAGTATTCCTAGGAAGACAGATCTCCGTGCGGCAGAGAGGAAATCTGTAATAATAGATGTCTGTGAGGCAGAGGAGACCTGTAGAACCAAGGCTTCATTGAGAAGCCTTATCGATTTTCCTGAGGGATTTTCCAACTGCTGTACTCTAGAGGCAATTGTTAGGCCTTTGTCATTGTACTCGGAGGATGTCGATTACCATCGGCTACTATATTCGATTTTCCCATCATCCACCAAACATATCAGAGAAGTTACCTAATGTGCCACCTCATCAGAGAAAAAACACAGCTTTAAAAGTTTAAAAGCTGCTAATAAAGAGTTGCCCAAAAATGTTCCCAAGAAACCAACAACGTTCGGAACTTATTCAACTTATTCAGGGTTATGTGCCAAATTTATGCCAGGAATGAAAAAGCAGAAAACTGACTACAGAGCCCTCTGACCAGTAAAGCGACTACACTATAAGCTGTTTAGAGTATTTCCCAATTTAGATCTGGCAAACACCTCGTGCCACAAGATGCGTAATCCCAATCCTCTTAATGTAACAACCCAACAGAAGGAATCCCACAAATGCAATATGATCACAACTAGCTTTTTCAGACAGGTGAACTGACAGTCTCCAACCACTTGAGGTTTTCATCTTTGCAGCCAGACTATGGGATTATTTCTGTCTGGAACTCAGAAACGCACCGTCATGTGCTAAGTTCAAGGAGGACTTACCTCCCTTAGTAGAAGAGCTGTTTGCAAGTACTCTGTTGTTCTAGTGTAATGTAATACCTCATGATGTAATGCTCATCTTCCATACTACTTTTTCTTCATAGTTAGCTCGGAAATCAACTTTCTACCCACCTTGAATGTTGAGTGCCTACTTAGATTCCAGTTAAAGGAACTGTCTTTATAATACACTTGCCTGTATCTCGTTCTCCTACTCTGTAGCACCATCCCTCCCACACTCTCCTTAATTATCTCACTTCACCATTATCCAACTCTCTACTGCTCTCTCCATGTGATGCTCTTCTTCTATACTGGCAGTACTGAACATCCAGTCTGTATCTGGGCTTCATCATTGACTGCACTACTGTGTATATAGGCATGTTAAATCTGTGTTGTGTACTCTTTACATCTAAATATTAGACTGCACTGCCATCTTATCTGTGTGAAAGTCTAGTGCAGTCTTGTGCTGTAGCTAGTGATCCAGTGTTGTCTGTTTTCATCAGATTCAACCATGGGTTGTTGGATCTGATCAGATCTGACCTCTGCACTGACTCTAAAGCTTCTTGGTTCTAGGTCGCACACTCCTCTCGTACCCCATAATCCCCTCTACTCCAACTTGGTACCTGAGATCTTGTTTGACACATGAAGACTTCTGTCTTATGATGGCTTTCCTACAGATGGGATCAGTTGTTTCTTAATCTTTCCACTACTGAGAGATTTTTTCCGCTGTAGTTACTTAGGATTAAAGTGTTTGTAGGCTAGTAGTTTAGACTTTTTTTTAACAGGATAGGCAGTTAGGATTGAAAAGTAATAGTAACTTACAGATTGTTATATTAAACTGTAATTTTTCTATTGGATTTATATATATTAGTAGAGTATAGTATAGATACTAGCATAGATTTTAGAATAGTGTACATGCTTGCTAGTTCATCTGTTCTTGATGCATTATAGAGTGCATTTGTTGTTAGGAAAACTTTTTGGATAGTCTGAGAAAAAAATGACAGCCAGCCACAAGTATAAAAGATGTAGCTGAACAGGATCCACATACTTTATGCGGGTATTGTTGGGGTGCTGTCCACCTGGGAACACAGTGTCAGGCTTGTACTTCTTTCAGTGCCAGGCACTCCAGACTCGGAGGGAGAAGCTCACTGTCAAGAGCCTGCTCCCTCCATGGACAAGTTCCGTGATTACTGCAGCGTCCACTTCTGTAGCAAGAGCCTGCTCCCTCCATGGACAAGGTCCGTGATTACTACAGCGTCCACTTCTGTACCAACAAGCAGGATAAGAGACCTAAAGACAAGCAGAAAGAAAAAAATGGAAAAAAAGAAGATAAAAGGAGAAGGATAAATTGGATCCTGAAAAGTTGAGAAAAAGTTCCTTGGATCAGACGTTGCTATTTGGAAAGAAATATCCTTAATGGTCATAAACTGTTTCTCGGGTCAGTCCTTTGCCCTTTTGGTTCCATTACTCTCCAAAAAGTGAGTCCTAGATTGCACTCATGATGTGGAGGTATTTGAGACCAACCTTGGTTGTGTCTTCTACCTGCTCTTCCAGAAACCTAACCAAACGATGTTGACAGGCCGAAGTAATTCATTAGAACACAAATCTATCTTTGGGTCCTCTTAACATGGTCCCCCTGGAAATGTACTGTGCCTAGGTCCAGCCATCCCTCCTTTACCTTCTCCAGTTCCAGGCCATCCTTTGGGCCCAGTTGTCTTTGAGCCGACCTGTCTTGGAGGGCCTTTGTCAGAATTTTTTCCGACAACATCCATTCCTCTTTCAACTTTGACATGTTTGAATCCAGAAGAGATTCTGAGCCAAAGCTTCCTTGCTGAGTATGAGGAGATGGGTCAACACCAAAGGTGCTGGAAGTGTCCTTCCCCCTCAGATGTTGCCACTCGATAGCTCAGCTCTGAGATCAGCTTCATGGTCAAGGCCCATCGGTTCTGAGGTATCTCTTCTTTCTGAGGATAGGAGGGATTCCTACAGAGGCAATGGTGTCTTCGGCCTTCAAGATTTTTGAAGGGGAATAGGTGCTTTCATCCAGCTTGGTTCCATCCAAACCTTGGCATGAGTCTGCTTCTACTTCTTCCCATCACCATATCAGACCAAGACAGTCAGTGCCACAGCCTTCTCAGGCTGCTCCATTAACTCCTAGTCTGATTTGGAACCTTTGAATCTCCCATCAGAACCATTTCACAAGAAACATGCAAGTGGAAGCACATAGACTCATCCACAGATTCTTTCACTAAAGACATGAACTTGGATGAAGGCAAAGGTTCTCTCGATCCCCCTCGGAAGGTGTCAGTTTTTGGTGAGAGACTTGAATTAATAATGCAGAGAGGGGGGTGGTTCACTGATAATCTTTTGTCAGACAAGTCTGTGATCCTGGAAGCACTTGGTTTCAGCTCAGCATCATGCTGGGTGGTACCACCCATTTGACCTCCTCATTGACTCAATGGACATGGAAGGTTCCTGATGTGTTAGAACTGATCCCCCACCCCCATCCAAAGAAAAATGGACAGCATATTGGCTGCACCAAAGGAAAGGAAACATTGGAGCAAAGGTGCATCAGCTTAACAGGAAGTCTAGGGCTACGGACTAGTTTGGGAAACATGCATACGCTTCAGAGACTTTTGCATTTAGAGCACTGAATTATTTGGCTCATGTTACTAGATTTCAGTGAGATGTAACCAAAGATATTTTCAAGTCTCTCTCTGATAGGCTGCTTGCAGATGTTCAGAAGACTGTGGATTCCCAGCTTTCTACCTTTCAGTGTACTTCCAGTGTAGCCATATGACTACTTTCTAATGCATCTGATGGCATAGCTAGGGCAGCAGGCATCTGCATTGCCATGCACTGGCAAGTCTGAATGCACCTGTGTGATTTTGCAGAAATCTTTAAGGCATCCTTCATCAGTGCCCCTCTTTTGATGGCTCCACTCTGTTTGGACCAAAGGTAAAAGACACATTAATCAGGCGTCAACAAGATGGTAAGATTTTCTCTGCAGTGGGAATCCATTTTGCAGCCCCTCAAAGAACCTGTTGTGAAAATCAAAGCGCTGGAAAGAAAATATGATTCTGTAAGTCATAGAGTTCTTATCATGATAGCCCTGGGGCTAGATCTCCTCATGGTATAGGAATTGGGCAGTTACAGTGGGCATTGTCCTAGAGGCAGATTGCACAGCTCCTGTCCCTTTCACTGTCCCTTTACTAAGAAGCCCTATCAGCACTCGTGAAGGGTTGCCTGACTGCTGCACTTTACAGGCAATTGGCGGGGAGGTGCTTATCCGTGCACCCACAGGCCTGGCAAAACATAACAGATTCTTGGGTGCTAAGCATAATTTCCAGAGGATATTCAATTACCTTTTTCCTTCCTCCAATAAAAAGAAGTTCCATCTAATCATGCCCTTCTCAAGGTTGTTTTTAGTACCCAAGAAAACAAGGGACCTAAGACCCATTCTGGATCTCAAACATTTAAACCAATTTGGGAAAAGCACAAACTTGTGGCTGGTCCCAATTCAGTCCATTTTGCCTTAGATTCGATCTGCTGCGTACATCCCAGAATGCCTCCTTGTCATCTGAAGACAGAGAAGCATTCAAGGGGATTGTTCTGTTTCCAGCTGGGGGCCAATCGGTACCAATTTACAGTCCTGCCCAGAATACCTACGTGTCATCTGAAGACAGAGAAGCATTCAAGGGGATTGTTCTGTTTCCAGCTGGGGGCCAATCGGTACCAATTTACAGTCCTGCCCAGAATACCTACGTGTCATCTGAAGACAGAGAAGCATTCAAGGGGATTGTTCTGTTTCCAGCTGGGGGCCAATCGGTACCAATTTAGAGTCCTGCCCAGAATGCCTCCTTGTCATCTGAAGACAGAGAAGCATTCAAGGGGATTGTTCTGTTTCCAGCTGGGGGCCAATCGGTACCAATTTACAGTCCTGCCTTTTGGTTTCACCACAGCTCCCCGGATGTTCACCAAGGGTAGTGGCAGTGGTAGCAGTGCATCTTGGCCTACTAGCGATCTACGTTTTCCTGTATTTCAATGATTGGCACCTAACTGCTATTTCCAGAGATTTACTATTGAATCATCTGGACTTTCTACTCCATGTAATGCAAGATCTAGGGATCATAATTGACCTACCCAGATTTATTCTTACCCCAACATAGCAGATAGACTATTGGATGTCATCTGAATTCATTTCTACAGATCACCAGACTTTCCCACTCCAGGGTGCTCCCTCTATGCCTCACAGCCACTCAAGTTCTCCATCACCCTTCTCCTACAGCAGGGTTCATTCTTTGCCTTTTGGCTCTGATGACTTCTGCAGTCTTTATGGTTCCACTAGACAGATTTTACATGAGAGTACTTCATTGGAAACTAGCAGTGGGATGGTCTCAAAATATTCATTCCCTTCATACAAAAATTCACATCATTCAAATCTGTAGACAACACCTCTCCTGGTGGATAAAATCTCCTTCAGCGACAGCAAAACATCCATTCTAACATCTTGAGGTTAGTCTCCACATCAGCATCCTGGAGATGAGGGCAGTCTTGCAAGTGTTGCAGGGCATTCCAGGATGTCCTTCACAAGGGTGTGATTTCTCTACAGCAGACAGCGTCGGTAGTTTAATATGTCAACAAACAAGTAGGAACACACTCCTTTCCCCTATGTTGAGGGGCTCAGAGAGATTGGCAGTGGATGTCATCTTCCCATCTTTTCTGATAGCAACACATATACTGGGAATGTCCAGTGTACTAGCAGACAGTCTGAGCAGGACTGTCTTAATGCCTCACAAGTGGTCCCTCAAGCCAACAATGATAACCTTGATTTTTCATTGCTGGGGACAAACTTCCTATGACTACTTTCCATCATACCTTAACAACAAGTGTAACCGTTTGCTCAGATCTCTCCATAGGGACAGTCTCACAAAATGATGCCCTAGTCCACAGTTGGCCTTCCTGTATGCCTTTTTCCATTGCCATTAATGAACAAATTCATACAGAAAGCAAGAATGTTCAAGGTCAGAGTGATCCCCATTGCTCTTTTCTGGTCCCCACAATTGAGGTTTCCCTTCCTGGGGCCTCTTCTAGTACATCCACCATGGATGTTGGATCAGTATCCAAACCTATTAACACACCCATCCAGTCTGTCTCCTCCAGACCAGAGATCCATGAAATTAACTGCTTAGTTCCTCCAGTTCTAATTTTAGCCCAAGATGCCAGGCTCCCAACTTCAGTGATTCAGATCATATCAGTTTCTCAAAAACAATCCACACAGAAGATCTATCATAGCAAATGGTGTAGACTTTCCATTTGGGCTATTTAGACCCCTTCTCTGCCCCTGTTCTTTCCATATTAGAATTCTTGTAGGAACTTTTCTAGAGCAGCTCTAGTTATTCCACTATGACCACTGTCTCAAGTTTCCACTTGGGACAGGAGGACAACTCTATAACCTTCTTAAGAGTCTCTAAAGCCTTTTTGAAGGGAAACTTTCTCTTATGAGTACCTATCAGAGATCCAGTAATCCCTTGGGATATTACTGTCATGGTACAGATATTAAGTCAACCACCCTTCGAACCAGATTTGAAGATTCTCTTGAAATTATATTTCTGGTGGCTGTTACATCAGCCAGACGGATTTCAGAGATGTAAGCCCTTTCCTGCAAACCTTTTTATTTGGTATTTCATAAAGACAGAAATTCCCTGAGAGCCAACTAATCCTTCCTTCCTAAGATGGAATTGAAATCTAAATCAGTCAATAAGTCTACCAGTCTTTTTCCCCCAAATTCTCAAGCAAAGTGGAATATGTTTTGTGTATTCTGGATGTTCATCGTCAACTTAGGTTCTGTCTTTGTAGGACCAAGCAATTCAAAAAGTCTGATCAATTGTTACTTTCTTAAAGGCTAAATTAGGCAGAATAGTTGCTAAGAGTAGTTTATACAGATGGTTATCAGACTGCATTTCTTTCATATACACTAAAATGATCTTGCCTGTTCTTCTTCTTCTTTCGGCTTTTCCCGGTTAGGGGTCGCCACAGCCTAACTCCGGTCCGCTAATGATTGGCAGCAGATTTTTTTACGGGTGCCAAGGTACCAACTCGATGCCCAACTTTCAGCGACGGCATGCCTATTCTACGCGTGTCTTTCGAATGCCACTCGACCGTGTGGAGTACATGCAGACACTCCACACAGAAGGCACTGCAGCCGAGAATCGAACGGGAGAACCTCTTGCTGTGAGGCAACAATGCTACCGCTGCCCCACCGCAGCTAAAATGATCTTGCCTGTGCAAGCTAAAGTTAAACCTTATTTCACAAGGGCAGTAGCTTTCTCAAGTGGACGACGACTTGATGATGATTGTGCTGCAGCTATGTGGTCAACGGTTCACACTTTCATGTCTCATTACAAGCTGGATGTGTAGTCCACATTATGCTCTTCCTTTGGTTTCACCATTCTCAGGAATGTCTTTCCTTGATACCTCCCATTTGTAACAGCTTGGGAAGTTGTATCATGCTTGAACCGGGTGAAAAGATAAAAAACTGGTTATGATAGTTATGCACCAAGCATAACTGTAGAGCCATATCTGATTTTTCTCTGGTTGAACCTCCTCCCTCCTGCCCCCTTCCAAATTGACGCAAATGGGCTTCTGGTGACAAGGCAATTTTCTGCACACACTTTCTGTGAGCAGTCCTAATTGACTGTCCTCCAATCTTTTCTTTTTCAGTGTGCTGCAGTTAATCTTTAATACCATTCTTGTAGTTCTTACTTTGGGGAAAATTTGATCTGAGGCATTAAGGTGGTGCAAAGGGAATTATGGGTAGGAGAGTAGTCAGAGACATGGAACTGAGAAGCTTCTGAGTCAGTGCAGAGGTCAGATCTGATCGGGTCTGATAACCCATGGTTGAACCAGATGAAAATCAGGCAATATAGATCTGTCATTGTAGTAAATACATAACTTTTGTTTTTCTAAAATGTTAACTTTTCAGGTCTCTACTTTAACTTTTATTTATTTATTTGCATTTGTTTACCAGGAAAGTCCGACTGGGCCAGAAACCCATTTTCAGCGGAGGCCCAGGGAGAAAAGCTCCACAGAAATATAAGCAAAATACAATAATTAGATTGTACAACAGTATACATACAGTTGGATGGAAAATGCACATCATCTAATTAGACTATGCAAAGTAGTATTTAATACAGTTTTCTAGTAGATACAAGTTCAAAAAGAAACACGCAAGCATTTCAATGAAGATCACTGAGAGAAAAATAAAATTAGTACTGTGTACATATTAAGTAATAGTTATGAAAACATGAGATTTCCTTTACATATATTTTCGAGTAGTAATAAACACTGAGGAGAGGGAGAAAATGAGGTACAGAGTGGACAGTGTGTCGAGAGAGTTATAGAAATCTTGTAAGTCAGGTTTAGTGCAGGAGGAATGCCAGTTCTTGGATAGATGTTCAGTTAGTAGTTTGAGATTTGTAGATTCAAGTGTGTTGTGGAGGGTCTGGGGTAGAGAGTTCCATAATTTGGCTATTTGATTTGAAAATAGGTCTTTGCCTTGAGTGTTAGCTTTGTTTACTGTGAGAAAGTTTCTGTCTGCAGCTCTTAGACTTCGTGGGCATGAATAGGAAACAACAAGTTCTGTGAGGGATGGGCAACTGTCAGGATGGAAGAATATATTGTGTGTGAATTTAAGTTGGTAGATGGAGAAGGTTAGGTAACTCAAGACAATTTAATTTATGTAGAGCAATACAGTGGTGGATTTGGTGGGGAAGGTTAGCTGCGAAGCGGACTATTTTGTTGTAGCAAGTTTCCAATTTGGTTAAGTCTGTTTTTTTTTAAGATGGTAGAGAGAGGGAAGTCATATAGGAGCATAGAGAGGAGGAAGGTTCTGGATATGGCTAGTCTGGTATTGTCAGTGAGGAATGGTTTGCTTCTGTACACTGAGCCATGTTTGATGTGAACTTTCTTAGTTGTGATGACTATATGTTGGTCAAATCTGGGTTTGTTGTCAATTGTCACGCCAAGGAGTTTTATATGCTCAACTGGTTGGATGACTGTGTTGTTTGCTGAGAGAATGGTGAAAGGAGGTGTGGTCGGTGAATGTTTGCTACTGGTGAATAGCATTAACTGTGTCTTTTTGGGGTTGAGGATTAGTTGTGATTAACTTAGATATGTTTCTAAATCATTAAAAGCTTGGTGGGCTACTGTTTGGAGGTCTGGTAAGGTATCTGCCGAGCAGATTAAAGTTGAATCATCTGCATACTGAACTACTTTAGCATGTGTTGTGGATGAGGCTAGATCATTGGAGAAATTGGTGAAAAGAAGGGGTCCTAGTATGGACCCTTGGGTGTGCTCCGACCGAGACAGGCAGAAGTGGTGAGAGTTCGCATTCCCATTGTACTGCTTGTTGTCTGTGAGAAAGGTAGCTTAGGAACCAGTAGAGGGAAGTCTTTGATAGGTTTTGTGAAGCAAGAGTATTTAGGAGTTTCTGATGGGAGACCGTGTTAAATGCTTTTGACATGTCTAGGAAGATAGATGCTACTTGCAGGCTTGAATTTCTCAGTTGATGGTGTTAGAGAAATTAATTAGGGCTGCGATGGTGCTGTGTTTTGGTCTAAACCATGTTGGGAGATAAGGTTGTGAGATAACAGGTATTATAGCAATTTGGTGTGGATACATTTTTCCATAATTTTGACACAGGGGGAAAGGATGGCTATGGGTTTGTAATTGTTTAATTCTGTTGATATTCCTCCTTTATGTAGAGAGGTGGTATAGGAAATTTTCCATAATTTTGGAACATATTGTTCTGCTGTAGACCTATTTGCCAGAATGGAGATAGGCAGAGCTATGGCATCAGCTGAAAGTTTTAGGTACTCACTGGAGAGTTGGTCAGCTGCTAAGGAAGAAGGTTTCAGTTTTTTCAGCATTGTTCTTATGGTGGTGATCTACGTGTTTCACTGTTGCAGTCATTACATTTGGGAAATCTGCTGGCAGGTTGCCGTCAGTCGGCCTGATTAACAAAGTCTTGGGTCCTGCGTCGGTTGCTGTCCCTTCTTCCATGACGTCAGGTCGCCAGGGGTATAAAACATGCAGCCGACGCCATTACATCAGTCTTTCTTGCCGCACGGTGCCCGAAGCAGAAGCAGTTCGCAAGTGCCGGTCGGCCGACTCCTGAAATTTTCTATGTAAAGTTGTCAATCTCGCCTTCATTCTTGCTGGATGGGTTCGAAGCCGATCCTCGGCACCAACTCGGCCACTTACTAAAGCTCGAAAGCTAATTTTACCAGCTCGAGGCAACCCTATATCCCATGATGCTAGGCGATAACTACCCAGATCTCTTTTGCCGCTTTCGCTTGCGAGGTGCGTTTTTACCGGCTCTTGGTAAGTTTTGAATTTTCAGACTTTTAGTCACCCTTTTTGACTTAGTTCCCACTCCTTTTATTGTTTAACTTGTAACTGTTAATTTTAAACCCTATTCCCCGTTAGTACCTTGTATTTCCCTTATCCCAGTTATATATCCCTTCCTCTAGGTTAGGCCTTAAGCCTGCCCCTTCCCTAATTCTTGTCAGAGATTCTGTGGAGTGTTTGGGTGTGTTAGTATCCCTGTTTTTTATTATTTATATTTGGATTGGGTGTTTGTGTTTTTTTTACTCTGGTGCTCCCTCGACACTGTTATGTCGAAGGACACAAAGGTCTCAGGCTTCAAGAAGTGTGACTCGTGCTGTCAGAAAATGTCTCTGACAGACGGTCACACTTCTTGTGTTTACTGCCTGGGACCCCTGCACCTGCAGGACTCTTGTTCTGTGTGCCACGCATTCAGCCCAAGAGTCCTGCAGGAGCGCAGGAACAAATTAATATTGAGGGGCTTGTTAAAGCCCGAGAGCTCCCCGACTAAGTCTGCGCCGGGGAAGCCCTCGAAGCCAGCAAAGCCGCCGGCTCCGAGTCCCAAGCCGTCGTCTGCTGGATCACCTTCTGTGACAAGATCGGCTCCGGCCGGAGCCGATCCATCTGTGTCACAGCTTCCGGTATCGGCTCCACTCTGCGCCGATACCGCTGAATCTTTGCACTCGCGGTCGGCTCCGGCTGGAGCCGACGTATCCTTGGCTCCTTCGGCTCCACCCACCTCCATGAAGAGGTCAAGATCCCCATCGTTGGAGTCTATCCATTCGGCTCCGAGATCAACCCTGCTCTCGGAGCAGAGCCATCGGAGCCGATCTTCTCGGTCGTCCAGGCTTTCTGACCATGACCTTGAGAGAGTGGTGAGTAGGCTATTAAAGTCTCAGGCATTGGCCCAAATGCTCCATAGCCTGTCTCATCAGATGGTAGCTATACACATCCACCTATTATTCCTCCTTCGACTCTCCTCCAGAGTTCTGAGCCGGAGCTCCTCAGAGCCGTGACTGTTGTGGCGTCGGAGCCGATACCTCCCCCTTCGGCTCCGTTGTCCTCTGCTCCGATCTCCTCCTTGATGCCTTCATTGGAGGGATCCGGGCGCCTGGTCTCTCTCACCGGCTCCGAGGGGGTGAGTGGCATCAGACCCTTGTCTGACCCCGTTCTCCCTCTCGGAGCATCGGCGCTGGTGAGGTCGGCCCCGACATCGGCCTCGGAGTCGTCCCTGTCGGTGCGGCCTGGGGTTCCTACCTCTTCGGAGCGGGAGCCCTCTGGCCTCTCTGATGGGAGAGCCTTCGAGGTGATGAGGAGTGTACTAGCCCCAGGGCATAGTCAACGGTCAGTTCCATCAGCTCCTCCCACTACAGTGCCCGCTGACGTCTCTTCCCACTCTTTTGCTCCCGGGCCCAGAGATCCAACGCCTCAGGTTTCCCCACTGGGAATATCTTCCTCTTCTGAGGCTTCTCCTGACCCGTCAGGTGAGCCTCCGCATAAGAGGACATGTAAGAGGAAACATCTAGACTCCCCCGAGTCTATTACATCCGATACCGACTTGGACGAGTCGGAGGGATCCCCAAGGTCCTCCTCTGAGGATGTCTCTTTCTCAGACATCCTTGAAATCCTTAAGCAGAGTGGGAACTGGCCTTCCCTTAATCCTTCCGAGGACAAGTCTGTTTACCTGGAGGCGTTTGGTTCTTGACCCTCCACCTCCTGGGTGTCTCCGCCTTTCGACCCCCTTATGGATGTGGTGGCTCGGCAAGCGTGGACGGCCCCGGATTCGGTGGAACCCACTCCTCGGAGGCCTTCTAAATTCATTACGGCCCCACCTGATAGGCAATTTTTGACAAAAGGTGTCCCGGTTGATGCCATGGTGGTGGCTGCAGCCACCAAGAAGGAACTAGCCGATCCTTCAGTACCTATCCATCCTCCTAACAAAGATTCTAGGACTATGGATAGGTATGGTAAGCGGATGTTTTCTTCAGCGACCTTTGCCATGCGGTCGCTGAATTACTTGTCACTTCACCCGCCTTCAGAGAGACGTTCTCAAAGAGTTGGGAGAAGTTTTACAGGATCCGTCAGCTGCTGGGTCCCAGGATAAAATTAACTCACAGCTAGGAACCCTAAACTCTATTGTTAACTCCTCCATGCGGCTCATTTCATATGCAGCCGATGGAGCGAGTAGGGCCACAGGCACAGGAGTGGCATTAAGACGTCACGCCTGGATGCGGCTTTGTAACTTTGCAGACCCCTTCAAGGCGTCCTTCACAAATTCTCCTTTTGATGGCTCGACCTTGTTCGGACCTCAAGTGAAAGACACCTTGACCAGATGCGAACAAGACGGCAAGACTCTTTCTGCCGTAGGAGTCCGTTTCTCCACCCCTTCAAGACCATACCCCAAGGGTCAGAAGGGTGGGAAAATGTGGTTCCGCAAATCTCAAGGAGTCACGCCTGACGCACGAGGTCAGTTTACCCCCAGAGGCAGAGGGGGTAACAACAACGGACGCCTCCCTAGGCCCAGAGGGGGTCCGCAGAATCAGGGTAGCAGGGAGCCTCTCTCTGACAAACCCTTCCAGCATCCCTGAGATGTTGCCCGATTGTCCACCTTTGGAGGCAGTCGGGGGAAGATTGTCGCTGTACCCAAAAGCCTGGCTTTCCCTTACTCAAGACAAATGGGTACAGTCGATCATATCCGAGGGTTACAAAATTCCCTTTATCCAAACCCCAATTCAGCAAAAGGGAACCCTTCCAGACGTTCCACCCGGTCTAAGGGAACTAGCAGTACCAGAGATATCAAAACTTCTAGCAAAAAGAGCCATCCAGCCAGTTCCAGCAGACCAACTAGGATCCGGAATCTACTCGAGGTTCTTTTTGGTACCGAAAAAGACAGGGGACTGGAGACCAATGTTAGATCTCAGCAAACTAAACAAGTTTGTAAAGAGAGCAAGATTCCGGATGGTCACGCTACAGTCCATTCTACCCTTTCTGGGCAAGGACAATTGGATGTGATCCGTGGACCTTCAGGATGCGTACTATCACATCAAAATTCACAGGTGCTCCAGAAGGTTTCTCCGCTTTCGGCTGGGGGCCAGTCACTACCAATTCAGAGCCCTGCCCTTTGGTCTCACTACAGCCCCCAGAGTGTTCACCAAATGTATGGCAGCGGTTACGGCTCACCTGAGACGTCAAGGATTCCTGGTGTTTCCATATCTAGACTGGCTCCTCACTGCCACCACCAGGCATCAACTTCTCCAAGCCAAAGATTACACCATTCACATTTGCAGAGGGTTAGGAATCTCTATAAATTTCGAAAAATCTGCCCTGTCACCTTGTTAAGCTATTACCTTAATAGGAGCCAATTTGGACACCGTACAACTTTCAGCAAAGTTAACAGATCAAAGGGTCTTGTATATTCAAAACCACATCCATGTTCTTCTTCAGAGCGACAAAATTCAGGCCAGGTATGTCCTGAAAGTATTGGGTCTTATGGCGGCCGCTATAACACTTCTTCCCCTTGCCCGCTTTTACATGCGTCTCCTACAGTGGATGCTTTTTGCCCAATGGTCTTTTCAACGACTCCCTATGCATCACAAGATCATGATAACTCCAGCTTGCAAAAGGCATCTGTCCTGGTGGATATTGTCCCCTCAAGTCCATCAAGGCAGACCCTTTGTCCCTCCCTCCCCGGTCGCCACGGTTACATCGGACGACTCCCTGATCGGGGGGGGGGGGGCATTTTCAGGGCAGGATGGTCCATGGCACTTGGCAACCTTTCGAATGCCACCTGCATATAAATGTCCTTGAGATGAGAGCAGTGCTTTTAACGTTGCAAGCCTTCCACGACTCTCTTCCCCTGGGGACTATTGCAATCCAAACGGACAATATGTCCGTAGTGTGGTATATCAACAAGCAGGGCGGAGCCAAGTCCTATCCCCTGTGTCGAGAGGCACTCAGACTTTGGCAGTGGGCAATCTCTTCTCAGCGGTTTCTGATAGCAATGCATATCCCCGGGAAGTCCAACATCATAGCGGACAGGTTGAGCAGAGCTATTCTCATGCCTCACGAGTGGTGTCTCAAACAATCTGTGACAGAAGAGATTTTTCAGAAGTGGGGCCTTCCTTGCTGCGATCTTTTTGCTACACCTCAAAACAGCAAATGCCCCGACTTCTTCACCCTCTTCCCCCTTCCAGGACATCCCCCCAGAGACGCTCTAGTCCAAGATTGGCCCCGGGGACTTCTCTATGCTTTTCCATCTTTTCCTCTAATACCACAAGTAATTCAGAAAGCAAACACCTTGAGAGCCAAGATGATTCTCATTTCCCCTTATTGGCCTCTACAGATATGGTTTCCGTTCCTGCATCGTTATCTTTTGGTACAGCCTTGGCATCTGGACCCGGTTCCAGATCTTCTGACCCACCAGTCGGGGCAGCTGCACCAATCCATACCTTCTCTCAACCTCACTGCTTGGTTGCTCCACTTCCGTCCCTAGCCAGGCTTCCTATGATTTCTAATCCCGTCCGGGATATCATAGTAGCTTCCCTTAAATCTTCCACCAGAAGGATTTACACTAGTAAATGGCAACGTTTCACCTTCTGGGCAAAAGCTAGAAATATAGATCCCTTTACTGCTCCAATTCATTCTGTCTTGGACTTCCTAGCTGAAATTTTTCACTCAGGATCTTCTTCCTCCACAGTAAAAGTTCAGTTGGCAGCCATTTCAAATTTTCATATAGGCTTGTCGGACCGCAACATCATGTCCCATAAGCTTTGCAAGACATTCCTTAGAGGTGTATTTTTACTTAAGCCTCCGATCAAAGACCCTCCACCACAGTGGGATCTAAATTTAGTCTTAACATCCTTGATTCTTCCCCCCTTTGAACCTGCGGCTGCCTATTCATTGAAATTTCTTTCCTGGAAGACACTCTTTCTAGTCGCCATTACTTCTGCTAGGAGAGTATCTGAGCTTCATGCCCTATGCATTCATCCTCCCTACTTAATCTTCCACAAAGACAGAGTTTCTCTGAGGACTAATCCGTCTTTTTTACCCAAGGTGGCATCACAGACAAACTTAAATCAATCTATTGATCTCCCAGTTTTTTCCTCAAATTATACTAATAGAGCGGAGCAAAAACTACATTATCTGGATGTTCATCGCCACCTCCGATATTATTTGGACAGAACCAAACAAATCAGGAAATCTGATCAACTGTTTTTATTGTATGCAGAGAACAGGAAAGGCCTACCGGTATCTAAGGTGACCCTATCTAGGTGGCTGTCTTCTGTGATTACATGTATTTATCAACTCAGAGGTAGAGAGTTTACTTCTAGGCCAAAAGCCCATTCAACTAGAGCACTAGCTACATCTGCAGCTTTTCAAGCTAGACTACCAATAGACACTATTTGTGCAGCAGCCACATGGGCCTCTCCTCATACCTTTGTTTCGCAGTACAAATTGGACTTGGCCTCCAGAAACAGGGCAAATTTTGGTTCCACCGTTCTCAAGAGTCTGTTCCATTGAGCCACCCAGGATGAAGGTGCTAGGGACGCGGTCCCATCCAGCAAGAATGAAGGCGAGATTGACAATTTAACATTGAGAAGTTATGTACCTACCAATAACGTTCCATGTTAGTTGTCTTCTCTCGCCTTCTTTCTTGCGTCCCGCCCACCATCCCCCTAGCCTGGACAGACCGAGAAGATTGTTTCTCTTCCTTGAAGAGTACTGATCTAGCATTTCCAGCCAAATAGCTTGTCTTAGTGTCACTAGATTAGATTTGTTCTTTGGTGGGATTATCCCCTTTTTCCTCCTCTCCAGTTGGCGGATTATATTGCATAATGTATTTTTCTTTAGCTACCAAACGAGATCTGGGTAGTTATCGCCTAGCATCATGGGATATAGGGTTGCCTTGAGCCGGTAAAATTAGCTCTCGAGCTTTAGTAAGTGGCCGAGTCGGAGCCAAGGATCGGCTCCGAACCCATCCAGCAAGAAAGAAGGCGAGTGAAGACAACTAACATGGAATGTTATGCTAGGTACATAACTTCTCATTTTTAAGTTTCAGAACCGAAGTCTTCAACTAAAAGCTAAGTACTCCATTGGGGAAACTTTTTCTTGCTCCTTACCGATGTAAAAGTTAATAATTGCATTACTTGTGGGATGCAAATACCTCATAAGGATTTTCATTTGTACTGCATTCCTTGCCTAGGCTCTGACGTACCTTGCTGTCGGTTTTGTGCTAAATTTAATCAACGCACTATTAAACGTCGGTATATTTTTGCCTCTAAATATTTTGGCTCATGATTTAATTATCCAGAAATGTCATCGGTTAGCAGTCCGACTACCGGAATACCTAAAAAAAATGCAAAGAAAAAGACAGAGACAGGCCGTTGAGGTCAAAAACTGATGACAACGCTTCTCCTAAGCCAGTCGCCAGTTCACCGGTCCTCAGTGAGGTGCTTTCGCAGCCCCTGATACCTGCTACTTCTGATTCGCAGGCCTCTACTGAGACCCATTCGGAGTCCAGTATGCCGCGAGATGCTTCAATTATGGAACCCGCGGATATCTCTACCTTAGATGGGTCCAGAGCCGCTGTGCAGGCACCGGCTTCTGAGGGTGTTTTCAGGCCTACAGATTTGTATATTAGACCGACGCCATCTTCAAAACTAAGGCCAAAATCTAAATCTGTGTCTAAAAAACTGACGCCTGGGCCACATGTGCAGGCCCCTATGCCTAAAAAATAAGTGATCAAAATGGCTGAAGATTTAATTACTCTGATCAGGGGTAGCCAACCCCCTCCTTCTAAAAGGCCTGGGCAAGACTTTGATTATGAATCTTCTGAACAGGATTCTATTTCTTCTGACTCTTCTAATGAACAGGATTTGTCTATACCTACTTATGAGGACTCTGATGCAGAAGATTCCATTCCTTATGCTTCCCCCCCCCCCCGAGGATTTTTCATTTGGGGAAACTTTACATACCTTAAGGGAACATTTCCACTGGGAAAGTCAGGATTTCTCTGAATCTAAAAAGAGACTTATGGATTTTCTTCTTCCTCAGCATAGGTCTTTTGCTATACCTCCTGTTCTAGACATTGTTGATGATGTTTTTTCAGAATCTAGTATGGCTCCTGATTGTCTGCCTCTGGCTCCTTGTAAGCCAGACAGACACTACAGGGTTCCTGACTCAAACAAATTCCTTTTCAAAAATCCTATTGCAGATCCTGAAACCTTTTCTCAGGGTCCCAAGGGCATTAAGGCCTCTACTGCTAAAAATCCTACCCCTTCTGATAGAGATTCCAGGGCACTGGATAGATGGGGTGAGAAGGTTTACACTTCTCCCACCTTGGCAATCAGGGCTTTAAACTGTCAATTTCATATGCTTAAATATCAACAGCATTTCATGGGACTGCTTAAACAGAAAATTGTTAATTTCTGACTGTGTGGAAAATAAAGATTTACAGGATTTATTGCATTCAGGTGAACAAGTTGGAAAACATACTTTGCAATGTGGTTTTGATTCTTTGGAGGCCTCTTGCAGGGCTACTGTAACTGGGTCTGTGCTAAGAAGGCATGCTTGACTCAAAGAGCAAACTCTGCCTGATCATGTTAAAGCAAAATTGTTGGATGCTCCTTTACAACAGGACCGTCTCTTTGGTAATAAGGCTGAAGAAGTTTTAAAAAAGATGGCAGATAAAGCTAAATCTATGCAAACTGTGAAAGATTTCTTACAAGTGCAACCTCCAAGATTTAGTAGGCACTGGCCTACTAAGAACTGGTCCTTTCCAGTTCCTTTGAGAGCCACTCAAGTCAAACCCAGACATTCCAAAGGCTCCATGTTTCAGTCACAAGGGACTTTTAGAACAAAACAATGGGGTGCCTCCACCTCCAAATCTGGAAACAACACGGCACCTCCCTATGATAAACAGTCTCAGTGACTTCCCTCTACACTCACCAAGCACTTACCTTTTAGCCACCCCTTTGGGGGGGAAACTGGCACTTCATGCAAGAAACTGGCAACTTATAACCCAGGACAAATGGGTTTTAAATATAGTATCCCAGGGATACAGATTTCATTTCCACACGTTGCCAATCCCTAACGGATGGCCAGACCTGCCCCCCCCAATCAGTGGGCAGAGGCCCAGAAACAAGTACTGTCCCTCATGATCATGGGAGCTATTCAGCCAGTACCATAAGAGGAAAAGGGATAAGGTTTCTATTAAAGACTTTTCCTAGTACCCAGAAAAGACAAATCATGGTGCCCAATTCTGGACTTACCTACTCTAAACACATTTCTGGACATTCCAAAATTCAAGATGCTGACTCTTCAACAGTTATTTCCTATGCTAGGCAAAGATGCCTGGTTGGTAACTCTAGACTTAGGCTTACCTGCATATCCCAATCAGAGAATCTTGCCGAAGATACCTCCGCTTCAAAGCAGGCTACTTGCATTACCAGTTCTCTGCACTGCCCTTTGGCTTATCTACTGCGCCCAGGGTCTTCACAAAGTGCCTGGCTCCAGTAATTGCATTTTGCAGGCAAAGAAATATTCAAATATATCCATACCTGGACGATTGTCTAATTCAGGCAGAAAACAAGGACATTCTTCTAAAGCATCTGGCGTTTGTAAAAAGGGTTCTAACTTGTCTTGGGTACATCATAAACGAAAAGAAATCACAACTGGTACCCTCTCAAAAATTACATTCCTGGGTGCAAGCTTGAATACAACTACCCAGATGGCTTACCTTATACCAGAAAAGCAAATTCATTTGGTAACTTACTTCAAACAGGTGGCCACAGAAACCCTGCTATCTTAAAGACAAATTCTGCAAGCCTTGGGGTCATGGCCTCCTGCATTCCTCTAATTCCATATGCAAGACTGCATATGAGGAAATTTAAGTGGTACTTAAAAAGTTTATGGAGTCGTCATTGTCACAGCCTGGAAACAATGATTCCTGTCATACCTTGCATGCAACTAGAGTTCCTATGGTGGGCAGAGGCCTGCCACCAAAACAAGGGACTGCCATTCACTCCACCCCCTGCCGCCCAAACCCTAAGTACAGACGCATCAGACAATGCTTGGGGAGGTCATCTGGCAGGGAAGTGCATTCAGGGCAAATGCCACCCAAATCAAATGTACCTTCATATCAAACAGAAAGAGATGCCAGCTGTACAGAATGCACTGACGGTCTTCAAGGACTACCTTCATCCAGGACAATTAATGATAAAGACAGACAACACCATAGTTATGTGGTACATAAACGAGCAGGGGGGGGGGTACACACTCCTACCCCTTTGCAGACTAGCCATGGCATTGTGGAACACGGCCTTGACCTACCAAATACAACTACAAGCTCGATTCCTACCAGGAAAGCTGAATACTCTGGCAGACGAACTAAGCAGAAATCTCATGGACCCACACGAATGGAAACTGGAATCACAGATTTTCAACATGTTGAGACACAAATGGGGGAGTCCAGACATAGATCTTTTTGCCTCATCCCAGAAGTATCAGTTGGACAAATTTTGCACAAGAACTCATCACAAAAAAGCCTGGAAAGTGGATGCTCTATCATTCAGCTGGAAAAACTTATCAGTCTATGCTTTTTCCCCTCTGCCTCTGCTCTCCAAAGTTCTACTAAAAGTCAAACGGGACAAACCAAAAATGATTCTGATTGCTCCAGACTGGCCTTGCCAACACTGGTACCCACTCCTGCACAATGTGTCACATCTTCCACTCTGGCACCTGCCTCAGACACCTTACTTACTGTCTCAGCAGAACCAAATTCTGCACACTCTGCTCCAAACTTTGAATCTTGCAACGTGGCTAATCACCTAAATTCACCCTTAGCATCCGTCAGCAAACCTGTAATGGATGTCATTTTGGAGGCGAGAATGCCTAGTACTAGAAAATCTTATGCTGACAAATGGAAAAGATTCTGTGCCTGGAACCAATCACAAGGAATAAGGACAGCAGTGCCCAATATTTCTCAGATTTTACAATACTTAACTGAGATGCTTCACAAGGGCCTGTCCTTTTCTTCCATAAAAATCCATTCCTCAGCCATTTCAGCTCATTACAACACACAACCTCCCCTCTTCTCTCATCCTCTGCTAAAGCAGTATCTCAGAGGGGCCAAAAACTTAAGACCACCCAGGAAAGCTCCAACCCCTGCCTGGGATCTCAATTTTGTATTGGAAAAACACACTCTCCCTCCTTTCAAGCCAGCTGCTACTGCAGACTTAAATTTTCTCTCCTGGAAAACAGCTTTCCTTTTTGCAGTCACTTCAGCTAGAAGGATTTCTGAATTACAGGCTCCTATGGCAGTGGAACCTTTCATTATTTTTCATGCGGACAGGGTGTCTGTCAGTACCAATCCATCCTTCATGCCTAAGGTGGTATCCAGTGTGGCTGTAAATCAGACCATTCATTTGCCAACTTTTTTTCCCAATCCACAGAACAAGGGGGAGCGGATTTTGCATTCATTGGATATGCACAGACAACTGAGATTTTACTTAAACAGGACAAAATCTCTAAGAAAATCTGAACAACTACTGGTGGCATTTGCTGCAGGGGCAGAGGGAAAGGCTATTTCAAAGCAGACTATTTCCAAATGGATAAGCCATTGTATTCATTTCTGCTGTATGCACCATGGTAAAACTATCCCACAGGGGATCAGATCTCATTCCACCAGGGCTGCATCTATTTCTGAAGCCTTTCTCAGAGGTGTTCCTACCAGAGACATTCTAGAAGCTGCTACCTGGAGCTCAGTGCATACGTTCACCAAACATTACCATTTACCTTTCTTCTCTAAATCCAGAGCTGGCTTTGCCTCTGCTGTCCTGCAGGACCTTATAGCTGGTCCTAATGCTGTATACATCCATCCTCCCAACCATAGCTTTGGGAATCTACCCAAATGTAAAGACTGCAACAGTGAAACACGAAGAACATAGTACAGTTGTGTACACTTACCATAAATGTAGATGTTCGAGTGTATTCACTGTTGCCGTCCTGGTTACCGTCCCTCCAGCCCCCTGTTTTTCTCTTACTATACCTCTACTTTCTTTTACTATGCTTAAAAACCTCTTTGGTGTATTTGCTTTTGTTTGGAGGTATATTTTTGTATTTTTAATTAAATGTATACATATACACACACACATATATATATATATATATATATATATATATATATATATATATATATATTTTTTTTTTTATTTAATTATTTATTTTGCTCCCCATTTGGGGGGCACCTGACATCTGGGGCAAGAAAAACTGATGTAATGGCGTCGGCTGCATGTTTTATACCCCTGACGACCTGACGTCATGGAAGAAGGGACAGCAACCGACGCAGGACTCAAGACTTTAATCAGGCCGACTGAGAGCAACCTGCCAGTAGATTTACCCAAATGTAATGACTGCAACAGTGAATACACTCGAACACCTACATTTATGATAAGTGTACACAACTATACTTTAGTTGGGACAGGTTTGAGGTCAAGAGTTAGTTTCCACATTGGGTGGAAGAGATGTTGGGGTGGATTTGTTCTCTGTAACTAAGGAAAGGATGGTGTTTATAAACTGGGTGTTGATTTGTGAGGCAATACTCACACTTTGGTTGTTGGTTATGGGGTTGTACCTTTAACTGAGTGGAGGAGCAAGTTAATTGCTTGCCAGAACTTTGTGGAATTGTTTTCATGTTTGTTTTGTACAGATTTATAAGAAGTTTTTTTGTCTAGTTTGAGTTTTTTTTTTTTTTTTTTTTTTGATTGCGGAGTTGCTGGTATTTTAGCAGAGTTTTATTGCCTTTTGTTTTCTGGTATTGAAACCAGATTTTGTACCCTAGTTTTTGAATTCTAGTGGTTTCTTTTAACACAGCATGTACAAGTTGGTACCAAGTTATTTAGAATAGCTAGAAATGTGTCTTTGAAATATGTTATCTGGTGGAGTTGGGGATGATGGAGTGGTGTCCAGTTGCATTTATTGAGCATGTCTAAGAACACTTCATTGGAGAAGTGTTTGGTATTTCGTATGAGTTTGTAAACTTTGGTTCTGGGTGGGTTGAGGTGATGACAGATTAAGTAGGTAGGTCTGTGGTCACTTAAATTATTTGGAAGGCATCCAGAGAGATAGTTGTGGGTGGTACTGTTTAACTTACCAGTCTAGGATAGATTCCCTTTTGCTAGGTTTATCTGTTTGAGTGGGAAACTGGATTGTTTGGGAGAAACCATGTAGATTTATAAAGGTAGAGTGGTTATCACCAGTGCAAATCTTTGTCTAGGTTAAAGTCGCCTGTGATAGTGGTTTCATGGGTGTGGTTTGAGGCTGTCCAGGCTCTGAGCTCCTCAATGGCAGTGGTAGTGTTGCTGGGAGTTATGTAAGTGGCTATTATGGTAATATTTTTCTTTGGGTTGATTCTGAGCCATGTTACTAGGACTTCGTTATCATAAGGGTATTTAAGTGGGTAGTCTAAGCTTAGGTTATCTTTGTAGAAGATTGCAACCCTGCCACCCTTCATACTGATCCTGTCTAACCTGTATATGCTATAACCTTGTGGGATTATGTGTGGGTCTATTATGGGATTTTAGCCAAGTTTCTGTTGCAGTAAGAATGTCTGGTGAGTATTGTGCAATGACTGCATGAAAGTCTGTGATTTTGTTAACTAGGCTGTTAAAGTTTATGTTAAGAATGAGAAGGTCTGTAGTTTTAATGTGAGGAAAGGGTGGAATGGTAGCCATGATGGTATGTTGTGCAGTGTGTGACCTGGGATTGGGGTGTATATCACCACTATGGCAAATCTGTGATAATATGCGTGCATGTTTGTGTGAGAGTTTGGAGAGTATGTGAAGGTGTTTCCTGAAGTGGTTAGTGGTATTGCTGACAACCACATGTTTGAAGTGGAAGTATGCAATAGGTGTGTGATTGTAGAGCTGGGAGGAAATGGCAAGGTAGGAGTGTGAGGAGTGGATGGCATTAGTATAATATAGTGTGGGGCTATGGACATGTATCTGTAGGTGAGTGTAGGATGTTGGATAGTATGCTGACAGCAGTAGTTGAGTGTGGACAGAACTGCATGGCGAGTATTCTTTTTTAAATGTTAGATTATCCGAATGGTGTGATGACGTAGGGACAGAGAGGTGTTGTTGTAGGGTGGTGAGAGTAGAGTGACTAAGAACAGTTGCAGTTACATTGTGTGAGGAGTGGGAGGAGTGTTACAACTAGTATATTGGTTAATGGAGGTGTGATTGGCAGATGGAGGGTGAGCCTTGATTGGAGGAAGTAAGGAGAGTGGTTAGTGTTGGTACATGTCTAGGTGATGCACGGGTGGGTGGGAATGAGGGTAGGGGAGTGGAGTGAGCCTTGCGTAGCATGGGTGAATGGAGTGGGCTGGCCCCACTCACAGAAGAGTGCAAAGAAAAACATTCAGTATGACAAATGGAAGCCTTGGAGCTGTAAGGTAAGAGAAAGCAAGGAAGAGGTAGAGGCAGAAAGGTAGGAGTATAAGCAGATAGTTGCAGAAACCCTACTTTTATGGCCTTGGTGTGCAAGTAAAACGAAGGAAGACAAATCTATCTGGGGACAAAATACACCAAGTAAATGGTACCAGCCTTACTTTACAAGTATTCAATATGGAGGCAGATGTATTTGAGACGAGATACAGCAAATATATTGTAAGTTGTGTCACCCAGTGGTGAGAGACAAAGCTATAGTTGCTTGAGGGGGGGGGGGGGTCCTTGCAGTTGTGTACACCGGCCAAAACAATGTTTAATAAATGAGTAGTAACAGTAACAAATTTGCTGTAAAATGAAATGTAAATAACCATTCACACTGTTTCAAATATAACTATTAAGGACCAAAGCTGCTAATAACAAGACCTGTAAACATCCAGTCACCTATGCAGACTTGTCTGGTAGGTATCCTTATTAAAAAATTGTTATTCTTGGCTTGCAATAACTGTAGGGAGAAACCGGACCATAGCAGTGGTTTTATTTGGCAGTGTTGCAGTTGCTGAGGGGGGCGAGGAACCCGAGCTGCGATGATACAGGCAGAACAGTGTGTTGCAGTCGTGCACACTGAAAAGTGTCTGAGGAGAGCTTCCTCACCACGAGCAGGCCAAAAATAACTATTTTTAAATTTCAAAAATAACTATTTTAAAATTGTAGACTCAAATAGGTTCGTAATGGAATAGGTACTAATCAAGTCAGGAAGCAAACCAAATTATTTCTTGTTAAAAAGAATGTATTTCATCTTTCTAAGCCCTAAATGGGGTATCATTTACTCCATACAGGCAGAGCTCTGCAGTCGTGGAACTGTGAATGTACTTGTTGACATTAGCAGATCCAAATATATAAACTGTAAACCTTAAAGAAAGCAAATGTAAGGTGACATCTGTACTCAGAGTAGAAAAAGCATTTTGGGAAGTAGTGCAAATGGAAAGCATACCAGAAGTGGGCAAAAAAAAAAAAAACAGCTACCGAAAGTGGCCAACACACAAAAGAATACAGGAAGAATATGTCCAAAAAATAAAGAAACTGGAAAGCCCAGAATTGTAGTGGCAGGTATTGATAACTGTTTGCAAAAAAATATATGCTGCTGATAATTTTAAGCATGAATTTCTAAGGAGAGGTAACCAAAAAAGACTAATTTTTTTATTAATGGTAGCTTAACATTTTGGACTACACACACACACACACAGTAGTTTGTAAAGTGTATAGAAAAAGTAAGGGATACAAACGAATGTAGGATCTGTACTACAGAACTAGAAGTGGATGAACATTTTTTTTTTGCTGACTGTGATATAATCATGGCTGAGAGTTCAGTACAGTGAAAGGCACAATAATGTGACAGGATTTTTATATTGGATATTACAACAGTTACAGGTGAAACATAAACCATAATTAATTAGTGAAAAGCCTAACAACCTTGGAAGAAGGCCAAGGTTTGCAAGCCTTTTCCAGATGGCGCTCCGCCTTCAGATATTCTGCCGACTACAGTTCTAGGGGCTGAGGGGCACCCGATTCCGACGGCTCCACTGGAAGAGGCCGTGTCAGTAGCCACAGAAAGCACATCAGCAGAGTTGATTCAGATGTCATTCATAACGGACGTCGAGGAGAAACCATCGCTTGACCGGCCAACCAAGACTTCTCCTACTCCACTGCAGGCCCGTTTCCCTACCTACCTTGACGCACACTCCTACTAAAAGGAAACAGAAAACAAAATATTTGAGCCCGACGCCTCAAGCAACCCCAGACTGGGAATCTTTCACTTCTTTGATGCAGGCCTTTAGGGCACTTAGGCCTACAGGCCCTACTCCCACTGGCATCCCTGTGCTGAGTCCTAGGGTGGCCTCTGCCTCCTCCCTACCTTTAACCTCTACTCAGCAAGCAGTTGCTCATGAAGTCCCAGACCGGTCTTACTCCTGCTCCTCTGAGGAATCTGTCTCCTTTGTCTCTCATATTGCCTCTCCCAAAGACTATTACTCAGAAGGGTCCCACCTGAGGACTTATTATTTGGGAAGACTATTTCAAAAATGAAAGTGTATTTCAAGTGGGATACTTCATTAGTTTCTGAAACCCAGAAGAGATACTTTGAGCTTCTACAGCTTGACTCCCCCTCACCTTCAGCCATCCCTCCAGCACTCCCAACTTTCTTGGATGCCTTCGCTTCTGTATCCAGGAACACAGACTCTCAACCTCTTGCCCCTTCTGGAAAACCATCACTACAGATCTGTAGGTTCTTTCCATCATCCAAAAAGGATACTTACTTTCCTGGAAAGAAAAACCTACATCAATAAGGATTCCTTTCCCTCCCAAAAATCCGCTCCCTCTACTTCCTCCCATCCTACAGGAACTAGTCTCCCAAGGAACTATAGAACCAGTTCCCTCTGGACAGGATGGACTAGGCTTCTACTCCCACCTTTTCTTAGTCCCAATAAAGGATGGCCCCTGGAGACCTATTATGGACCTTTTTTGTTATTACAGGTCCCCTCCTTCATAGGTTGGTACTAGGCTATCGGCCCTAAGGCCTGTGCAAGCCTAGCCATAACGATTCTCTGGAAATTTTTTCCCACAATATTTACTTCTCTGGGCCCCTGTCTAGCAGGGCGACTGACATGATCCCCGGGGTGAATTTCCTATCTCCCATCCAATCATCAAGGTTCCTTTTGAAGAGGACCAATGAGGCGCTCTGCTTGACATGTATGGGCAGTCTATTCCAGAGTATGTGGAGTCTGTGGGTCAGGAACCTATCCCTCCAGCATGTTTTGTTCATTGTGATTATAAGGTTTAGATCCATGGAGCGTGTGGCTCTGAGGGATTGGGATTTCTTTAAGTGGAGCATGTCCAGTAGCTCAGGGTTTGACATGGCCTTGAATGTTAAGCAGAGATCGCCTCTGAGTAGACGATATGCCACAGAGTATAGCTGGAGTTTTTTAAGACAGTCAGCATATGGCATCTGCTTTAGGCCTGTGATTTTTTTTAGTGAGGTATTTCTGTGGTCTTTCCAGCTGTTGCAGATGTCTTGTGAAGTACATACCAATTGGGGCATTATACTCTATATTGGGTCTAATGAGGGACGAGTACAGTGGGACAATGACCTCCTTTTTTCTGGATGAAAAGCCCTTAGTGATGAGGTGTGCCACGTAGAAGGATTTCTTGACTGTTGTGACAATGTGATTATCGAAAGTGAGACCACTGTCCACTTGTGTCCCTAAGTCTCTCATCACACTTTCGATGTTTAGTGTCCTGCCACCTATGTGGTAGTTCATGGGTACATGTTTTTTCCAAAGGGGATAACTATACATTTCTTGGCATTAAGCTTGAGCCCATGGCTCTGGCACCAGGCATCTGTTTCTGTAAGGCCCTTTTGTAGAATATCCACATCATTTGGGGATTCAATAATGGCTCCCAGTTTGCAGTCCTCTGCAAACTTTGTTAGCCAGAGTCCCTTAGTGTTGGCCTTTACTTCAGAGAAGTAGATGCCAAACAAGAGTGGTCCCAGGACTTAACCCTGAGGTACTCCACTTGTCTGGAGCTGGATTTAGTCGGCTACTTTTACAGTCTGGGTTCAGTCAGTAAGCTAGTTGGCAACCCATCAAGTGACGTACGGATTTATGCCCAGCTTAGTAAGTTTATCTATGATTCCAGAGTGGGGCATGATGTCGAAGGCCTTGGCGAGGTCCAGATAGGCTGTGTGGACCGCCTTACCCTTGTCCACAGCTCTGGAGAACGATTCAAAGAAGTCAGTCAGATTCAGGAGACAAGATCGGCCCTTCACAAACCCAAACTGGGTGGGGTCCAGTGTCTGGAGGTTGCCAATGTCTTTGTTTATAAGTTCCATGATAATGCGTTCCATGCCCTTGCAGATCAGGCTTGTCAGACTGATGGGATGGTAGTTCCCGGGATCCAAGGCGGATCTTCCCTTGTGGAGTGGGATAACTGTAGCTGTGCGCCACGCAGTGGGGGCACGAAGCCTGAGGTGAGGCTATGATTAAACATGACACTTAGGTGAGGTGCCAGTTCATTTTGTAGTTCATGTAGTGCACAGCCTGGGATGTCATCTGGTCCCATGGATGCTGTATTCTTAACTTTGGAGAGTGCTGTTTCTAGCTGTGTGGCTGTGATTATCAGAATTTGGCAATCTTTTGGTATTGAGATGGGCCCTTTAGGGGGTGAGAGGGGAGTGAAGTTGGCACTAAATCGATCTGCCAGGATATTGGCAATATCCTTGGGATCAGTATATTTAATGCCATTCTGTTGTAGCTCAGAGCAGATCTGAGCATTGCCATTTAGATTCTTGACATAACTATAGAATGCCTTGTGGTTGTCTTTGGAATCTTTGGCAATTTTATTTTCGTAACTAGCTTTTGAGGATTTTATGAGGGATCTCAGCTTCTTACTGAGGCTGGTGAGGGAGTTTTTTGCATCCAGGGATTTTCCTCTTTTCTGCAACAGAGATGCTGTCCCTTCAAACTCATTTACCCCCATCCCATCTCAAACCTTCATAGTCACTCTAGACCTAAAGGATGCATACCTGCACATCCCAGTCAGACCCTCCCACAGGAGGTTCCTGCGCTTCTCTTGGCCCTCTTCTCATTTTCAATTTACTGCATTGCCTTTTGGCTTGTCTAAGGCACCCATAGTTTTTACCAAGTGCTTAGCTCCAGTCATCACCCATTTCAGAACCAAGGGAATACAAATCTACCCTTACTTGGACAACATTCTCATTTTGTCAAAATCAGAGTCCACCCTTCTGGCAAATCTCCAATTCACCTTGTCCCTACTAAACAACTTGGGTTTCACCCTCAATCTCCAAAAATCTTCTCTCCTCCCACAACAGGACAAGGTTTTCCTTCGGTGCAGAATCAGAACAGATCTAATGAGATCCTTCTTACCACCAGACAAGATACAATTTATCTCCTCCCATTTTCTAAGTCTATTGACAGAATCACACCTAACTGCAAGGCAGTTTCTACAAACTTATAGGTCTCATGGCTGCCACAATCCCCATGCTCCCACTAGCAAGGATGCACATGAGGAAATTCCAGTGGTACTTAAAGAATGTTTGTTCAAAGAGCCAACAACCTCTAGATAAACTCATCCCCCTTCTGCCCTGTCTAAAATTAGAGCTGAAGTGGTGGATTCAGCAGGTTTCCAGCAATCTGCAGCTCCCTCCCACTTCCCAATCTATGCTCACAGATGCATCAGACCTAGGATGGGGAACAGAGTACAAGACTGGTGGTCCCCTGCCCTGCAAAAACAGCACATCAATGTCAGGGAAATGACTGCTGTCCTACTAGCTCTAAAAGTCTTCCTTCCCATGCTGCAACCAGGGATACTCCACATAGTGACAGCAACACGACTGCCAATGTGGTACCTAAACAAACAAGGAGGGACAAAGGCATACCAGTTATGTCTGATAACCCTGCAAATCTGGGAAGTAGCAGCAAAACACAACCTCTTCCTGAAAACTTAATACATCCTCTCTCAGGAAAACAATCAAGCGGACTTGCTCAGCAGAACCACCTCTCTGCAACACGAATGGATGTTACACAGGGTTACCTTCCTACACACAGTTCACCAGTGGGGCACATCACAAGTGGATCTGTTTGCACCCCCTCCCCCCAGAACAGACAACTGAACAGATTTTGCAGCAGGACTCACTCACCACTAGCTTGGAGAGTGGATGCCTTCAGCTTTTCTTGGCAGGGGAATGTACCTGTACACCTTCCCTCCCTTCCCTCTATTTCAAAGAGTTCTTTTGAAAATCAATAAGGAACAACCAAAAATCTTGCTGGTGACTCCCTATTGGCCAAGGCAACACTAGTTCCCCCTTCTGCTTTTACTAGCCACGGGCAATCACCGCAAATTACCCCACAAGATGGACCTACTAATTTAGCAACAGGGATCCCTCCTGCACCCACAACTATCATTACTGCAACTAACTCTGTGTGTGATCAACTTTTGATCCCTTTTAGACAACATTACTCAGAAGACATGCTATCAGTCCTGAGGGAGGCCAGGAAACCAACTACTAGAAAAAACTACTTGTCTAAATGGCAGAGATTCTCGAAATGGTGTTCTCTGAGAAACAAGGACCCATTTCTGGAGGATCCTCCCCTGGTCCTGAACTATACCTGCGGAATCATGAAGGAGGGACTAGCTTACTCTTCTGTCAAAGTCCATCTTTCAGCCATTTCTGCATGCTTGCCTTTACTGCCACCTCTTCTTTCCAGACTGGATGTAAAAGGTTTCCTGAGGGGTCTTGAATATCAGACCACCAAGAAAGCCCAGCCCTCCTTCCTGGGACCTCAACTTTGTGCTGGAAAAGCTTACCGTACCCCCTTTTGAGCCTGCCAGTACAGCATCTCTTCAAATGTCCACATGGAAAACCATCCTATTAGTGGCCATTGCCTCTGCTAAAAGAGTGTCTGAATTACAGGTTCTGATGGCTTGCCCTCCTTACACCACCTTCCATAATGACAGGGTTACCCTACGCACTAACCCCTCCTTTATGCCCAAAGTAGTTAACGAACTATCATTAAACCAGTCTATTCACCTACCCACCTTCTTCCCCTCCCCTATTAACTCTGCGGAGAGGATTCTCCAGTCCCTAGGTTTACATAGGTAACTGCGATTCTACTTGGACAAAACCAAGTCTTTCAGAAAATCTGACTGACTGTTCATTTCCTTCCATCCCAGGGCCTTGGGTAAAGCAGTCTCCAAACAAACTATCTACTCCTGGATCAGAAAATCCATCCTTTTTTGCTACTCTAATCATCACAAACCATTGCCTCAAGGAGTGCGAGTGCATTCTGCCAGAGGCATGGCTACCTCAAAGGCCTTCATGAAAGGACTAGACACAGCTTCCGTCATGGAGGCAGCCACCTGGTCGTCAGTCCATATCTTCACTAAGCACTGCAAGCTGGACCAGGTCTCTAGAATCCTCCACCTCTGCCACCTCCCAACATTCCTCTTAGCTGTGGTACTCTCCTACAGTATGAATACTGCAACATGGGAATAGAAGGACATAGAATAGCTGTGTAAAATCTTACCATAACCATAAATGTCCTTATGTTTCATGTTGCGGTATTCCTTCCAACCCTCCATCCCCCTGATGTCCTCTGTCTTCTTTAGTGTATCCCCTCACTACAGACCACTATCTGCAGCCCTGCAGAGACATTTGCTTTTGCTTCTCCTTGGCCTTATAGTCTCTTCTATGGGCTTCAGGTTCTGAGGTCTCTGTGTGCCGATGGCACATTTATACTCCATTGTTTATGGCCCTACGTGTGACATCCTACGCACCTACGGCAGCCAGGCTTAAGCTTTTGTATAGGAGCAGACGTTGGGTCGCCTGGGGGCTGGAAATCCCACAGTATGAATAGTGCAACATGGAAGTGAAGGACATCAATGATTATGGTAAGATTTTACACAACTATTCTTTATTTCCGCTGTCTATTGGACTTTATACATTCTATGATAACTTCATGTTTGTGAATTACTTCTGTTTTATGTTTTTGTGAATTACTTCTCCCGGGATATGCCTCCAAATAATCGGTTGTGATTAGTTTACTACCCCAGTAAACAAATTAATAAAGTAAAATGCCAATAGTAAAGCAAGAAAAACAGAAATTATAACAGAAGATAAAAGGACAGAAGTAGCATTAAGCATAGAAATAGTTGCACTTGGCTTAGGATGTCCAAGCAGAAGCTAGAACACTATGGAATAAAAATACCTAGATTGGTCTTAAGAAGGAGCAACAGGGCTAATTAAAAAAATTCAAGCATGTTTAAATATGTCGCCGATATGGGTAGCTCCGTATGAACTGCAGAAGGAGGTAATTCAGGATGCATTGCTGTTGCTGAGAAGAGTGGTACTAATTTCAGCTACTTTAATTTGTAACCTGACCTAGGAGTGAGGTTCATTCCAGTCGATATTAGTAGCTCACAAGGGCAGGTAGCCTAGTACTAATCTCTCTATGAACCTATGAAACCCTAAGCATTTGAAAAAATTAAAAATGGCAGTAATGAAATGAGGTGGGGGGCAGTGCTGAGTTAACTGCGCCAAATGCAGTTTGTGTTAACAGTATGCAAAAATAGGACGTTCTAATTATGAACTCATTATTTGTACTGCTGCTTTGTCTTCACACTCATTCAGTATTAGAAGTCCTATCCCAAAACTGCTGATGTGAAGTTGTTCAGTCTTGCCGTTCATTCTTGCACATGGTTTCTGAGCCGATCCATCGGCTCCGAGTCGGCCATTTTAGTATCTGGAGCCGATGACTTGGGCTCCAAGGAAGCCTTAGAAGACTTCGACCCCTTCGATGACTTGGAGGTCTGGTCAGCCGTGTCCAAGGACTCCTGAAAATCTGGCTTCAATAAGCCTTTATCCACCAACTTCCTTCGTCTCTCCAGTAAAACCCTTCTACTGAAGGAAGGGCAGATAAAGCAATCCTCCTGGAGGTGAACAGACCCCAAACAATAAACGCAATTCAATATCATAGTCAAAGGAGGCAGCTGCTTCATCAGACCAGACAGACAGACTGCTGCAAAAGCATTTACTATTTGATGTCCTTCAAGGATGCATCTGAAGTCCTTACATATGGGTTGTCCTGCCTCAGGCAGCCCTTCGGTCGTCCGGATTCCAAAGTCTGGGTCCGGCGTCGGCTGATGTCGCCCTTTCCCCGACGTCAGAGCGCCTGGGTATAAAAACATCAGCCGACGCCATCTTCCTCAGTCTTTCTTGCCGCGTGGTGCCCGAAGCAGAAGCAGTTCGCAAGTGCCGGTCGGCCAGCTCCTGTAACTTCAGCTACCGAAGACTTCAAAAGCTAAGTACCCCGTTGGGGACTCTTTCTTGCCTCAGCCGATGTCAGATCAAACGCTTAAAGTTAATAATTGCTTAACTTGTGGGAAACAGATACCTCATAAGGATTTCCACTCCTACTGCCTCCCCTGCCTAGGCCCAGACCACGACGTCTCGGCCTGTACTGCCTGTGCCTCCTTCAATCGACGCACTCTTAGGCGTTGGGCGGAGTTTGCAGAGGAATTTTTTGGGGCTAGTTACTGTTACAATATGCCGTCAGAGACTCCGACTTCTCATTTAACCAAAAAACGGAAGGACAAGGACCGACACACGCGGACCGTGGTTTCGGCTGAAACCACGCCTAGGCCTACCGCGAGTGTCTCGGTCTCGGCTGAAACAGAGTCCTTGGTACTTCCGACCGTCGAAACCACACAACCGACAACCTCGGCCCCGGAGGCCTCTTCTGAGTCGGTTATAGAATTTCCCTCAGAGACCGGTGTTCAGGAAACTTCCGACACCATTCCCCTAGACAAAACTACACCAGCACGTGGAGCAGCCAGGCCTCCTGCATCCATGTCCATTAAGGCATTCACTAGGGCTAAGGCTGCAAAGCAACCAAAATCTCTGCCTCCCAAGGGAATTCCTCAGGGATCCACTACAGGTTCACAAATTTTAAGTTTGGCTGAGGACCTAATTTCCTTAATTAGGGGCTCTCAGCCACATCCGGACAGGAGCTCTCAACCTCCTCTAGACAAAAGGCCCAGGGTTGAGCCCACTGATCCCCAGTCCTCTGATGAGGCCTCAGATGGCTCTGCTCTATCGGACTACCAGGAGGAGGCCTTTACGGCCTACGAAGATTCTGATGCAGAGGAATCTATTCCCTCGGCCTCCCCTCCTGAAGAGCTGTCCTTTTGGGGAGACCCTTCACTCCATGAGAGAGCATTTCCAATGGCAGGGCCAGGAATTCTCCGATTCCAGGAAGAGATTAAGGACTTTTTTGCATTTACCTCAGCATAGACCTTTGGCTATTCCTCCTGTTTTAAATGTCATTGATGATGTGTACTCTGAGTCTAGCATTACCCCTGACTCCCTTCCTCCGGCTCCTGTCAAACCCGATAGGTACAACCGGGTCCCGGACTTGCATCATTTCCTTTACAAGGCCCACTCTGCTGACCCAGAAACTATTTCCCAGGGCCCTAAAGTGGTTGCAACTGCCACTTCCAAAAATCCACCCCCCTCTGAAAGGGAGTCCAGGGCTTTAGAGAGATGGGGTAAAAAAGTGTATACTTCTTCCACTCTTTCTATGAGGGCTTTAAATTGTCAATTCCATATGATACAGTACCAAGAGTATTTGTTAGATGAATTGCATAAAAAACTGTCTTCACCTGAACCCTTAGATCGCAAGTCACTTCAGGATCTGGTACATAACTCACAACAGGTTAGCAACCATTTCTTGCATTGTGGTTATGATGCATTGGAAGCTTCATGTAGGTCAGCAATGACAGGGGCAGTCATACGTAGGCATGCTTGGCTGAAGGAACAAACTCTGCCAGATCATGTTAAAGCAAAGCTTCTGGATGCGCCACTGGAAAAGCAAAAATTATTTGTCTCCACTGCTAAGGAGGACTTAAAGAAATTTGAGGAAAAGGCTAAATCTGTACAAACAGTCAAAGATTTTCTCCAGGTCCAACCACCAAGATTCAGTAGAAATTGGCCTTCTAAGAATTGGTCCTTTCCGGACACAGAGAGATTTCAGAGAGGCAAGAACAGGCGTGCCAGAGGTAGAGGGCAAGCTAGAGGCTCCTACAGAGGACGTCAATGGCAGCCTCCTAACCAGAGAGGTAGTGCAGGACCTACAACTGCTGCACAAGGACAGACTCAAAGACTTCACCTTGACCCCGCCGTCCAGGGCTGAATTGGAAGCACCTTTGGGCGGAAAGCTATCTTTATTCTCAGAAAATTGGCACAGTATTACAAGGGACAAATGGACACTGCAAATAATAGACAAAGGATACAGGTTCCATTTTCATACATTACCAAAAAGAAAAGGCATGCCAAACCTGCCGCTGAATCAAAGGGCAGAGGCTTTAAAACAAATTTCCAACCTATTGCGAATGAAAGCTATAGAAAGGGTTCCTCTCACAGAACAAGGCCAAGGATTTTATTCAAGACTATTCCTTGTCACAAGAAAAGAAAAACAATGGAGGCCTATTCTCGACTTGTCCGCACTGAATACTTATCTCATTGTGCCAAAATTCAAAATGCTGACCCTACAGCAACTCCTTCCCATGCTGGGCAAGGGGTCTTGGCTGGTAACTCTAGACCTCAAGGAGGCATACCTGCATGTCCTATCAGACAAAGTTGCAGAAGACACGTCAGATTTCTTGCAGGTTCAGAGCATTATCAATTCTCAGCATTGCCCTTTGGCTTATCTACTGCGCCCAGAGTATTCACGAAATGCCTGGCATCAGTAATTGCACACTGCAGACTTCAGGGGATTCAAATATACCCATATCTGGACGACTGCCTTATACAAGCGGACAGCCAACAAACTTTGGTAAAGCACTTGAATTATGCCATCCGCCTACTTCAGGCCTTGGGATACACAGTCAACATTCACAAATCAAGACTTGTTCCATCCCAAAGAATAACTTTTCTGGGTGCGGAACTAGATACAACCACCCAAATGGCTTTTCTCACAGAAGAAAAACAAAGACAACTACCGGATTACTTCGAAAATCTGACAAAACAAACTCGGCTGACTGCAAGGAAAATCCTGCAGGCCCTGGGTTACATGGCATCTTGCATTCTTCTGATTCCACAAGCAAGGCTACATATGAGAAAACTACAATGGTACCTAAGGAGTTTATGGTCTCAACACAGTCACAGCCTAGAAGCTTTGATACCACTCATTCCATGCCTTCAAAAGGAATTTCTGTGGTGGGCTCAAGCAAGCCAGTCAAACAGGGGTCTGTCCTTCAGCAAACCAATAACCAGCCAAACCATTACAACGGACGCTTCAGACCATGGATGGGGAGCACACATGGAGGGCAGATGCATCCAAGGACTATGGTCACAGAAAGCATTGCGCATGCACATAAACCAAAAGGAAATGCTGGCAGTGATACATGCAATCGAGGCCTTCAGACACTTTCTGCATCAAGGCCACCTGCTAATAAGGACAGACAATACCACAGTTATGTGGTACATAAACAAGTAAGGAGGTACACATTCCTGCCCTCTTTGCAGGCTGGCAATGAATCTTTGGGAACTTTCCCTAAAACTCAATTTAGAGCTGCAATCCCAGTTTGTGCCAGGAAAAGACAATACACTGGCGGACAGCCTAAGCAGAAATATCATGGATCCACACGAATGGATGCTGCACCCAGACATCTTCCTTCAGATAACAAAATCATGGGGGAGGCCGGACATAGATCTTTTTGCCTCCCACCAGAACCATCAGCTGAAGAAATTCTGCTCAAGGACATACCACCCACAAGCATGGAAAGTGGACGCCCTCTCTTTCAGCTGGAATACTCTAACAGTGTACGCATTTCCACCTCTTCCACTAATGATCAAGGTCTTACTGAAAATCAGGACAGAGCAGCCAAAAGTGATTCTGATAGCTCCGGACTGACCTAGGCAGCACTGGTACCCACTGTTAAGGAGCATGTCACGCACGAAACCGTGGCCTCTACCACAATGGCCACTTCTTCTGACACAGCACAATTACAAAACTCTGCACTCCAGCCTGGAAACCCTGCAGCTGACAGCCTGGAGAATACCTTGACTCCTCACCAGGAAAGCTATCCAAGAGGGTGAAGGATATCATCATGGAAGCTCGCAGGCCTTCCACAAGAAAGGCATATTCAGCAAAATGGAAAAGATTTCGCTCTTGCAGCACCGCAAAGGGCCTAGATGCAACAGTGATGAACATGGCACATATCCTGGAATACTTGGCAGAAATGCTCCACAATGGCCTTTCTTACTCTTCCATAAAAATTCATGCTTCAGCAATTTCAGCAGAATACAATACTGATCCACCTGTCTTCTCTCATCCTCTCCTAAGGCAGTTTCTAAGAGGAATTAAAAACATCAATCCTCCAAGGAAACCACCAGTGCCTACATGGGACCTTAACTTCATGTTGGAAAAACTAACTCTACCTCCCTTTGAAACCAGCAGCATCTTCAGAACTACAGTTCCTGTCTTGGAAGACTGCCTTACTTCTGGCCATAACCTCAGCAAGAAGAGTATCTGAATTGCAGGCCCTCATGGCAGTTCAACCATTCCTTATATTTCATAAGGACAGAGTCTCATTGAGAACCAATCCTTCATTCATGCCAAAGGTGGTATCTAGGGTCTCATTGAACCAAGCTATTCACCTGCCTACCTTCTTCCCAAATCCACAAAACAAGGGGGAGAAACTTCTGCATACCCTGGACATTCACAGGCAGTTGTGCTACTACTTGGACAGAACTAAGACTTACAGAAAAACTGACCAGCTGTTTGTAGCTTATGATGCTGGTATACAAGGAAAAGCAATTTCCAAACAGACAATTTCAAAATGGATAGGGAATTGCATTCGATTCTGTTGCTCTTTTCATGGCAAAACTGTGCCAGCTACAATTAGGCCTCATTCCACCAGAGCCACAGCCACCTCCACAGCCTTCTTAAGAGGGGTGGCTACCAAGGACATTTTAGAAGCTGCTACATGGAGCTCCGTGCATACATTTTCCAAGCATTACAACTTACCCTTATATTCCAGATCCAGAGCAGGCTTTGCTACGGCAGTGCTGCAAGGCATTTTAGCTACACCATCCTTTACTTAGATCCTACCACCCCCAGCTTGGCTATGGTATTCTACCCATATGTAAGGACTGCAGATGCATCCTTGAAGGACATAGTACAGTTTTGTACCTACCATAAATGTAGATGTCCGATATGTATGCATCTGCAGTCAGGTTTACCCTCCCTCCTTCCCCTCTGTGATATTTCTTGGGTACTTATCCCTCTTATAGCTAGCTGGGGTTATCTATTATGGTGTATTTGTTTTATATTACTGTGCATGTTTGGAAATTTTTGCATCTCTCCAAATTTAGCCTTCCTTCGAGGGCACCTGGCATCTGGGGCAAGAAAAACTGAGGAAGATGGCGTCGGCTGACGTTTTTATACCCCAGGCGCTCTGGCATCAGGGAAAGGGCGACATCAGCTGACGCCGGACCCAGACTTTGGAATCCGGCCGACCAAAGGGCTGCCTGAGGCAGGACAACCCATATGTAAGGACTGCAGATGCATACCTATCGGACATCTACATTTATGGTAGGTACAAAACTGTACTTTGTGTTTGCTCTGGGATTAAATTCTTGAATTTTACTGCTGTGTTCTGCTGCCTCCTTTGACTGTGATATTATATGATTTATTTTTTGGAGGACCGGTTTACCTACACCATAGTCTTTGTTCTTTGCTGCCCAATAAACGCAATTCATATGGGCGTCCGTGATGAATATCTTCTGCCCGCATTTCGGGCACTTTTTAAAACCAGATTTTTGTTTCTCCTTATGGTCAGACATATTAGGAACAACCACAGTAAACGCTAATGCAGAAAAGATTACTGAATAACCAGTCACAAAACACTGCAAACTCGAACTACTAAAACATTTCTAAGTTGTCAGGTCCCTGAACAACTGTCAAGCTAATCACACTCAGAATATATATATATATATATATATATATATATATATATATATATATATATCAAATTTCCAAAAATCAAAGCACATTATCTAGCTATTAACAATAAGCTTAAAACACTATTAATATATATAGTAAATGAGATAGGGATTAGAACTGAAGTACGGCCAAAGAAAAGGACGAAACTTGTCAAATTTGTAATAAAGAAAAAACAAGCAAAGGCTAACTAGCCCAATAAGCAGCAACTGTAAAAGTAGTAATATTATTCAATTATAAGCAGAATAAATATTAAACTGGCCCGAGCTCTCTGGCAGCGGCAAACTAGATCTGAGGTAGGACACACGGCATCATGGGATAGGGACCTGGCCATGAGCTACTCTGAGTTCTTCAGCTAGTAAAATGTCCGACTCTGAGCCGATGGATCTGCTGCAAACCCATGTGTAAGAATGAAGGCGAGACGAACAACTCACGTGGAACGTTATGGTAACTACTACTTTTTTTTTTATATACCTGTGCTTGCTTCCTTTATAAAAGTTGCCCCTCTGCTAAGAAAAGGTTTGAAGCATTGGCATGTAGTTTTTTTGGACATGTCAGTGGTGTAATGATCTATAAACCTGCCTTCAATTGTACCTCTACCAACAAAGGAAATGGGGCACCTGTTATCTTAGCTTATGTTCAGGGAATAATCTTAATGTCATTTTTGTATCATAATCTGTTACTTGTATGTAAAAATATATATATTCCATTTTATTTTTTTTTCTAATGTTATCAAAGCATGTAGTTATTTTTGTGTGTTTTTTATTTGTTAATCTATATATGATGGATGGCTGCACTTGTGTTACATATTGACTGCTCTGCAAACAATGCAGTTTGACAGTTGACCTAGCTTTTTTCTCCATAAAAGATAAAAATTTGGATCTGATATCTTTTTCATTCTCCCTCACTGCTGGGTCTCTGATCTGATTCGGATACATTTCCTAGACTTATGATCCGAGTCTCTAGCTCCTCCCTCTCCCTTAATGCAGCATACTTGTTAAGTTACCTGATTAAATTGTAACTGTTATTCTAAGCCTTTGGTTTAAATACTTGGCTTCAGACCAGTTGTTTTACGTTAAGAAGGTTTGTGGTTTTCGCTGTTGTGGCAGACAGGTAGCTTACATCCTTCTATGTTGGGAGTTGCTGATTGAAGGCTTAGCGTCTGTTATTCTAAAAGTGTATTACTTCTGGTTTAAGCGCATTTGTTTAGGACCAGTTATTTTACATTAAGAAGGTGTGGTCTGCACTCTTGTGGGATGAGAGGGTAGATTCTGCCCTTCTGTGCTGGGAGTTTCTGGTTAAAGGCTTATTTTGCCTGCTTATTTGAACTGTTTCTTTCTGAAATTGGTACGCCTTGTTTGCTGTAGCAGTAGACTAGATTCAGACCTGCTGAATCTAGCTTTGTTTGTATAACTTGAGCACTAATCCAGGCCATCTTTTTCTGGGGAAGGTTCCCCGGCACCCTAGTGGCAAGATTGTGCAGTTAGAACTTGTCTGATCGAAGACTGCTGGAATGGGGCTCAGTTTTTAGCTTTTTATTGGTTAATTGGTTAATCTGTTAAAATCAGTTTGGTCATTTGCTACTGTTGTATAAAAAAAAAAAAAAATACACTGTATGCATCGCCGCTTAGCTAGGGTTAAAATATTCCCGGCGCCATAATGTCTGCTCTTCAAATTTTCCCTTAGAACTAGCCAGATGTCCTTCAAGGATGCATCTGCAGTCCTTACAAATGGGTTGTCCTGTCGTCAGGCAGCCCTTCGGTCGGCCAGATTCCAAAGTCTGGGTCTGGCCTCGGCTGGTGTCGCACTTCACCCGACGTCATAGCTGCAGTTATTCGGGTATAAAGGCATCAGCCGACGCCATTTTCCTCAGTCTTTCTTGCCGCGTGGCGCCCGAAGCAGAAGCTGTTCGCAAGTGCCGGTCAGTCAGAACCAGAGACTACTACTACCGAATACTTCTACTACTACCGAAGACTTCTAAAAAGCTAAGTACCCCGTTGGGGACTCTTTCTTGCCTCAGCCGATGTCAGAAAAAGTGAATAACTGTTTAACTTGTGGGAAACAAATACCTCATAAAGATTTCCACTCTTACTGCTTACCTTGTTTAGGCCCAGACCACGACGTAGCAGCTTGTCTAGCCTGTGCTTCTTTTAACCGGCGGATGCTTAGACGCCGGTCGGAATTTGCTGAGGAGTTTTTCGGCTCCGATTTTGCTTATATTATGCCGTCGGATCCTCCGACTACGCAAATATCTAAAAAGCGCAAGGAAAAGGACCGACACTCGCGGTCCGGTTTCGGCGAAACCGTTAAGCCAACCGCGAGTGTCTCTGTTTCGGCTGAAACCGAGCAAGCGGTTCTTCCTTCAGCCGAAAACTTACCTTCTACCGAGGCCTCTTCCAACCTGGTGGAATTGGCTTCTGAATTACCACCTGCTGTTGCAGTTTCTCAGGAATTATCTGACACTATTCCCTTGGATATTTTAACCCCTGCACGTGGAGCTGCTAGGCCACCTGCAGCCATGTCCATTAAGGTCTTTGCCAGGGCTAAAGCAGCTAAAGCTACTAAATCTGTGCCTGCTAAGACCCCCTCTCACAGGCCTAGCTCTAGTTCACAAATGCTTAGTTTAGCAGAGGATCTCATTTCTTTAATCCGGGGATCCCAACCTCAACCAGACAGGGCCTCTCACCCACCTCCAGAGAAAAGGCCTAGAGCAGAGCCCCCTGAGCCAGTTTCTACAGATGATTCCTCTGATGATTCAGATAATACAGACCCTCCAGAGGCTCCTTTCTCCCCTTATGAAGACTCTGATGCTGAAGAGTCCATCCCTTCTGCCTCTCCGCCTGAGGAATTTTCCTTTGGGGAAACCTTGCATGCTATGAGGGAACAATTTCAGTGGCAGGGCCAGGATTTTTCAGACTCCAGAAAAGGCTTAGAACCTTTTTGCATTTACCACAACATAGGCCTTTAGCCATTCCTCCAGTTCTTTCTGTTGTAGATGATGCATTTAATGATGCTTGTACTGCTCCTGATTCTCTACCTCCGGCCCCTGCTAAGCCCGATAGGTACTACAGGGTCCCGGACACGCATTACCATTTGTATAAGGCTCCTTTTGCAGATCCCGAGACTATCTCCCAGGGACCTAAGGCTGTAGCAGCTACCTCTGCCAAAAAACCCCTCCCCTCTGAAAGGGAATCCAGGTCCTTAGAGAGATGGGGTAAAAAAGTTTACACTTCTGCTACTCTTTCAGCTAGGGCCTTGAACTGTCAATTTCACATGATCCAGTATCAAGAATTTATGCTAGATCAGTTAACCAAAAAGCTGTCCTCGGATGAACCTTTAGACAAAAAATCTGTTCAGGAAATGGTACATAACATTCAGCAAGTCAGTAACCATTCTTTAAAATGCGGCTATGATGCACTGGAGGCTTCCTTTAGATCAGCCATGACTGGCACAGTTATCAGAAGGCATGCATGGTTAAAAGAGCAGGCCTTACCAGACCATGTCAAATCAAAACTATTAGATGCTCCTATGGATAAGATCAATTTGTTTGGCTCTCCTGCACTACAGGTGCTGAAGAAGATGGAAGAGAAGGCAAAATCTGTCCAAACCGTGAAAGATTTCTTACAGGTCCAACCTCCAAGGTTTAGCAGGAATTGGCCCTCCAAGAATTGGTCCTTTCCAGACTCCTCCAGAGCTCAGAGAGGCAGGAATAGGCGTTCAAGAGGCAGAAGCCAATCCAGGGGTGCCTACAGGGGACGCCAGTGGCAGGGTAACAACCAGCGAGGTACAGCCACAGACACAGCCACCACCACAACTACAGGACAATCACAGTGACTTGGCTCTGACACCGCCTACCAGGGAACAACTAGAAGCACCCTTAGGCGGGAAGCTAGCCTTATTTTCAATAAACTGGCATTACATCACAAGAGACAAGTGGATTTTGCAGACAATAGACCAAGGTTACAGGTTTCACTTCCATACTCTACCAGGGAAGAGAGGAATGACAAACCTACCTCCAAATCAAAAGGCAGAAGCTCTAAAACAAATATCTCAATTATTAAGGATGAGAGCTGTGGAAAAGGTACCATCTATAGAGCAAGGAAAGGGATTTTACTCCAGACTCTTCCTGGTACCAAGAAAAGAAAGCAAATGGAGACCTATTCTCGACCTGTCCGCTTTAAACACATTCCTCATTGTTCCAAAATTCAAAATGCTGACTCTACAGCAGCTTCTTCCCATGCTGGGCAAGGAGTCTTGGCTGGTAACTCTAGATCTCAAGGAGGCATACCTGCACGTCTCCATACGACCAAATTGCAGAAGATACCTCAGATTTCTTGCAGGATCAGAGCATTATCAATTCTCAGCATTGCCCTTTGGCTTATCTACTGCCCAGAGTGTTCACGAAATGCCTGGCATCAGTAATTGCTCATTGCAGGCTTCAGGAAATCCAAATCTACCCTTACCTGGACGACTGCCTGATACAAGCGGACAACAAAAACAAGCTAGCAGAAGACTTGAAAAGGGTCATTTACCTACTACAAGCCCTGGGATATACAGTCAATATAAAAAAGTCAAGGCTGATACCATCCCAAAGGATAACCTTTTTGGGTGCAGAGCTGGACACATCGAAACAAATGGCATTCCTAACAGTAGAAAAACAGGAGCAACTACCTCTCTACTTCTTGGCATTAACAAAGCAGAACCATCTCACAGCAAGAAAAGTCCTGCAAGCCTTGGGCTTCATGGCATCCTGCATAATATTGGTTCCACATGCCAGACTGCATATGAGAAAGTTACAGTGGTACCTAAGGAATTTATGGTCTCAACACAAGCACAGCCTAGAAACCCAAATTCCAATAATTCCATGCTTGAAGCAAGAATTCCAATGGTGGGCTCAGGCCTGTCAAGCAAACACAGGATTGCCCTTCCACAGCACTCAACCAAGCCAAACCATCATGACGGACGCCTCAGACCTTGGTTGGGGGGCCCACATGCTGGACAAGTGCATACAAGGTTTATGGACTCAAGACCAGCTGCACCTACACATAAATCTAAAGGAAATGCTGGCAGTAAAACTGGCAATTCAGACATTCAGACCATTTCTCCGACAAGGTCAATTGATGATAAGGACAGACAACACCACAGTTATGTGGTACATCAACAAACAGGGAGGCACACATTCGTACCCTCTATGCCGGATGGCACTGGACCTCTGGAATGTGGCCCTGAGCTACAACATTCAGTTACAAGCAATTTTTGTACCAGGAAAAGAAAACATTCTAGCAGACATATTAAGCAGGACTACCACGGATGCCCACGAATGGATGCTGCATCCGGACATCTTCAAAACCATTGCAAGAAAATGGGGACTTCCAGAAATAGACTTATTTGCATCCCCTCGCAATCACCAGCTAAAGAAATTCTGCACAAGGACGTACCACCCACTTGCTTGGAAGGTGGACTCCCTATCTTTCCGTTGGAAAAACCTGACAGCTTATGCATTCCCACCACTTCCTTTGATTCACAAGGTGCTATTGAAGATCAAAGAGGACCGTCCAAGGATCATTCTGATAGCTCCAGACTGGCCAAGACAACATTGGTACCCATTACTGAGGAGCATGTCTCGGGAACAAATATGGCCCCTACCCCTGGTTCCCTTGCTGTTAACACAGAACAACTACAACATCCTGCATCCAAACCTGAAAACTCTGCAGCTGACTGCCTGGAACATTGCATAAGACCAATTAACCCAAATTTATCCCAAAGGGTTAAAGACATTATCCTGGAGGCTCGCAGACCCTCAACAAGGAAAAATTATTCAGCAAAATGGAAAAGATATCTCATTTGGAGTACTGCAAAAGGAGAAGATGTGTCACTGGTAAACATAGCCAACATCCTGGAATACTTGGCAGAGCTCTTCCACAAAGGCCTGTCCTATTCTTCCATTAAGATTCATGCATCAGCTATTTCAGCAGAATACGGCTTGGATCCTCCAGTCTTCTCACACCCTCTGCCCAGGCAGTTTCTGAGAGGAATTAAAAATGTAAAACCTCCTAGGAAGCCACCATTGCCAGCATGGGACTTGAACTTTGTGCTAGAAAAATTGACACTTCCTCCTTTCGAACCAGCAGCAACAGCAGAATTACAATACTTATCATGGAAAACTGCTTTCCTGCTGGCAATCACTTCAGCAAGAAGGGTATCTGAGCTACAGGCATTAATGGCAGTACAACCCTTCCTGATCTTCCATCAAGATAGTGTCCATGAGAACAAATCCTACTTTTATGCCTAAAGTGGTCTCCAGAGTATCTTTAAATCAGGCTATCCACCTACCTACATTCTTCCCCAACCCACAGAACAGGGGAGAAAGACTGTTGCATACCTTGGATGTACATAGACAATTGCGCTACTACCTGGACAGGTCCAAGGGCAATAGAAAAACTGACCAGCTACTGGTAGCATATGCAACAGGAATGGAAGGAAAAGCAATTTCAAAACAGACAATCTCCAAGTGGATAGGAAATTGCATCAGATTTTGTTACCCCTACCATGGAAAGAAAACTCCAGAAAACATCAGGCCTCACTCTACAAGGGCTACAGCCACTACCACAGCTTTCCTACAAGGAGTGGCTACCAAGGACATTTTAGAGGCTGCTACTTGGAGCTCCGTGCATACATTTGCCAAGCATTATAATTTACCTTTATACTCTAGATCCCGAGCAGGTTTTGCCACTGCTGTTTTGCAAGGGATCTTAACTACACCATAATTTTATTTTTCCTCCTCCCCCAGTTTGGCTATGGTATTCTACCCATTTGTAAGGACTGCAGATGCATCCTTGAAGGACATAGTACAGTTTTGTACCTTCCATAAATGTAGATGTCCGATAGGAATGCATCTGCAGTCAGGATTACCCACCCTCCTTCCCCTCTGTGGTACTCCTAGGGTATTTGCCCATCTTATAGCTAGCTGGGGGAATCTATTATGGTGTATTTGTTTGTATATATGTACATACATGCTTATTTTTTGTTGGCTCTCTACTATTTGGAATCATTGGCATTTATCCAAATTTAGCCTTCCTAGAGGGCACCTGGCATCTGGGGCAAGAAACACTGAGGAAAATGGCGTCGGCTGATGCCTTTATACCCGAATAACTGCAGCTATGACGTCGGGTGAAGTGCGACACCAGCCGAGGCCAGACCCAGACTTTGGAATCCGGCAGACCGAAGGGCTGCCTGACGACAGGACAACCCATTTGTAAGGACTGCAGATGCATTCCTATCGGACATCTACATTTATGGTAGGTACAAAACTGTACTTTTTTTTTTTTTAGTTTTAGCACTAAAATCTGTTTCTTTGAGATTCTATTTGGCCAGGACACATTGTAAGCACTAAATAAACTACAAATTACTACATTACTCAACTTTCCTGACTTGTCTAGCAGAAAAAAGTTTTTAGTACTTAATAAATAAGCACCTATCCAGGCACGTCTATGGGTCAGCTCCTGGTGTTATCTCCTATCTACCTGATGAATCTGGGCATCTTGGGGCAATGCAGCAATTGCCTCGTACACAGACGACCCCCTCCTCCTGCCACCCAACACTACAACCTGTGAGACATGCACTTATATAGCCAAACTGGAAGCGAAGCTCTCTTCACCCAAGACTGGACTTGGTAAACACTTGCACCACACCACACTCATCACATAGTCCCCCTACACCGCCAAAACACACACCTACATTCACGGAGACTCTCAGTAAAAAGTGGGTCTATATCATGTTGTCGAAGTATGACAACTTGGAACTTGATATGGTCGAAACCATAAGTTTGAAGTTGTCATACTTCGATTGTAAAAAAAAAAAATAAAATAAAATAAAAACAAAAAGAACGTACCCGAGAAATTTTCCTTTTGCTGCACTATAGCGTGACCTCGGAATTGGTATATTTATAGAGTGGGGAGGGGGGTGCAGGGGGGCTTGCCCCCCCTGCATATACGGCCTTTTATTTATTTATATATATATATATATATATATATATATATATATATATATATTTACAGAAAGTTGAAGTTCTGTAACTTTGGACATATATGTTTGTACATATGGTAGTCGAAGTTATGGAACTTCAACTATGTGATATAGACCCTAAGAATCTGCCCAAGCAGCAGAGACCTCCAAAGCAGAAGCGCAAGCAACCTCTACCCCCCAACACAACCCAGATGACACACAGCCCAGAAACTCAGTGTGCCACCAAGCCACAGCCCATAAGTCATAGCAGCGTACCCAACACTCTAGTTATAGGTGACTCTATAGTCAGGCTCACTGATGTTCCACTCACCAGGCTAAACAAGGAGAAAGTTACTGTCAGCTGCCTGTCGGGTGCCAGGATCCACCACATAACGCACACACTCGGGTCACTCAACAACAAGTAAAAAGATGACTCTGTCATTGTCCATGTTGGTGTGAATGACCTCAGATGTACTTCCCTGGACTACATGAGAAGAGACATGGAGGAGCTCTCTGATCTTGTAGCCCAGGCACGTATGACCCTAGCCCTGAGTAGCATCCTGCTATCAACCAGAATGATACCACAGTACAAGGACAAAATGATTGATTTCAACAATTGGCTTAGCTTCTAGTGTCATTCTAAGAGGTCCCAGTATCTGTCTGCCTGGAATGACATGATTGACAGACCACAGTGCTTTGCCAGAGATGGCCTGCACCTGTCGCCCTTGGGATTCTGGATACTGGCTAAGGCTGTTGCCACCCCTATAGTGCCTTTTTTAGGCAAGGTTCAAATGACAAATTCATCACCGTAACAGATACAAGCAAGCCAAATCTCAGGGTAATGCTACTCAGTGCTAGAATTCTAAACCTCAAAATGCACTCACTTGAGGCACTCCTTAAAATGGAGAGAGACCTGGTTCAAGGCTCCTGAGAGCAGCCCTGCATTACCAGGCTATAATTCATGCCACACCTTGTGGCCACTTAACCTGCACAGAAACACTAAAGGCGGAGATGTGTCTGTATTCATTAAGGATATCCACACCTCCAGGCTAGTTGCTCAGCATAATGCATCCGAGATTATCCCAGTGCAACAAACTCTGGGCAAGACTGCAGTCCAAATTGTAGCTTACTACAGCTCCCCCACCATGCCCCAGGATTCCCATTCCTCATTTCTTGATACACTGGAAAATATTAGGGTACAACCTAACACCCTAATAATGGGCGATTTCAACTACTCCACCATTAACTGGGAAAACTACTCATGTATCAACTCTTTTGCTCAACGTTTTCTGGAATTCATAAATTCCAGTGCCTTGGATCAACTTATCCACACCCCCACCGGGGGCAGCAATATCCTAGACCTGGTCATTACCAACATGGGCGACCGGTGTTCACACCAGAGGTCAATTTCTAGTTGGTCAGATCCGACCACAAGCTAATCACCCTAGACATCCACATCCTGCCCTCACCCCCCATTAGGGAAAGCACCGGAAAAAAATTCTCCAAAGCCAACTTCACGCTTCTTAAGACAGAAGTGGCAAACTTCACGACAGCCATGCAGATGGACAATAGAGGTACGACTGCTGAATCCTACACAAATGCACTTTATAAGCACTTAAACAAGTGCATGGATCATGCTATCCTTAACAGAACCAAGATGCTATCCTCCAAAAAAAGGAAGCCAGTCTGGTGGTCCCCTGCCATAAACAAGCTCTACAACAGAAGAAAGAAACTGCTGCAAAAAAGAGTAAAATCCCATGACTGGAGGAACTTCCTGGTCAGCCTCAGTAAGAAGCTGAGATCCCTCAAAGTCCTCCAAAGCTTGTTACGAAAACAAAATCGCTACTCTTTCTAAAGACAACCACAAAGCATTCTATAGCTATGTCAAGAATCTCACTGGCAACACTCAGATCTGTTCTGAGTTACAGCACACTGGCACTAAAAATACAGAACCAACTGATATTGCCAACATCCTGGCAGATAGGTTCAGTGCTAACTTCACCCCCCTCTCACCCCCTAAAGGGCCCATCTCTATACCGGAAGAATGCAAAGTTCCTGTAATTATGACTGCACAGGTAAAAACCACACTCTCCAAAGCCAAGAGCACAGCATCCATGGGACCTGACAACATCCCAGGCTGCTTTCTACATGAACTGTAGAACGAAATGGCACACCACCTAAGTACCATATTCAGTCATAGCCTCACCTCAGGCTTTTGTGTCCACTGAATGGCGCACAGCAACGGTTGTCCCACTCCACAAAGGGGGATCCACCACGGACCCTGGGAACTACCGCCCCATTAGCCTGACGAGCCTGATCTGCAAGGCCATGGAATGTATCATCAGGGAACTTATAAACAAAGACATTGGTAATCTCCAAACTCTGGACCCCACCCAGTTCGGATTTGTAAAAGGCATATCATGTCTCCTAAACCTGATAGATTTTGAAGCAGTCACCAAAGCTGTAGATGAGGTTAAGGTGGTTCACACAGCCTATTTAGATCTCGCCAAGTTTTTCAACACCATCCCCCATGCTGGAATTATAGATAAACTCACTAAAGTTGGTATAAATCCCTATGTCACAAAATGGGTTGCCAACTGGCTCATTGACAGAACCCACACTGTGAAAGTAGCAGGCTCCAAATCGGATTTCACACCAGTGGCAAGTGGAGTACCACAGGGGTCAGTCCTGGGTCCTCTCCTGTTTGGTATCTACTTCTCTGAAGTACAGGCTAATTCAGAAGGTCTTCATCTAATGAAGTTTGCAGATGACTGCAAACTAGGAGTCATAATCAAAACTCCTAACAATGTGGACATCCTACAAAAAGGCCTCACTGAGACAGATGCCTGGTGTCAAAGCCATGGCCTCAAGCTCAGTGCCAAAAAGTGCATTGTCATCCCTTTTGGTAAAAACTATGACCCATGAACTACCACATAGGCGGTAGTTTACTTAACACCGAAAGTGTGATGAGACCTTGGGGCACAGATGGATAGTAGACTCTCCTTTGACAATCACATTGCCACAGTAGTCGGGAAATCCTTCTACGTGGCACACGTCATCACAAAAGGTTTCTCAACCCGGAAAAAAGAGGTAACTGTTCCCCTCTACTTATCATGGAGTACAATGCCCCTTTTGGTATGTACGTCACAAGACATCTACAACTGGAAAGGCTGCAGAAATACCTCACAAAGAGGATTACTGGCCTTAAACAGATGCCCTTCGCAGACTGTCTCACAAAACTCCAGCTTTACTCCGTCACATATCGCGTACTCAGAGGCGATCTCTGCCTAACATACAAAGCTTTTTCAAACCCAGAGCTGTTGGACATGCTCCACTTAAAGAAATCCCAATCCCTCCGAGCTACACGCTGTAGGAACCTAAACCTTGTCAAGACCATAAAAAGAACATGCTGCAGGGATAGAGTCCTGTCCCAGAGACTTCCCATACTCTGGAACAAACTATCTTTCTATATCAAACAAAGTTCCTCATTAGCACTCTTCAAGAAAAATCTTGATGATTGGATGGGAAATAGGAAATTCACACCGGGGATCACTTCTGTGGCTCTGCTCGACAGGGGCAGAGGAAAATAATTTTTTTGGGTGACAAAAGCCAAGGTACCATTTTGGCTAAGCTTATGTAGCTACCTATGAACCTATACCTTCTCTAACCCCTCAGATCTTGTTTGCCACCACTCACATACAGATGTGATCTGAGTCTTGGTTTTTGAGAGTTGATTGACTTTAAAATCTCTATTTTTTAAGTGATTTATGTCTAGCTTTCCCCTTTTCTGTTATTTCCCATTTTCTGTAATTTATAATTCTTCTCCCCTATTTTTATAGTTCCTTACAGGCATCAGCGAGCTGGCCTCCTCTCTTTCGCTTCTCTTGTGCGTCTTTGGCACTTTCTCTACGTTCTGTACTATATTAAGAAAAAAAAATCCCTTTCTTGTTCTAATTTTACTCACCAGGTATTTCTTCTGATACCCTGAACACCCCACAGTGGAGGTCCCGCACAAGAAAAAGTGCACAAGAAGGCACTTAAGACACCCCCTTGGAGTCTATGACTGAGGACACTGGCTTTGATGAGGGAGAAGGACCCCAAGATCACCACCTGAAGACGTCTCCTTTGGAGACGACCTTGAACTCCTTAACCAAAAAGGTGACTGGTCCTCCCAAACTCTCTCCTGAGGAGTCTGTGTTCCTGGAGGCTTTCAGGGTGAACCCATCTATGTCCTGGTTGTTCAGTGGCCCATTCTTTACCAGTCTCTATCTGTTCCTATCAAACTGATTTCAGTCTGCAGATGCTGTCTCTGATGGTGGATGCAGTCAAATGATCTGTTTCTGGGCAACCCCCCCACCCCCATATCCACAGTCGTCACAGAAGTGTCTCAGTTGGGGGAGGCCTTAGGGACTGAGAACAAGTTGCATATCAATGCCCTAGAGATGAGGGCAGTTTTTCTACAGCTGCAATCCTTTCAGGTTTGCCTCCCTCTGGAAACGATTGTAATTCACACAGAAAGCATGTCAGTAGTCTGGTGCATCAACAAACAAGGAGGAACCCAATTCTACCCGTTATGCAGAGAAAATTTGAGAGTTTGGGAGTGGGCAATCTCTTCATACTGTTTTTTGATTGCAGCACACATACTGGGGAAAACCCATGCACTGGTAGATAGACTCAGCAGATCCATTCTGACTCCACGAGTGGTCTCTCAATCCATCGGTAGCGAACAAGATTTTCAGCCGTTGGGGCCAACCTTGTTGCAACCTTTTTGCTTCTCCCCGAACAACAAATGCAACAAGTATTACAGCCATTAAGTGAATTTAAGTACACTTTTATCTGCTCTTTTGCATATAGTATTGTATTTAATTTATTTTTGTTTTTCACTGAATATTAACTCAACTGAAGTTGTGGCTGTCTCTCTACAGAGTACTTTTTAGAATTTCTGTGTAGCCATTGATAGCAGTGGGGGTAGTTTCAGCTCATTACTAACATGCTGTCTTGCCTTATATAAGTGGTACATTTTGAGTTATCTCTGCTTAATATCTGAGCTTTGGCCGGCTAACATCTACCTGAAATCAGCTGGACGTATAAGTGAATTTATGTATACTTTTATCTGCTCTTTTGAATATAGTGTTGTACTTACTTTATTTATTTGTGTTTTTCACTGAATATTAACTCAACTGAAGTTGTAGCAGTCTCTCTACAGAGTACTTTTTTAGAATTTCTATGTAGCCATTGCTGATAGTGGGGGGTAGTTTCAGCTCCTCACTAACATTCTGTCTTGCCTTATATAAGTGGTACATTTTCAGTTATCTCCGCTTAACATCAGAGCTTTGGCCGGCTAACATCTACTTGAAATTAGCTGAATGTATAAGTGAATTTAAGTACACTTTTATCTCCTCTTTTGCATATAGTATTGTATTTAATTTATTTATTTGTGTTTTTCACTGAATATTACCTCAACTGAAGTTATGGCTGTCTCTCTACAGAGTACTTTTTAGAATTTCTGTGTAGCCTTTGATGGCAGTGGGGGGTAGTTTCAGCTCATCACTAACATCCTGTATTACCTTATATAAGTGGTACATTTTGAGTTGTCTCTGCTTAATATCAGAGGTTTGGCCGGCTAACATCTACCTGAAAACTGCTGGACGTATAAGTGAATTTAAGTACACTTTTATCTGTTCTTTTGCATATACTATTGTATTTAATTTATTTGTGTTTTTCATTCAATATTAACTCAACTGAAGTTGTGGCTGTCTCTCTACAGAGTACTTTTTAGAATTTCTGTGTAGCCATAGACAGCAATGGGGGTAGTTTCAGCTCATCACTAACATCCTGTTTTGCCTTATATAAGTGGTACATTTTGAGTTATCCCTGCTTAATATCAGAGCTTTGGCTGGCTAACATCTACCTGAAATCAGCTGGACGTATAAGTGAATTTAATACACTTTTATCTGCACTTTTGCACATAGTATTGTATTTCATTTATGTTTTGCACTGAATATTAATTAACTGAAGTTGTGGCTGTCTCTCTACAGTGTACATTTTAGTATTTTTGTGTAGCCATTGATGGCAGTGGGGGGTGGTTTCAGCTCATCACTAACATCCTGCATTGCCTTATATAAGCGGTACATGTTGAGTTATCTCTGCTTAATATCAGAGCTTTGCCCTGCTATCATTTGCCTTGAAATCAGCTTGACGTATAAGTGAATTTAAGTACACTTTTATCTGCTCTTTTGCATATAGTATTGTATTTAATTTATTTGTTTGTATTTTTCACTGAATATTAAGAAAACTGAAGTTGTGGCTGTCTCATCACAAAGTACTTTTTAGAATTTTTGTGTAGCCATTGATAGCATGGGGGGTAGTTTCTGCTCAGCACTAAGATCCTGTATTGCCTTATATAAGTGGTACATGTTGGGTTATCTCTGCTTAATATCAGAGCTTTGGCCGGCTAACATCTACCTGAAATCAGCAGGACGTATAAGTGAAATTAAGTAAAATTCATCTGCCCTTTTGCATATAGTATTGTATTTAATTTATTTGTGTTTTTCACTGAATATTAACTCAACTAAAGTTGTGATCGTCTCTCTTCAGAGTAATTTTTAGAATTACTGTATAGCCATTGATAACAGTGGGGGGTAGTTTCATCTCATCACTAACATCCTGTCTTACCTTATATAAGTGGTACATTTTGAGTTATCTCTGCTTAATATCAGAGCTTTGGCCGGCTAACATCTACCTCGTATCAGCTGCATGTATAAGTGAATTTAAATACACCGTTATCTGCTCCTTTGCATATAGTACTGCATTTATTTATTTGTGTTTTTCACTGAATATGAACTCAACTGAAGTTGTGGCTGTCTCTCTACAGAGTACTTTTTCAAATTTCTGTGTAGCCATTGATAGCAGTGGAGGTAGTTTCAGCTCATCACTAACATCCTGTCTTGCCTTATATAAGTGGTACATTTTGAGTTATCTCTGCTTAATATCAGAGCTTTGGCCGGCTAACATCTACCTGAAATCAGCTGGACGTATAAGTGAATTTAAGTACACTTTTATCTGCTCTTTTACATATAGTATTGTATTTAATTTATTTATTTGTGTTTTTCATTGAATATTAACTTAACTGAAGTTGTGGCTCTCTCTCTAGAGTACGTTTTAGAATTTCTATGTAGCCATTTATAGCAGTGGGGGTTGTTTCAACTGCTAACTAACATCCTGTCTTACTTTATATAAGTGGTACATTTTGAGATATCTCTGCTTAATGTCAGAGCTTTGGCCGGCTAACATCTACCTGAAATCAGCAGGACGTATAAGTGAATTTAAATACACTTTTATATGCTCTTTTGCATATAGTATTGTATTTAGTTTATTTGTGTTTTTCACTGAATATTAACTCAACTGAAGTTGTGGCTGTCTCTCTACAGAGTATGTTTTAGAATTTCTGTGTCGCCATTGATAGCAGTGGGTGGTAATTTCAGCTCATCACTAACATCCTGTCTTGCCCTTATATAAGTGGTACATTTTGAGTTATCTCTGCTTAATATCAGAGCTTTGGCCGGCTAACATCTACCTGAAATCAGCTGGACGTATAAGTGAATTTAAGTACACTTTTATCTGCTCTTTTACATATAGTATTATATTTAATTTATTTGTGTTTTTCACTGAATGTTAACTCAACTGAAGTTGTGGCAGTCTATCTACAGAGTACTTTTTAGAATTTCTGTGTCGCCATTGACAGCAGTGGGGGTTAGTTTCAACTTATCACTAACATCCTGTCTTGCCTTCTATAAGTGGTACGTTTTGAGTAATCTCTGCTTAATATCAGAGCTTTGGCCGGCTAACATCTACCTGAAATCAGCTGGACATATAAGTGAATTTAAGTACACTTTTATCTGCTGTTTTGCATGTAGTATTGTATTTAATTTATTTATTTGTGTTTTTCACTGAATATTAACTCAACTGAAGTTGTGGCTGTCTCTCTTCAGAGTACTTTTTAGAATTTTTGTGTAGCCATTGATGGCATTGGTGGGGGGGTTAATTTCAGTTCATCACTAACATCCTGCATTGCATTATATAAGTGGCACATTTTGAGTCATTCCTGCTTTGGCCAGCTAAGATCTACCTGAAATCAGCTGGACTTAGAAGTGAATTTTAATACACTTTTATTCTTTTGCATATAGTATTGTATTTAATTTATTTGTGTTTTTCACTAAATATTAACTCAACTGAAGTTGTGGCTGTCTCTCTACAGAGTACTTTTTGGAATTTCTGTGTAGCCATTGTTAGCAGTGGTGGGTAGTTTCAGCTCATCACTAACTTCTTGTCTTGCCTTATATAAGTGATCCATTTTGAGTTATCTCTGCTTAATATCAGAGATTTGGCCGGCTAACATCTACCTGAAATCAGCTCGATGTATAAGTGAATTTAAGTACACTTTTATCTGGTATTTTGCATATAGTGTTGTATTTAATTTATTTCTGTTTTTCACTGAATATTAACTCAACTGAAGTTGTGGCTGTCTCTCTACAGAGTACTTTTTAGAATTTCTGTGTAGCCATTGATAGCAGTGGGGGGTAGTTTCAGCTCATCACTTACATCCTGTCTGGCCTTATATAAGTGGTACATTTTGAGTTATCTCTGCTTAATATCAGAGCTTTGGCCGGCTAACATCTACCTGAAATCAGCTGGACGTATCAGTGAATTTAAGTACACTTTTATCTGGTATTTTACATATAGTGTTGTATTTAATTTATTTGTGTTTTTCACTGAATATTAACTCAACTGAATTTGTGGCTGTCTCTCTACAGAGTACTTTTTAGAATTTCTGTGTCGCCATTGATGATAGTGGGGGTAGTTTCAGCTCCTCACTAACATTCTGTCTTGCCTTATATAAGTGGTACATTTTCAGTTATCTCTGCTTAACATCAGAGCTTTGGCCGGTTAACATCTACTTGAAATCAGCTGGACGTATAAGTGAATTTAAGTACACTTTTATCTCCTCTTTTGCATATAGTATTGTATTTAATTTATTTATTTGTGTTTTTCACTGAATATTACCTCAACTGAAGTTGTGGCTGTCTCTCTACAAAGTACTTTTTAGAATTTCTGTGTAGCCTTTGATGATAGTGGGGGTAGTTTCAGCTCATCACTAACATTCTGTATTGCCTTATATAAGTGGTACATTTTAAGCTATCTCTGCTTAATATCTGCACTTTGGCCGGCTAACATGTACTTGAAAACAGCTGGACGTATAGGTGAGTTTATGTACACTTTTATCTGTTCTTTTTCATATAGTATTGTATTTAATTTATTTGTGTTTTTCACTGAATATTAACTCAACTGAAGTTGTGGCTGTCTCTCTACAGAGTACTTTTTAGAATTTCTGTGTAGCCATAGACAGCAATGGGGGTAGTTTCAGCTCATCACTAACATCCTGTATTGCCTTATAAAAGTGGTACATTTTGAGTTGTCTCTGCTTAATATCAGAGGTTTGGCCGGCTAACATCTACCTGAAAACTGCTGGACGTATAAGTGAATTTAAGTACACTTTTATCTGTTCTTTTGCATATACTATTGTATTTAATTTATTTGTGTTTTTCATTCAATATTAATTCAACTGAAGTTGTGGCTGTCTCTCTCTACAGAGTACTTTTTAGAATTTCTGTGTAGCCATAGACAGCAATGGGGGTAGTTTCAGCTCATCACTAACATCCTGTTTTGCCTTATATAAGTGGTACATTTTGAGTTATCCCTCCTTAATATCAGAGCTTTGGCTGGCTAACATCTACCTGAAATCAGCTGGACGTATAAGTGAATTTAATACACTTTTATGTGCACTTTTGCACATAGTATTGTATTTCATTTATGTTTTGCACTGAATATTAACTTAACTGAAGTTGTGGCTGTCTCTCTACAGTGTACATTTTAGTATTTTTGTGTAGCCATTGCTGGCAGTGGGGGGTGGTTTCAGCTCATCACTAACATCCTGTATTGCCTTATATAAGCGGTACATGTTGAGTTATCTCTGCTTAATATCAGAGCTTTGCCCTGCTATCATTTGTCTTGAAATCAGCTGGACGTATAAGTGAATTTAAGTACACTTTTATCTGCTCTTTTGCATATAGTATTGTATTTAATTTATTTGTTTGTATTTTTCACTGAATATTAAGAAAATTGAAGTTGTGGCTGTCTCTCCACAAAGTACTTTTTAGAATTTCTGTGTAGCCATTGATAGCATGGGGGGGTAGTTTCTGCTCAGCACTAAGATCCTATATTGCCTTATATAAGTGGTACATGTTGGGTTATCTCTGCTTAATATCAGAGCTTTGGCCGGCTAACATCTACCTGAAATCAGCTGGACGTATAAGTGAATTTAATACACTTTTATCTGCACTTTTGCACATAGTATTGTATTTCATTTATGTTTTGCACTGAATATTAACTTAACTGAAGTTGTGGCCGTCTCTCTACAGTGTACTTTTTAGTATTTTTGTGTAGCCATTGATAGCAGTGGGGGGGGTTGTTTCAGCTCATCACTAACATCCTGTATTGCCTTATATAAGTGGTTATCAGAGCTTTGGCCGGCTAACATCTACCTGAAATCAGCTGGACGTATAAGTGAAATTTGGTAAAATTCATCTGCCCTTTTGCATATAGTATTGTATTTAATTTATTTGTGTTTTTCACTGAATGTTAACTCAACTAAAGTTGTGGCCGTCTCTCTACAGAGTAATTTTTAGAATTACTGTATAGCCATTGATAAGTGGTGGGGGGGGGGTAGTTTCATCTCATCACTAACATCCTGTCTTTCCTTATATAAGTGGTACATTTTGAGTTATCCCTGCTTAATATCAGAGCTTTGGCCGGCTAACATCTAGCTGAAATCAGCTGGACATATAAGTGAATTTAAGTACTCTTGTAGCTGCTCTTTTGCATATAGTATTGTATTTAATTTATTTATTTCTGTTTTTCACTGAATATTAACTCAACTGAAGTTGTAGCTGTGTCTCTATTGAGTAATTTTTAGAATTTATGTGTAGCCATTGATAGCAGTTGGGGTTATATTCAGCTCATCACTAACATCCTGTCTTGCCTTATATAAGTGGTACATTTTGAGTTATCTCTGCTTAATATCAGTGCTTTAGCCGGCTAACATCTACCTAAAATCAGGTGGACATATAAGTGAATTTAAGTACACTTTTATCTGCTCTTTTCCATATAGTATTGCAATTTATTTGTGTTTTTCACTGAATATCAACTCAACTGAAGTTGTGGCCGTCTGTCTACAGAGTACTTTTTAGAATTTGTGTAGCCGTTGATAGTGGGGGGTAGATGTTCATCGTGTTTCACTGTTGCAGTCATTACAGTTGGGTTATCCTGCTGGCAGGCTACCCACAGTCTCCCCGAGTTCCAAAGTCTATGTCCGGCGTCGGTTGTGGTCACCTCCTCCCTGACGTCAGTGCACCAGGGGTATAAAAGATGCAGCCGACGCCATTTTCTTCAGTCCTTCTTGCCGCACCGTGCCCGAAGCAAAAGCAGTTCGCAAGTGCCGGTCGTCCGACTCCTGAGATTTTCATATTCGAATTTCAGATCCGAAATCTTCATTAAAGCTAAGTACCTCGTTGGGGAAACTTTTTTCTTGCTCCAGACCAATGTCAGAAAAAGTTAATAATTGTATTTCTTGTGGGAAGCAAATACCTCATAAGGATTTTCATTCTTACTGTATTACTTGCCTAGGCCCTGACCACGACATTGCTAGTTGTCGGTTTTGTTCTAGATTTAACCAAAGCACTATTAAGCGTCGGTACGATTTTGCATTTCATTATTTTGGCAGAAGATTTAACTACATAATGCCATCAGAGCAACCGACTACCGGAGTTTATAAAAAGCGCAAAGAAAAGGACAGGCACCCGAGGTCCAAAACCGACAAGGCTTCCGCTAGGCCTGTCACCGGTTTTCATTGAGGTGCTTTCACAGCGACTGATGCCCGCTACCTCAGAGCCACAGGCTGCTTTTGACTCCCACGTGGAGCCGACTAGGCCGCTGGATACTCAAGGTATTGGACACTCGGAAACTATTCCCTCAGATGGGTCTGGAGCCAATGAGCAGGCATTGGCTTCTGAGGGTGTTTTCAGGCCTACACAGTTTTATGTAAAACCAACTTCAGCTTCAAAGGCAAAGACTAAAGCAGCTCTAAAGACAAAGAAACAAGTACAGCATTCTCCTGGACAGGCCTCCATGCCTAAAAAACAGATGCTTAAAATGGCCGAAGACCTAATTACTTTGATCAGGGGCTCCCATCCCCCTCCTGATAAGAGGCCTAGGGAAGAGATAGAATATGAATCTTCAGATCAGGTTTCCATTTCCTCTGATTCATTTTCTGACCCAGAATTTTCTCTTCCTCCCTGTGAGGATTCTGATGCTGAAGAATCTATCCCTTCAGCGTCTCCTCCTGAGGATTATTCTTTTGGGGAAACCCTGCATACTATGAGGGAGCATTTCCACTGGGAGAGCCAAGATTACTCAGAATCCTGGAAAAGGCTCAAAGACTTCCTTTTATTATCTCAGCACATGCCCCTTACTATTCCTCCTGTTTTAGACATTGTAGATGATGTATTTTCAGAGTCCGGACTGTCTCCTGAGTCTTTGCCGCCAGCTCTTGTTAAGCCAGACAGATACTACAGGGTTCCTGATTCACATAGTTTCTGGGTCTGCAGCAGGGTTTTTATAAAGAAATTTATCTCTCAGGGTCCCAAAGGGGTCAAGGCATCCTCTGCAAAAAACCCTATACCCTCTGATAGGGATTCAAGGGCCCTGGACAGATAGGGGAAAAAGATTTATACTTCTGCTACCTTGGCTGTAAGAGCTTTAAATTGTCAATTTCATATGCTTAAATATCAGCAATATCTAATGTCACAGCTTAAATAAAAAATGTTGACAAATTCAGAATGTGCAGAAAGCAAAGAAATTCAGGATTTATTGCATGCAGCTGAACAAGTAGGAAAGCATACTTTGAAATGTGGTTTTGATTCTCTAGAGGCCTCCTGCAGGGCCGCTGTTACAGGTTCTGTCATTAGGAGACATGCTTGGTTAAAAGAGCAGAATCTGCCCGATCATGTTAGAGCAAAATTATTAGATGCTCCATTACAACATGATACCTTGTTTGGTGTTAAAGCAGAAGAGGTTTTGAAGAAAATGGAGGACAAAGCTAAATCTATGCAAACAGTCAAGGATTTCTTACTGGTACGACCTCACAGATTTAGCAGGAACTGGCCTGCAAAGAATTGGTCCTTTCCAGTGTCAGACAGGCCACAAAGAGGGAGATACAGACGCCCCAGAGGCAGATCACAGCCCCAAGGCTCATACTGGCCTAACAAATGGGGTGCTTCAACCTCCAAAAGTGGAGAAGAAAAATCACAGCCATACAGGAAACACAGTCTCAATGACTTTCCCCTGCCAGCACCGAGCACTTATCTTCTGGCAGCTCCTTTGGGGGGATAACTAGCACTTTTTGCTCAAAATTGACACATGATCACTCAGGACAAATGCGTCTTAAATATCGTATCCCAGGGTTACAGGTTCCATTTTCACACCCTGCCAAGGCCAAACGGTATGCCAGACCTGCAACGCAATCAATGCGCAGAGGCACAAAAACAAGATGTTCATCGTGTTACCCTGCTGCAGTCATCACACTTGGGTTATCCTGCCATCAGGCGGTCCCGCAGTCGGCCCGAATTCCAAAGTCTTGGTCCGGCATCAGTTGCTGTTGCTTCTTCCCTGACGTCAGTGCGCCAGGGGTATATAAGAGGCATCCAACACCATTTTCTTCAGTCTTTTTTGCCGCGCGGTGCCCTAAGTAGAAGCAGTTCGCAAGTGCCAGTCAGCCGACACCTGAGATTTTCGATTTGAATTTCAGTCCGAAGTCTTCAATAAAGCTAAGTACCCCATTGGGGAACATTTTCTTGCCTCAGTCCGATGTCAGAAAAAGTTAACAATTGCATTTCTTGTGGGAAGCAAATACCTCATAAGGACTTCCATTCCTATTGTATTCCTTGCCTAGGCCCATACCACGACGTCACAGGTTGTCGGTTTTGCGCTAGGTTTAATAAACACACTATCAAACGCCGTTTTGACTTCACACTGCATTACTTTGTTAGGAAATTTAATTATATCATGCCGTCGGAGCAGCCCACTACCGCAATTCATAAAAACCGCAAGGGTAAGGGCAAGCAGCTTAGGAATAAGCCAGACGCCGAGGCCTCAGCTGGGCCTGTCGCCGGTTCTCCGGTTTTCAGTGAGGCGCCTACGCAGCCCCTGATGACCGCAGAGCTGGAACCCCAGACAGTTGCCAACTCCCAAGCAGACTCTACTAGGCCGACGCAGCCAACTACCTACACCAGAGCAGAATTAGACACCGGTGCAGAGGAAACGCCTTCGGTTGCAGAAGGTGTCTTCAGACCGACTACACTCACCATTAAATCTTATGCTAAGCTTAAAACTCCTTTCAAACCTAAGAAAATTGTTCATCAGTCTACAGGTCAAGGCCCCATGCCTAAGAAACATGCTGAAGATTTAATTACCCTTATCAGGGGTTCCCATCCCGCTCCTGATAAAAGACCAAGACAAGAGGAGGATTATGCATCCTCTGACCAGGTTTCTCTCTCCTCAGATTCTTCTGAGGAACAGGATTACACTTTTCCACCTTATGAGGATTCTGATGCTGAAGACTCTTTTCCCTCAGCATCTCCCCCTGAAGACTACTCCTTTGGGGAAACATTACATACCATGAGGGAACATTTCCACTGGGAAGGCCAGGATTACTCAGATTCTAAGAAAAGGCTCCGAGAGTTCCTTTTATTGCCCCAGCACAGACCTCTTGCTATCCCGCCTGTGTTATTGTGGATGATGTCTACCTGGAGTCTAGTTTAAATCCAGACTCTCTACCTCTTGCTCCAGCCAAACCAGACAGATACTACAGAGTACCTGACTCGCACAAATTCCTTTATAAAAGCCTTGTAGCTGACCCAGAAACCATATCCCAGGGTCCTAAGGGAGCAAAAGCTTCCATGGCTAAAAATCATGTGCCCTCTGAAAGAGATTCCAGAGCCCTAGATAGATGGGGAAAGAAAATATACACCTCAGCAACTCTGGCTATGAGAGCATTAAATTGCCAGTTTCACATGTTGAAATATCAACAATTCCTGATGTCTCAGTTAAAACAAAAAATGAACACACATTCAGAACAGCCTGAATTCAAGGAAATGCAGGATCTGTTGCATGCAGCTGAACAGATGGGCAAGCATACTTTACAATGCGGATTTGATTCATTGGAAGCATCCTGTAGAGCAGCTGTTACTGGCTCTGTCATTCGTAGACATGCTTGTTTAAAAGAGCAAACCCTCCCTGACCATGTTAAAGCAAAATTATTAGATGCACCTTTACAACAGGATGTATTATTTGGTATCAAAGCAGAAGAGGTTTTAAAAAAATGGAGGATAAGGCTAAATCTATGCAAACGGTCAAGGATTTCTTGCAGGTGCAACCCCCTCGCTTCAGCAGAAATTGGCCAACAAAAAAATTGTCCTTTCCAGCTTCAGACAGATCACAGAGGAGCAAATACAGATGGCCAAGGGGCAGAGGTCAGTCACAGGGCCCTTACAAACCTCGCCAATGGGGTTCTGCTACCCAGAAAGGAGGAGAAGACAGGCCCCAAGCTAGCAGAAGGCAGACACAATGACTCTATCCTCAAACTTCCAAGCAAATCTCTCCTGGCAACACCCCTGGGAGGAAAACTAGCATTTTTTGCAGACAACTGGCACATCATCACAAAAGACAAATGAGTTCTAAACATTGTCTCTCAAGGATACAGATTCCACTTTCATACCTTACCAAGGATCAAAGGAATGCCAAACCTGCCACCAAATCAATGGGCAGAGGCACAAAAACAAATTACAGCTCTCATGAACATGAGAGCCATTCAACAGGTACCTACACAGGAGCAAGGACAAGGATTTTACTCAAGACTCTTCCTAGTTCCAAAAAAGGACAAAGCATGGAGACCCATTCTGGATCTTTCAATTCTGAACACCTGTCTGCAAGTACCAAAATTCAAGATGCTAACACTACAGCAACTTCTTCCCATGCTGGGCAAGAATGCTTGGCTAGTCACTTTGGACCTCAAGGAGGCATAATTGTAGCTGACCCAGAAACCATATCCCAGGGTCCTAAGGGAGCAAAAGCTTCCATGGCTAAAAATCATGTGCCCTCTGAAAGAGATTCCAGAGCCCTAGATAGATGGTTGCATCGCTCGGTCCTTCTGCCTGGGTGTCTCCTTGACCTAAGGCACCCCCTCCCCTCCAAGCTTACATCGCGTGGCTCCCAGGATCTTGGCGTCGACTCTGTAGTATCCTGCTTCTGTGCGAATGCACACCCTAATATCCAGCATCAGCTCCTACTGAAATCTGCAACTATCAGGGTAAAATCACTACCTGCATCAAACTATTACCCACTGAACTAGAGCGCTGTAGTCAGGTTACCGTCTCTAACCTTTCAGGCTCTTTAAATTGGAAGGGTATAATATTTTACAAGTAACGATACCATACCAATCTGCCTTTAAGGCCCTGCAACCTCCAGGCGGGTATTTTCCTCTGACGTCAGGGAGTTTTCATATTCCCCGCCAGATTCCGCCATTTTTGCTCTATCTACATCATCTGGTTGCATCGCTCGGTCCTTCTGCCTGGGTGTCTCCTTGACCTTGGCTCCCAGGATCTTGGCGACTCTGTAGTATCCTGCTTCCCTAATATCCAGCATCAGCTCCTACTGAAATCTGTAACTATCAGGGTAAAATCACTACCTGCATCAAACTATTACCCACTGAACTAGAGCGCTGTAGTCAGGTTACCGTTTCTAACCTTTCAGGCTCTTTAAATTGGAAGGGTATAATATTTTACAAGTAACGATACCATACCAATCTGACTTTAAGGCCCTGCAACCTCCAGGCGGGTATTTTCCTCTGTTTCATATTCCCGCCAGATTCTTTTGCTCTATCTACATCATCTGGTTGCATCGCTCGGTCCTTCTGCCTGGGTGTCTCCTTGACCTAAGGTAAACATTGACTTGTTGAATCTGAACAGTCTAGTCGATAGCATTGTGTTTCTGGCATAATTATCATTTATGTAATTACGATAATTTCTTTTTCACTAGCGTTCCAGTGTATACAATTGACTTGTTGAATCTGTTCAGTCTAGACTACAGATTGTGTTACTGGCACAATTAACGTTAACCTGCAATGTATGATAATTTATACAGAAACGCTCAAAAGTAACTGTATTTCACTACCGCTCCTTTGGTTTATAATCTGTTCTAAGGTCTGTTATTTTCGCTGTGTATGTCCGTGTACTGAGTAACTGCAACCTAGTCATATCCAATGTTTGTATACTGTAAAAATATCTATGTTGACTCACAATGTTTGACTAGGTGGTTGCTTCGTCTTCCTTTTACTGATCTAAAAAAGGTTGCCTTTCCTGTGTATGACTGAACCTCAACCTAGACACTGCTCTAGATTTAATAGTGGCTGTTTTATACTTGTTCAAGTGACCTACCTACCGTTACCTTTAATACTGTAACCAGACTGCTAACATCACTGTATTTGCCTGTTTTATTCACTTTATTCTGCTAGTAAGTAAGAGTAATTTGCCTGGTTCGGAGCACTGTTAATTGTCTTCCTTCACTTCCACTACTTTGTACTACTGTAGCCACCCATATATTGCTTTCTTTGCCTCACCTCAAGAATGTATAATACTATTGTGCCTTAAACAGTGATTATCTTGTCTATCTCATCCTAGGCACCCTCCTCCAAGCTTACATTGGCTCCCAGGATCTTGGCGTCGACTCTGTAGTATCCTGCTTCCTAATATCCAGCATCAGCTCCTACTGAAATCTGTAACTATCAGGGTAAAATCACTACCTGCATCAAACTATTACCCACTGAACTAGAGCGCTGTAGTCAGGTTACCGTTTCTAACCTTTCAGGCTCTTTAAATTGGAAGGTATAATATTTTATACCATACCAATCTGCCTTTAAGGCCCTGCAACCTCCAGGCGGTATTTCCCGCTCCGCTTGCCTCGCTGTGCTTTCGGCTCCTCCTCACCCTGCCCCATATCCCACTACCTCTAAATTTATACAGAGATTAAGCCCATCCCACTTGCCTCTCCTCCATTCACGACCAATCCCTGATTAACTAACTCCCTCCTACATATTAATTAGCTACTCCCTCCAAATTTAATAAGCCCTCTCAATCCTCCCTCCCTACCAAATTCCACCTACTCTCTATCATGGGAAAAACCATGCATCTCATCATCCCTCTGCTTTCACTATTTCTTCTTACTCCTTACCTTTTATCACACTATGAACACCAGTCGTTAACAGGTATTTCTCTTCCCAAGGCCCATACTTCCATATATACATCCCCTCTGTCTAACCTTATAGTTTCCTCTCTCCACCCAGAAAAAGCTCCAACCTTCAATAATATGCACCTAACCCTCCACTACCCTAGAGCAACCTTTAATAAACCTAACCTCAAAATCCTATGCAAACTTCAAAAATTCCTAGACCACCTAAAACAATGTATCACTCAACATGGGGACATCCACCCTAATCCAGGCCCTGCCTCATACCAGGACCCTACTACTTCTACATTACCCCATATTCCTAATACCTCCCTTCTCATTCTTCACCTCAACCTAAGAAGTATAAACAACAAAGTAGCCAGTCTACATGCTATGATAGCCACACATTCCCCAGACATTATGTGTCTTTCAGAAACATGGCTCAAACCTGCCACAAAGGATGAAGAGATTCTTCCTCCTGGCTATAATATCCTAAGGAATGATAGAATAGCCAAAAAGGGTGGGGGAATAGCTGTAATGTTTAAAAACAGACTTAACATAATTAGAAATACCCCAAGGTCTCCAATATAGAACTCATTACATTAAAGATTTGTCTAAACTCCCAAAAGTCTATTAATCTTGTAGTGATCTATATCCCACCAGGGAAAAACCTTGAAAACCTTGAACAAACTTTAAGTTGGCTATCCAATCACTATAGAAACCATTATACTAGGTGACTTCAACATTGACTGGTCCCACTGCTAAGGCTAATCCCCACCCAATCAACTCCCAAAATATCATAACTCCTACCAGACTTGGTAATGCTCACCAAAAGGAGATTGACTGGATTCTCACTAATAAAGATGCTAATAATTACACCTTTGGTACCCTCCCAAACAGCCTTAGCGATCACCTTGTCACCTATATTATTAAACACAAACTCTGCTCTTCACTCCCACCCTTTATAAACTTATTAGAAACAAGAAAAATTTAACCTAGAATTATTCCTTGAACTAAAATCATGTAGCTGGCACTGTGTGTCCTACTTCAATGACACTTTCCTAAATATTCTCAACTCCATGCCCCAAATCGTCTTGTTAGAACCAAAGACCGTATAGCTCCCTGGCTAACAAAGAAACCAAACAAAAATCAAACTCCCTAGCCTGGAATAAATGGAGACTCTGAAAACTCCCTAGACCGATCAAATTTCAGCAACTTAGAAACTCCACAAAATCTGACATCACTAGAGATAAAAACAGTATTACTGTCACCTCCAGGATAAACAAAGTTTTGGGCGGTTTAACAACCTTCTCCATCCTGGTAAATCTTCTACCCCAACACCGATAAACTCATAAGTAAAAACCAGGCAAATAGCGCCTTCAACATCTTCTTTACAGAGACCATCAAACCCTAGCCAACCAGCTATCCACTTCTGCAACAACTTTAACTACTCCAAAGCTCATCCCTTGCTTATCCCTTGCTCCTTTACCCTCCAAACTGTATCCACCTCCTACATTCTAATAAAAACTAAAACCGTCCACTCTTGATAGTCTCCCAGCTGAATACCTCCAACTAGCCTCTGATGTCATTGCCTATCCTATATCAATCTTGATCAATAGATCCATAACAGAAGCCACCATCCCCCATTTGGAAAACCTCATATATCATTCCATTACACAAGGAGGCCCTTCCACCGAAACATCAAATTATAGGCCTATCGCTATACTATCTCCTATAGCAAAATTCAAGGTGTATTCACAAACAACTTCTTCACTACCTTACCAGCAATAATCTTCTGTCGAAACCCAGCATGGCTTTAACCCCCATCATAGTACTACTACTGCTCTTCTCTCCTTTGTCGACTCAGTAAACAGCAAAAAACTTATATCCTCTGCTCTCTTTCTTGATCTATCAAAAGCATTTGACATGGTCAACCATCAGCTATTACTCTGCACCCTCAAAACCCTTCATCTGGACAACCTAGGCCTAAACTGGTTTAAGGATTACCTCTCCGGACGGCAACAAGCAGTCCAATGGCAAAATAGTTTATCTCAACTACTCCCTAACAACATAGGTGTCCCTCAAGGCTCCATACTGGGTCCCCTTCTTTTTTCTGTTTTTATAAATGATCTCTACTCTATCATCCCCAATGCCACCTGCATCCAATATGCAGACGACTCTACCCTGATCTGCTCTGATACTTCTCTCTTGAAGCTTCAAGCAGCCACCCAACAATGTTTAGTGGAAAAATGGTTCTCTAACCTGAAACTTATTCTCAACCCAACTAAAACCAAATTACTACTTTTCTTCCCCTCGTCTTCTACCTCCTCATCCCAAATATCGCAACCGACTAACCATAGCTCCTTTTTTGTGGAATCCTCTAATGGAACCATCATAGAACCTGTCTTACACACCAAACTACTAGGCGTTACTATTGACCACAAGCTTAAATTCGATCTCCACATTTCCCTAACCATTAAATCTGTTAACAAGAAACTAGGTTCAATGTACAGAATCAAGAACTTTCTTACTCCTCATGCAAAATCAACCATTGCCCGAACGCATCTTCTTTCCACGTTACTATATGCCTCCCCAGTACTTTCCTTCCTGAATAAACGTGAGATCTACAACCTTTCAACCACCTACCACAACATAGCCAGATTCATAACAGGTACACCTTTTTAAGTACCACCACTGCCACAACCTCAGAAATCTGGCTGGTTAGAACTGCCCAATCTTCTTAAATTTAATCAACTTACGGAAGCCTTCAAAATAATTCATCAACCTGCCAAAACTCCCTCACTGTCCAAAATCTTGATCCCATACAACAATCTTAGTTCCCTTCGATCATCAAACAGTATTCAAGTGCTAACCATCAAATCTAACAACAAAGGTGGTGATGCTCTTTATGCTAACTCAATTGGAAAGCAATGGAATTCCCTTCCCAACAACCTTAGACTCATGACGTCACTCACACCATTCAAAAATAACCTTAGAGAATATTTCAAGTCCCACTGGTTATGCCCTTGTCCAACTCCAGATTAGTTACCCATAGCCATAACATCATACTGCTTCTTCTCTCTCCCAATCTATCTACAAACAAAACATTTCCTCGTTTTCTGACCTATTTAATCCCATGCTTTGTCTTTTTAAGTATGTAAATAATGTTGTTATTCGGGTTCTTACTTCTTACAATGTATACTTCTATCAAATTGTAGTGTTTAACTATTTTAATGTTTGGGAGCTTTTCTCCCCGGGCCTCTACTGAAAAGGGATATGTATCCAGCTGGACTAGCCCGGTCAACAAATGTAAAATAAAATAAATAAATAAAATAAAAATGTCCCTATCAGACGAAATTGCAGAAGATACCTCCACTTCATTGCAGGTTCAAAGCATTATCAATTATCTGCACTGCCCTTTGGCTTATCTACTGCGCCCAGGGTCTTCACAAAATGCGTGGCACCAGTAATTGCATACTGCAGACAAAGAGGAATTCAAATATACCCATACCTGGACGAGTGTCTTATTCATGCAGAAAGCAAGGACATTAATTTACAGCATCTGGCATTTGTCAAACACCTTCTAAGTTGCCTAGGGTACACAGTAAACGAAAAGAAATCAAAACTAGTGCCCTTACAAAACATAATATTCCTGGGTGCCAGCTTGAATACAACGGCCCAGATGGCTTATCTCACGCTTTTTCAATATTTCAAAATAATGGCAACAAAGATCCAACTCCCTGCAAGAAAAGTTCTGCAGGCCTTGGGATTCATGGCATCTTGCATACTACTAATACCATTTGCAAAACTGCATATGAGGAAATTACAATGGTACCTGAAAAGTGTATGGACAGCACAACCACAGCTTGGAAACAATGATTCCACTCATTCCCTGCCTTCAACAGGAGTTTCTATGGTGGGCACAGGCATGTCACCTCAACAAGGGTCAGCCTTTCACCTTACCCACAGCCAGGCAAACTATGACAACAGATGCATCGGACTACGCCTGGGGAGCACACATGGCAGGACAGTGCATTCAGGTCAAATGGACTACAGATCAGAGACACCTGCGTATCAATCAAAAAAAATGCTAGCAGTGCAGCATGCCCTAATAGCTTTCAAGGACCATCTACACCCAGGACAACTACTAATACGGACAGACAACACCACAGTTATGTGGTACATAAGCAAGCAAGGGGGCACACATTCCTACCCTCTATTCAGGCAAGCAATGACCTTGTGGAACACTGCGCTGTCTTACCAGGTTCAATTACAAGCACAATTCCTGCCAGGAAAGAAAAACATATTGGCAGACGACCTAAGCAGAAACATCATGGATCCACACGAATGGAAACTAGATCCACAAGTATTTGCAATGATAGCTCAAAAGTGGGGACGCCCAGACATAGATCTGTTTGCAAGCCCCCACAACCACCAACTTCAAAAATTTTGCACAAGGACCTTCCATCCACTAGCTTGGAAAGTGGACGCCCTCTCATTCAGTTGGAAAACATTAACAGTGTATGCCTTCCCTCCACTGCCTCTTCTAGCAAAGGTACTGCTGAAAGTCAGATTAGAGAGGCCACAAATGATTCTCGTTGCACCAGACTGGCCACACCAACATTGGTATCCAATATTAAGGAACATGGCCCAGGGCCCACCATGGATTTTGCCACAAATTCCTCACCTACTCACCTAGTGAAACAATCTGATTCTACATGGCCAGCTCAAGACTTTAAACCTGGCTGCATGGCAAATTACCTAAACAACCAGCCAACACCTTTATCCAAAGCTGTTATGGATGTCATTCTGGAGGCCAGGAGGCCCAGCACCAGGAAAACCTATTCAGACAAATGGAAAAGATTTTGCGCCTGGAACCACACTAAAGGCCTAAATTCCCTGGAGCCGAACATTCCTCAGATTCTACAATACTTAACTGGAATGTTACACAAAGGACTTTCCTGTTCATCTCTTAAGATCCACGCCTCAGCAATTTCAACTCATTACAGCACGGATCCTCCTTTATTTTCACATCCACTCCTAAGACAGTACCTCAGAGGGGCTAAGAACTTAAGACCGCCAAGGAGAGCTCCAACACCTACTTGGGATCTGAACTTTGTCCTGGAAAAGCTTACACTGCCGCCCTTTGAACCAGCTTTTTCAGCTGATTTAAAATTTCTTTCATGGAAAACTGCCCTACTACTAGCAATAACCTCAGCTAGAAGAGTCTCAGAGCTACAGGCACTAATGGCAGTGGAACCTTTCCTCATTTTTCATCAAGACAGAGTTTCTCTACGAACTAATCCTTCCTTTATGCCAAAGGTGGTATCCAGTGTGGCCCTAAACCAAACCATTCACTTGCCCACCTTCTTCCCAAATCCCCAGAACAAAGGAGAAAGACTCCTGCACTCTTTGGACATTCACAGGCAATTACGTTACTACTTGGATAAAACAAAGGTTTTCAGAAAAACTGACCAGCTCTTTGTGGCCTATGCTACAGGATCACAAGGAAAAGCTATCTCAAAACAGACTATTTCTAAATGGATAGGACATTGCATACATTTCTGCTACACACATCATGGGAAACCAGTGCCTGCTAACATTGGGTCCCACTCCACCAGGGCTACAGCTATATCAGCAGCCTTTCTCAGGGGAGTGCCAACCAAGGATATTCTAGAAGCTGCTACTTGGAGTTCAGTGCACACCTTCACCAAACACTATCACTTACCTCTTTACTCTAAGACCAGAGCTGGTTTTGCCACTGCAGTTTTGCAGGGCCTACTAGCTTCTTCTAACCCTGTTTGACTCCACCTCCCCTCCTTAGCTTTAGGATTCAACCCAAGTGTGATGACTGCAGCAGGGTAACACGATAAACATAGTACAGTTTTGTACCTACCATAAATCTAGATGTTCGAGTGTTCACCCTGCTGCAGTCCAGGTTACCCTCCCTCCATCCCCTCTGAACTAGCTGAACTTAACTCTACCACTTTATCCTATACTACCTCTGTGGTGTATTTGCTTGTACCTAAGGGTTTTTGTTTTGTTTTTATATAGCCATATGTATATATTTATATATATATGTTTTGCCTACCTTTTGGGGGCACCTGACATCTGGGGCAAGAAAAACTGAAGAAAACTGCGTCGGATGCCTGACGTCAGGGAAGAAGCGACACAGCAACCAACGCCGAACCAAGACTTTGGAATTCGGGCCGACTGCGGGGCCGCCTGACGGCAGGATAAACCAAGTGTGATGACTGCAGCAGGGTGAACACTCGAACATCTACATTTATGGTATGTACAAAACTGTACTTTTCATCCCTCATGGACATGAGGGCCATTCAGCAAGTACCACAGCAAGAGCAGGGACAAGGATTTTAATCAAGGCTATTCTTGGTGCCCAGAAAGGACAAAACCTGGAGACCAGTACTGGACCTGTCTATCCTGAACATATTCCTGAAAATTCCAGAATTCAAAATGTTGACTCTGCAGCAGCTTCTGCCCATGCTGGACAAGAAGGCTTGGCTTGTGACTTTAGACCTAAAAGAGGCATACCTGCATGTCCCAATCAGACAATCATGCAGAAGATACCTCAAATGTATAGCTGTCTCAATGCATTACCAATTCTCTGCACTGCTTTTTGGCTTATCTACTGCGCCCAGGGTCTTCACAAAGTGCCTGGCACCAGTAATTGCTTTTTGTAGACAGAGGAATTCAAATATATCCTTACTTGGACGACTGCCTTATCCAAGCAGAGAAAAGGACACTCTACTACAGCATCTGGTGTTTGTAAAAACATTACTAGCAGGCCTAGGGTGCACAGTAAATGCAAATAAATCAAAACTCATACCCTCTCGAGATAATATTCCTGGGTGCAAGCTTAAATACAACTGCCTAGATGGCTTATCTCATGCCAGACAAACACAGACAACTGACTACTTATTTCAAAATGTTGGCAACAAAGACCCAGTTATCTGCAGGAAAAATTCTGTAGGCTTTAGGCTTCATGGCATCCTGCATTCTGCTAATTCCATGTGCAAGACTGCATATGAGGAAACTTCAATGGTATCTAAAAAGTGTTTGGACTCAACATTGCCACAGCTTGGAAACAATAATTACCCTCATTCCCTGCCTGCAACAGGAGTTTTGATGGTGGGCAAAAGCCTGTCACCACAACAAGGGACAGCCGTTTCACCTTACCCACAGCCAGGCAGACATTGACAACAGATGCATCAGATTATGCATGGGGGGCCCATATGGCAGGAAGATGTATTCAGGGCACATGGTCCGCAAGTCAAATGCATCTACATATCAATCAAAAAGAGATGCTAACAGTTCAGAATGCCCTGACAGTCTTCAATGATCTATTTCATCTAGGACAGCTACTGATAAAGACAGACAATACCACAGTCATGTGGTACATAAACAAGCAAGGGGTCACACATTCCTACCTCCTCTGCAGACTAGCCATGAACTTGTGGGACACAGCATTGAATTACAAGTACATCTGCAAGCACAATTCCTGCCAGGAAGGATAAATACTCTGGCAGACGAACTAAGCAGAAACCTAATGGATCTCCTCGAGTGGAAATTGGATCCACAAGTCTTCAGCATGATAACAAGGAACTTGGGGATGCCCGGACATAGACCTGTTTGCCTCTCCTCACAATTGCCAACTACAAATATTCTGCACAAGGACTTATCACAAGCAAGCATGGAAAGTGGATGCTCTATCTTTCAGCTGGAAAAACCTAACCGTATATTCCTTTCCTCTTCTGCCTCTCCTCCCCAAGGTACTCCTCAAGGTCAGACAAGAGAAGCCAAAAATTATTCTGATTGCCCCAGACTGGCCCCGCCAGCACTGGTACCCAATCCTAAAGAGCTTGTCCCAATATCCAGCTTGGACACTCCCTCATATTCCTCACTTATTGACACAACAAGACAGTCAGATACTGCACAGCCAATTCAGGACCCTAAACCTAGCAGCATGGCGGATAATGTAGCCATTCAAGACCCACCTCTTTCTAAAGCAGTTATGGATGTTATTTTGGAGGCCAGGAAGCCTAGCACCAGAAAATCTTATTAGAAAAATGGAAGAGATTCTCTGCTTGGAACCAGGCACAAGGTATTGACACAATTGTTCCAAATTATTCCTCAGATTTTGCAATAGTTAACTGAGATGCTGGATAAAGGCCTTTCCATTTCATCCATTAAAATTCATGCCTCTGCCATTTCAGCTCATTACAATACAGAGCCACCTATTTTTTCTCATCCATTACTAAGGCTGTACCTCAAAGGGGCCAAAAACATAAGACCCCCAAGGAGAGCACCAATACCTGCATGGGACCTCAACTATGTCTTGGAAAAACGTACACTGCCTCCCTTTGAGCCAACCTCAGCAGCTGATATAAAATCCTGGAAAACTGCTCTGCTCCTAGCAATAACCTCCGCTAGACGAGTCTCAGAGTTACAGGCACTCATGGCTGTGGAACCTTTTATCATTTTCCATCCTGACAGGGTTTCTTCTGAGGACAAACCCTACATTTATGCCTAAGGTAGTGACCAGTGTGGCCCTTAACCAAACAATTCACTTGCCTACATTTTACCCAAACCCACAGAATAAGGGTGAGAGACTTTTGCATTCCTTGGACATTCACAGACAGCTACGCTTCTACTTGGACAGAACCAAAGCTTTCAGAAAGACTGAACAACTTCTAGTAGCATATGCTGCAGGATCACAAGGAAAGCCCATCTCAAAGCAGACTATTTCAAAGTGGATAGGCCACTGCATGCTATTCACAGCATGGCAAATCAGTGCCTAAGGGCATTAGGCCACATTCCACCAGAGCAGCAGCCACTTCAGCAGCCTTCCTCAGAGGAGTACCAACCAAAGACATCTTAGAGGCTGCAACTTGAAGTTCAGTGCATACTTTTACGAGGCTCTATCAGTTACCTCTCTATTCTAAATCCAGGGCAGGCTTTGCCACTGCAGTTCTGCAGGGCCTGATAGCCTCTCCTAATCCTATATAGCACCAGCCTCCCTACCATTGCCTTGGGATTCAACCCAATTGTAATGACTGCAACAGTGAAACACGAACATAGTACAGTTGTGTACCTACCATAAATGTAGATGTTCGAATGTATTCACTGTTGCAGTCCAGGTTACCCTCCCTCCATCCTCCATTTCCTTGCTGGGACTTATCTGTACTTCTCTATTCTATACAACCTATGTGATGTATTTGTTTGTAGATGAAGGAAAAGTTGTTTTTTGGTTATGCATGCTTTTTGGCATTAGTGAGCCTACCATTTTAGGGGCACCTGACATCTGGAGCAAGAAAAACTGAAGAAAATGGCGTCGGCTGCATCTTTTATACCCCTGGCGCACTGACGTCGGGGAGGCGACAGCAACTGATGCCGGACCTAGACTGTGGAACTCAGGCCGACTGCAGGTAGCCTACCAGCAGGATAACCCAATTGTAATGACTGCAACAGTGAATACACTCGGACATCTACATTTATGGTAGGTACACAACTGTACTTTTCAGCTCATCACTAACATCCTGTCTTGCCTTATATAAGTGGTAAATTTTGAGTCATCTCTGCTTAATATCAGAGCTTTGGCTGACTAACATCTACCTGAAATGAGCTGCATGTATAATTGAATTTAAGTACATTTTTATCTGCTGTTTTGCATATAGTATTGTATTTAATTTATTTATTTGTGTTTTTCTCTGAATATTAACTCAACTGAAGTTGTGGCAGTCTCTCTACAGAGTACTGTTTAGAATTTCTGTGTAGCCATTGATAGCAGTGGGAGGGTAGTTTCAGCTTATCACTAAGATCCTGTCTTGCCTTATATAAGTGGTACATTTTGACTTCTCTGCTTAATATCAGAGCTTTGTCCGGCTAACATATACCTGAAATCAGCTGGACGTATAACTGAATATAAGTACACTTTTATCTGCTCTTTTGCATATAGTATTGTATTTAATTTATTTAGTTGTGTTTTTCACTGATTATTAACTCAACTGAAGTTGTGGCTGTCTCTCTACAGAGTACTTTTTAGAATTTCTGCATAGCCATTGATAGCGGGGGGGGTAGGTTTAGCTCATCACTAACATCCTGTCTTGCCTTATATGGTACATTTTGACTTATCACTTCTTAATATCAGAGCTTTGGCCGGCTAACATCTACCTGTCCAACTGGACGTATTAGTGAATTTAAGTAAACTTTTATCTGCTCTTTTGCATATAGTATTGTTTTCAATTTATTTGTTTGTTTTTTTCACTGAATATTAACTCAACTGATGTGGCTGTCTCTCTACAGAGTACTTTTTAGAATTTCTGTGTAGCCATTGTTAGCATTGGTGGGTAGTTTCAGCTCATCACTAACTTCTTGTCTTGCCTTATATAAGTGGTACATTTTGAGTTATCTCTGCTTAATATCACAGCTTTGGCCGGCTAACATCTACCTGAAATCAGCTGGATGCATAAGTGAATTTAAGTACACTGTTATCTGCTCTTTCGCATATATTATTTATTTAATTTTTTTGTGTTTTTCACTGAATATTAACTCAACTGAAGTTGTGGCTGTCTCTCTACAGAGTACTTTTTAGAATTTCTGTGTAGCCATTGTTAGCAGTGGTGGGTAGTTTCAGCTCATCACTAACTTCTTGTCTTGCCTTATATAAGTGATCCATTTTGAGTTATCTCTGCTTAATATCAGAGCTTTGGCCGGCTAACATCTACCTGAAATCAGCTGGACGTATAAGTGAATTTAAGTACACTTTTATCTGTTCTTTTGCTTATAGTATTATATTTAATTTATTTATTTGTGTTTTTCACTGAATATTAACTCAACTGAAGTTGTGGCTGTCTCTCTACAGAGGAATTTTTAGAATTTCTGCGTCGCCATTGATAGCATGGGGGGTAGTTTCAGCTCATCACTAACATCCTGTCTTGCCTTATATAAGTTGTACATTTTGCGTTATCTTTGCTTAATATCAGAGCTTTGGCCGGCTAAAGCTGGACATATAAGTGAATTTAAGTACACGTTTAACTGCTCTTTTGCATATAGTATTGCAATTAACTCATTTGTGTTATTCACTGAATATTAACACAACTGAAGTTGTGTCTCTATCTCTACAGAGTACTTTTTAGAATTTATGTGTAGCCATTGAAAGCAGTAGGGCGGAGGGTAGTTTCAGCTCATCTTTAACATCCTGTCTTGCTTTATGTAAGTGGTACATTTTGAGTTATCTCTGCTTAATATCAGAGCTTTGGCCGGCTAACATCTACCTGAAACCAGCTGCACATGTAAGTGAATTTAAGTACACTTTTATCTACTCTTTTGCATATAGTATTGTATTTAATTTATTTAGTTGTGTTTTTCACTGATTATTAACTCAACTGAAGTTGTGGCTGTCTCTCTACAGAGTACTTTTTAGAATTTCTGCATAGCCATTGATAGCCGGGGGGGGGTAGGTTTAGTGCATCACTAACATCCTGTCTTGCTTTATGTGGTACATTTTGAGTTATCTCTGCTTAATATCAGAGCTTTGGCCGGCTAACGTCTACCTGAAATCAGCTGGACGTGTAAGTGAATTTAAGTAAACTTTTATCTGCTCTTTTGCATATAGTATTGTATTTAATTTTTTTTATTTCATTTTTTCATTGAATACTAACTCAACTGAAGTTGTGTCTGTCTCTCTACAGAGTACTTTTTAGAATTTCTGTGTAGCCATTGCTAGCAGTGTGTGTGTGTGGGGGGGTAGTTTCAGCTCATCACTAACATCCTGTCTTGCCTTATATAAGTGGTACATTTTGAGTTATCCCTGCTTAATATCAGAGCTTTAGCCGGCTAACTGAAATCACCTGAAATCAGCTGGACGTATAAGTGAATTTAAGTACACTTTTATCTGCTCTTTTGCATATAGTGTTGTATTTAATTTATTTGTGTTTTTCACTGAATGTTAACTCAACTGAAGTTGTGGCTGTCTCTCTACAGAGTACTTTTTAGAATTTCTGTGTAGCCATTGATAGCAGTGAGGGGTAGTTTCAGCTCATCACCAACATCCTGTCTTGCCTTATATAAGTGGTACATTTTGAGTTATCCCTGCTTACTATCAGAGCTTTAGCCGGCTAACTGAAATCACCTGAAATCAGCTGGACGTATAAGTGAATTTAAGTACACTTTTATCTGCTCTTTTGCATATAGTGTTGTATTTAATTTATTTGTGTTTTTCACTGAATGTTAACTCAACTGAAGTTGTGGCTGTCTCTCTACAGAGTACTTTTTAGAATTTCTGTGTAGCCATTGATAGCAGTGAGGGGTAGTTTCAGCTCATCACCAACATCCTGTCTTGCCTTATATAAGTGGTACATTTTGAGTTATCCCTGCTTACTATCAGAGCTTTAGCCGGCTAACTGAAATCACCTGAAATCAGCTGGACGTATAAGTGAATTTAAGTACACTTTTATCTGCTCTTTTGCATATAGTGTTGTATTTAATTTATTTGTGTTTTCACTGAATATTAACTCAACTGAAGTTGTGGCTGTCTCTCTACAGAGTACTTTTTAGAATTTCTGTGTAGCCATTAATAGCAGTGAGGGGTAGTTTCAGCTCATCACCAACATCCTGTCTTGCCTTGTATAAGTGATACATTTTGAGTTATCTCTGCTTAATATCAGAGCTTTGGCCGGCTAACATCTACCTGAAATCAGCTGGACGTATAAGTGAATTTAATACACTTTATCTGCTCTTTTGCATATAGTATTGTATTTAATTTATTTATGTTTTTCACAGAATATTAACTCAACTGAAGTTGTGGCCGTCTCTCTACAGTTAGTTCCCCACCCACCCTCCATGTTCTTGTTTTGGTATTAATATTGGTGGTTTTGAAACTGCCCGCACGTCTTGTAGATTTGTATTTGGATACTCCTCCTGGACCTATCTCATTTCCTCACTCAGCTGAGTGCAGTGAGATCATATTCTGATTTCAGGCACTCCTGCTGTGTACAAAGAGAGCATTTGGGAAGGACAACCATTGTAGCCTCTTAATCCTGCTTTGTTCCTTCCCTCAAAATAAATAAATAAAATAAAATTTATATATATATATATATATATATATATAATATATATAATATGTATTATTCATCTGCTCTTACTGTAACTGTCTTAGTTGCACTTCTGCGTGCTGTTATCTGTTCAGTCGCTCTTAGTTTGCACTTATTATTGCATGTTAGTAGCCTTCTAATTTTACTGCCTTCTGCACTTTTTTGTTAATTCATTTGTTAATTTAATTGCATTTAATTGAACTGTATTTGCCGTAGTGTTGCTACATGCTCGGGTGTGCTGGCCTGCACTACAATTTGAATTGTATTTACTGCTGTTTTAGCTGCTTTTCTGTAACAACAAAAAAAAAAAATTCTAACCTTGTTTCCTGCCTTTCCTGTAACTAGTCAAGTCCAGATACCGACGTGCTTTGTCCAGGACTTGTTAAGCTTTTGAGCCCCCCAAGCTTTTCTGTGTTGGAGGGAAGCCTTGTAGCTTATCAGTGGGAGTGGTAAGCACTAGGTAGCCTGTCTACCACGAGAGGAGAGTTTCTTGGCCCAGAAGTTGTAGTTTATTGACCATGTGGACAGTTTGTCCATCTCTTTCAACTTTCTGGTTTAAAAGACCACGTTTGCACTTGTTTCCCATTTTTCCTGTAACTAACCTACTGGTAGCACTGGAAAGCCTTCAACTGATACAAGCCTTCTAGCTTAGGAGAGAGACTTTGAAGTGATCAGTTTTCTGTACTTTTATTGCTGTACTTAACTGTTTTCCTCCTAAACGCAGCTTTTCCAGCATTTATTGGGATTTAAAAGCTTGTTTTTTTCACATATTGTACTTATTTGACTGCCTGCACTTTTAAAAAGTTGTTTTTTGTTTAAATAATCTGTTGTGAGAGCCTTTTCTGATCGTTTGTAGTCGTTTAGAGCTGTTTTGAGTGTATTCTTTACTGTTTTTGCCTTGTCTTTTCAAAAAAAAAAATTCCTTGTTTCCCACCCTTCTAGGCTAGTATAGTCTAGTTTTCAGGCTACTGCTGAATTCAGGGCTGTGATACTAGTTTCTGAGTTGCCCATACCTTACTTAGATAGAAGGACGTTTCTCCGTTCACCTATGAGAGAGGGGAGCTTTGAGTAACCTATCTGTCCTTGGAGGAATGGTTCCAGCCCAGAAGTTAGTAGTTTATTGGCTAATTTCTATCTCTTTCATTTCCCTACTATAAAAACCGAGTTTGCACGGTTTTGTGCACCGGGCATTGCCAGTTAGCTACGGTTAAATTATTCTTGGCTCCACTAAGTCTCCTCTTCAGTTTTTCCCTTGAAAGTAGTCTAACTCTTAACCTAAGCAGTCAAAAAGCATTTTACAGCCCAGCACTTGCTCAGACCTAATAGCAAGCACTAATATAACCTGACACTGATTGCCCAGCAGGGCAAAACTCTTTATTCACCCCTCACCAACCAAGCGACTAAGCAGCTCACCCTACTATTCAGGCATGACCAAAGGGCAACTTCAGGTGCACTCTCCAGTCCAGCTGGTGAATTTGGGTATCCTGAGGCAATGTTACAACTGCCTCATGTACACAGACAAACCTCTCCTACTACCACAAAACACTAACATAGCCAAACTCGAAACTAAGCTGTCTCCACCCAAGACTGGGACAGACGGTCAAGAGGAGAAGGTTAACACTTGCACCACAACTCCAGCCGCACACAGACCTACTAAAACTGCACTGGCAAAAAATGTACATATATACACAGTCATACTTTGAGGCTCTAAATAAAAACCTGCAAAAGTATCAAAGACCTCCAAAGCAGACACCCAAACTACCTGCACTTCCCGTCACAAACCAGACAACACATAAAACACAAAATCAGTGTGCCGCACAATCACAGCCCTTAAGGTGGAATAACATACATAAACACACTAGTAATAGGTGACTCTTTAAGGCACACTGACATCCCACTCACTAGGCTGGACAAGCAGAAGGTTACTGTTAGCTTCCTGTCGGGAGCCACACTCCGCCACATAACACAAGCACTCTGGTCACTCCAGAACAAGTACATATATGACTCTTTAATTGTTCATGTTGGTGTGAATGACCTGAGATGTACCTCCCTGGACTACATGAAAAGAGACATGGAAGAGCGCTCTGATCATGTAGCCCATGCTGGTATGACTTTGACCCTGAGTAGCATCCTGCCCTCACCAAGAATGATACCTCAGTATAAAGAAAAAATGATCAATTTCAACAATTGGCTAAGCTTCTGGTGTCATTCAAAGGGGATCCAATGTCTGTCAGCCTGGGACGACATGCTCTACAAGCCGCGTTGCTTCGCAAGAGACGGCTTGCACCTGTCACCCCTAGGCTTTTGAATACTGACCAAGGCTCTTGCTGCCCCATAGTGCCTCTTTTAGGCAAGGCTCAAAAGTCAAAACCACCTCCGTAAACAGCACAATTAACAAAAACTGAGGATTATGCTACTTAATGCCAGGAGTTTAAATCTCAAAATGCACGTGCTCGAAGCACTCCTCAGTATGGAGAGCGTCGACATCTGTGCAGTAACTGAAACCTGGTTCAAGGCCCCAGAGAGCACCCCAGCATTACCAGGCTACAACTCATACAACACATTTCAGCCACAGAACATGGACCAAAACACAAAAGGAGGGTGTGTATCCATATTCATCAGGAATACCTACAATTCCAGGTTAGTGGCGCAGCATGATACCTCTGAGATCATCCATGTGCAACTAACATTGGGCAGATCTGCAGTGCCAATTGTGGCCTGCTACAGATAACCCTCCATGACTCAGGACCCACCACTCCACCTTTCTGGAGACACTGTAAAACATGAAGGTCCTACCAAACACCCTGATATTGGGCAATTTCAATTACCCTACCATTCAGTGGGAAAACTACTAGAGTACAAATTCCCAGGCTCAGCACTTCCTGGAATTCATCAACTCAAATGCCCTGTATCAGCTGGTAAAATCTCCTACCACAGGTGAAAACATATTGGACCTGGTCATCACCAACATGGGCGACACACCGGAGGTCAACCCGTCACTGGTTAGATCAGACCATAAACTAATCACTCTGGATGTCCACACCCCACCACCACCCCCAACTATGGAAACCACAGTAAAAAACTTTTCTAAAGCAAACTTCACCTTACTTAAGACAGAGGTGGTAAGTTTCACAGCCCCTACGCCAAAGGGTAATGCTGCCCAAGATGCAGAAACCTTTACAAATGCACTCTATGAGCACCTACAAGGATGCATGGATCATGCCATCCCTAGCAAAACCAAGACTCACTCCTCTATGAGAAGGAAACCAGTTTGGTGGACCCTTGCAATAAACAGGCTATACAATAGAAGGAGGAAACTAGTTCAGAAAAAAAACAAATCCAAAGAAGGAAAGACATCCCTGATCAGTATCAGTAAGAAACTGAGGTCCCTCATGAAATCATCCAAAGGTAACTTTGAAAGAAAAATAGCCAAGGATTCAAAAGATAACCACAAAGCCTTCTTTAGCTATGTTAAGAATCTAAGTGGCAACTCGCAGATATGCACTGAGCTAGTGCAAAATTGCACAAAATATACTGAAAGGATATTGCCAACATCCTGGCAGATAGATTCACCCCCCCCTTCACCTCCAAAAGGGCTCACAACAATACCAGAAAAGTGTAGTGTCCCAAAAATCACAGACGCACAGATGAAAATAGCCCTTTCAAAAGCCAAAAACACAGTGTCAATGGGACCAGATGGTGTCCCAGACTGCGTCTTGCACGAACTACAGAATGAACTAACCCCCCCACCTAAACACGCTGTTCAACCTCAGCCTCTCCACAGGCTATGTGCCCATAGAATGGCGCACAGCAACGGTTATTCCTCTCCACAAAGGAGGGGCCACAACTAACTCTGGTAACTATCACCCCATAAGCCTGACTAGCTTGGTCTGCAAGGCTATGGTGCGCATCATCATGGAACTCATTAACAAAGACATTGGGAACCTCCAAACACTTGACCCGATCCAGTTCGGCTTTGTTAAGGGCAGATCATGCCTAATAAACCTGGTTGACTTCTTCGAGACAGTCACCAAGGCCATAGACAAGGGAAAGATGGTTCACACAGCCTACCTTGACCTCACCAAGGCTTTCAACACCATTTCCCACTCTGGTATTACAGAAAAACTCACCAGTCTGAACATAAACCCCTACGTCATGAGATTGGTTGCCATCTGGCTTACAGACAGAACTCACACGGTAAGAATAGTGGGCTCCAGGTCCGACTCTAAACCAGTCACAAGTGGTGTCCTGCAAGGCTCGGTCCTGGGACCCCTTCTCAGAAGTACAGGCAAACACAGGAAGACTATGGCTAACCAAGTTCGCCGATGACTACAAACTGGGAGCCGTAATTGACTCTCCGGCTGATACAGACATCCTCCAAAATGGGTTTACTGAGACGGACACCTGGTGTCAAAGTCATGGCCCACATAATACAGAAGAGGTAATAAGAGATCTGGGGACCCAGGTAGATAGTAATCTCTCCTTTGACAATCATATTGCCAAAGTAGTTAGGAAATCCTTCTATGTGGCCCATCTAATTACTAATGGGTTTGCCCATCTAATTACTAATGGGTTTGCATCTAGAAATAAAGAGGTTATAGTGCCCCTCTACTTGTCACTCATTAGCCCCATCATAGAGTTCAATGCCCCATTTGGGATGTACCTCACAAGACACTACCAGCAGCTGGAAAGGCCACAAAAGTACCTCACCAAGAGGATTACTGGTCTGAAACATATGTCCTATGCAGCTCGACTGAAAAAACTCCGGCTGTACTCAGTGGCATATCGCTTACTCAGATGTGATCTCTGCCTGACTTACAAAGCCTTGTCCAATTCAGAATTGATGGACATGCTCCACCTAAAGAAATCCAAGTCACTGTGAGCCACACGCTCTAGTGAGCTAAACCTCGCCAGAACAATAAATAGAATGTGCTGGAGGGATAGGTTCCTGTCACAGAGACTCCCCATGCTTTGGAACAAAATTCCAAATTACATCAGGTAGAGCCCCTCACTAACACTCTTCAAGAGAAACCTTGACTAGTGGATAGGTAACAGAAAATATACCCCTGGGATCACTTCATTGGCTCTGCTTGGCAAAGGATCAGTTAACTAATCAATGGGGCGGTGAAAGCCAACACACTCTGGCTAGGCTTATGAATGCCCTCGGGCAGATAGCTTAGTGCCTACCTATGAACTTAAGTACTTTGTTCTGATATCCCTCCAAAGCGGAGAGTCACCGAGGCATACTCTAGTCTCTGCTTTACCCCGGGTCTCCTTTATGCTTACCCTTCTTTTCTACTGATTCTGAAATTCCTACAAAAAGCCAGCAGGTTGAAGAGTTCAGTAATCTTTATTTCCCCCCTTTTGGTCTCGTCAGGCGTGGTTCCCTTTCCTATGGTTTCATCTCAAGTATCCTCCATGGATACTAGATCCCAGTCAGGATGTTATTTCTCTGAAGCAGACCGTTATGTAATTGCATGGTTTTAATTGGGTAAATATTTTATAATGATATAATTACTTTAGTTATTTTATTGAATAATTTGGGGAAACTGATTTGTATATAAAGGATGTGTGTTTTGTTTACTCTGAACCAGGATGTGTGTTTGTTGTTTTTATACTCTGAAAAGGCTTTTTAGCTAAAGTGCCGAGAGAGAGATAGAGATTTTATATGAATGAAATACTAATGTTTAAGCAAACTACTTGGTGGATTCCTGGTTGTGTGTCATCAGTTTTTGCAGGATCTTATTTCTCCCCATCAAAACACCAGCACCCCATCCTCTACACCCTCAGATTGACAGCATGGTTCCTCCACCTCCATTAATTGTAAGAAAGACTTGTTTGTACCAAGCTAAAGTGAGGTTTTCTACCAGCCACAACTCTGAGCTGAGATACCAGACAGCTAGAAACTTTTGAGCTTCCAAAAAAAAAAAAAAAAAAAAAAAACATAAGCCTGTTTTTTTTGCTTGTTTACACTGTTTACTGCACATTTTTATTGCCCGCTGACTATTTTATATTGTGTTTATATACTGTATAGTAAGCTGCACTGTTTTATTGCAATTGTCTGCATTGCTGTGCCTATTAAGTCAATGTTTAGGGTAGCTAGTAGCTGTAATATAGTCCAGATATAGGCTTGCTGCATCTGGGTCTGCTTGTAGTGGTTGCTTGTTCTAAGCATATTTTCCAGCCCATCTTGCATTGGAAGGACCCTATCTTTTTTTTTTTTTTTTTTTTTTTTTTTTAGTGAGAGGATTGTGTTGATTGGGTCCTGTCTGGTAAAGGGAGGTCGGTCTAGGGCTTGGAATAGGCATTCTCATTGGTCGTTTTGAATCTTTTTAAAGTTTATTTTCAAGTTTTTATCTTCTGGTGTTTAGGCCCTTCATTTGAGCAGATTTCTTCATGTTTGCATGGTGTGCAGCACCTCATACTGGTGTGCAATTGTGGGCCAAAGCTGGACAGCTAAATTCAGTAATTTTTCCTTTAGAGACAACTGTAGCCCATTAGTGTAGCTGTCATCCTCAGTGCTTTCCTGGTCAAAGTACTGCTTGTTAGCTGTAACCTATTAAGTCACTAGCAAAAAAAAAAAGGCAGAAATATCCATCCACTGAGCTCATCCATGATCGATTTTGAAGTGCCACCCCTAGTGACAACAGACTTCAACATAGCATTATGGACAGTTGGACTACCCTTGTTTCTCCTGCCAGCCTTGTTGACTTGGGTCTCTTGAGGCAGTGTAGCAATTTGCTCATGTGCACCAACAACCTTCTACTGATAACACGCTCTAGTACAGAGTGCAAGAGTTGTGTCTACACTGGGGATCTTGAATCCATGCACTCTCGAAGTCAAAACAGTAACATGGAAAAAGTTGTCAACTCACACACCACTACATATGCGCATAGCACCTCTATTCATACAAGTACAACCTCCTAGATTAAGTAGGCAGTGGCCTACTAAGAACTGGTCCTTTCCAGCTCCTTCCAGAGCAACTCCAGCCAAACCCAGGCATTCCAAAAGCACCAGGTTTCAGTCCCAAGGGATTTTTGGAAATAAGCAATGGGGTGCTTACACTTCCAAATCTGGAAACAACAAGGCATCACCCTATGGTAAACAGTCTCACTGACTTCCCTTTAAAATTACCAAGCATTTACCTCTTAGCTGCCCCTTTGGAGGGAAAACTAGCTCTTCATTCAAGCAACTGGCAACTTATAACCCAGGACAAATGGGTTTTAAATATAGTGTCCGAGGGATAAAGATTTCATTTCCACACGCTGCCAGCTGCCAACTCCAAACAGATGGCCAGACCTGCCCCCAAATCAGTGGGCAGAGGCTCAGAAACAAGTACTTTCCCTCCTAAACATGGGGACTATTCAACCAGTACCAGAAGATGAAAAGGAACAAGGTTTCTATTCCAGAATTTTCCTGGTACCCAGAAAAGACAAATCATGGCATCCAATTTTGGACCTGTCTACTCTAAACACCTTTCTGGACATTCCAAAATTCAAAATGCTGACTCTTCACTAGTTACTTCCTATGCTAGGCAAGGATGCCTGGTTGGCAACTCTAGATTTAAGAGGCTTACCTGCATATCCCAATCAGGGAATCTTGCAAAAGATACCTAAGCTTCAAAGCAGGCTGCATGCATTATCAGATGTTCATCGTGTTTCACTGTTGCAGTCATTACTCTTGGGTTATTCTGCTGGCAGGCTACTCGCAGTCGGCCTGAATTCCAAAGTCTTGGTCCGGCGTCGGTTGCTGTCGCCTCTTCCCTGACGTCAGTGTGCCAGGGGGTATAAACGATGCAGCCAAAGCCATTTTCTTAAGTCTTTCTTGCAGCGCAGTGCCCGAAGCAAAAGCAGTTTGCAAGTGCCAGTCGGCTGACTCCTGAGATTTTCAAAATCGAATTTCAGATCCGAAGTCTTCATTAAAGCTAAGTACCCCTTTGGGGAAACTTTTTTCTTGCTCCAGACTGATGTCAGAAAAAGTTAACAATTGTATTTCTTGTGGGAAGCAAATACCTCATAAGGATTTTCATTTTTACTGTATTCCTTGCCTAGGCCCTGATCACGACGTTGCTAGCTGTCGGTTTTGTGCTATATTTAACCAACGCACTATTAAGCGTCAGTACGATTTTGCCTTTCATTACTTTCGACGAAGGTTTAAATATATAATGCCGTCGAAACAGCCGACGACCGGAGCTTAGTAAAAGCACAAGGAAAAGGACAGGCATCCGAGGTCCAAAACCAACGATGAGGTCTCCGCTAGGCCAGTCGCCGGTTCTCAGTGAGGCGCTTTCGCAGCCTCTGACGGCCCACTGCCTCACATCCACAGGCCACTTCCAACTCCCACGTGGAGTTGACTAGGCCTCTGGATACTCAAGGTATTGGACTCTTAGAAAATATTCCCTCAGATGGGTCCGGAGCCGCTGAGCAGGCATCGGCTTCTGCGGGTGTTTCCAGACCTACACAATTATATGTCAAGCCAACATCAGCTTCAAAGACTAAAACAGCTCTAAAGACAAAGAAACAAGTACAGCATTCTCCTGGACAGACTTCCATGCCTAAGAAACAGATGCTTAAGATGGCCGAAGACCTAATTACTTTGATCAAGGATTCCCATCCCCTCCTAAGAGGCCTAGGCAAGAGACAGAATACGAGTCTTCTGATCAGATTTCAATTTCCTCTGATTCCTCTTCTGAACAGGAATACTGTTCATAAAAAGCGCAAGGACAAAGAAAAGGACAGGCGTCCGAGGTCCAGAACCAACAATGAAGCCCTCTCTAGGCCATTCGCCGGTGCTCAGTGAGGCGCTTTCACAGCCCCTGACACCTGCTACCTTGGAGCCACAGGCCACCTCCTATTCACACGTGGAGACAACTAGGCCTCTGGAAACTCAAGGTATTGGGCCTACGGAAACTATTCCCTCAGATGGGTCCGGAGCCGCTGAGCAGGCATCGGCTTTTGAGGGTGTTTTCAGACCTTCACAGCTTACTATCAAGACCACTTCAGCAGCCAAGGCAAAGTCCAAAACACCTTTAAAGACAAAGAAACAAGTACAGCATTCACCTGGACAGTCATCCATGCCAAAGAAATGGTTGCTTAAAATGGCCAAAGACCTAATTACTCTGATCAGGGGTTCCCATCCCCCTCCTGATAAAAGGCCTAGGCAAGATACTGACTATGATTCCTCTGACTAGGTTTCTATTTCCTCTGATTCCTCTTCAGAACAGGGATATTCTCTTCCTCCCTATGAGGATTCTGATGCTGAAGAATCTATCCCTTCAGCCTCTCCTCATGAGGATTATTCTTTTGGGGAAACCCTGCACACCATGAGGGAGCATTTCCATTGGGAGGGCCAGGATTATTCAGAATCCAAGAAAAGGCTCAGAGTATTTCTTTTACTGCCTCAGCACAGGCCCCTTGCTATTCCCCCTGTACTAGATATTGTTGATGATGTATTTTCTGAATCCAGTTTGACTCCTGATTCTTTACTCCCTGCACCAGTTAAGCCAGATAGGTACCACAGGGTCCCAGATTCTCATAAATGTCTTTATAAAAACCCTGCTGCTGACCCAGAAACAATTTCTCAGGGTCCCAAAGGGGTCAAGGCTTCCACTGCAAAAAAAAAAAAAAAAAAAACCCTGTTCCCTCTGATAAGGGATTCCAGAGCACTGGACAGATGGGGGAAAAAGTTTACACCTCTGCTACTTTAGCTGTAAAGGCTTTAAACTGCCAGTTTCACATGCTTAAATATCAACAATACCTGATGTCTTTGCTAAAACAGAAAATCTTTACAAGCACAGAATGTTCTGAAAATAAGGAAATGCAGGATTTATTGCATGCAGCTGAACAAGTGGGAAAACATACTTTGCAATGTGTTTTGATTCATTAGAGGCTTCTTGCAGAGCCGTAGTTACAGGTTCTGTCATTCGAAGGCATGCTTGGTTAAAAGAACAAAGTTTACCTGATCATGTAAAAGCAAAATTGTTGGATGCTCCATTACAACATGATACTTTATTTGGTGTTAAGGTAGAAGACATGTTAAAGAAAATGGAGGATATGATCGAGTACAATGCCCCATTCGGAATGTATCTGACCCGACACCTGCAGCAGCTGGAAAGGCCCCAAAAGTTCCTCACCAAAAGGATAAAGGGTCTCAAAAATATGTCTTATGCTGCCCGACTGAAAGAACTCCAGCTCTATTCAGTCTCATACCGCTTGCTCAGAGGTGATCTGTGCCTGACATATAAGGCCACGTCAAACCCTGATTTGATGAATATGCTTCACCTCAAAAAATCTAGATCCCTCAGAACCACAAGGGCGGGAGACTTAAACCTTGACACGGTTATTAATAGAACATGCTGGAGGGACAGATTCATCACCCAGAGACTCCCTATGCTGTGGAACAAAATCCCGGTACATGTGAGGCAGAGCACCTCGCTGGCCTTGTTCAAGAGGAATCTTGACCAATGGATGGGAGATCGCAGATATACCCCAGGGATTACTTCAGTGTCACTGCTTGACAGAGGCACAGCAAAATAATAGGCATAGTTTTATTCAAACTAAAGGGGTGGCAAAAGCCAAATAACTATGGGCTAGGCTTATAAATGCTCTTGGGCAGATAGCCTAGTATGAACCTATGAACCTATGAACCTATAAAGCAAAATCAATGCAGGCAGTAAAGAATTTCTTACAGGTTCAGCTACCCAGATTTAGCAGGAACTGGCCTTCTAAAAATTGGTCCTTTCCAGTGTCAGACAGGCCACAAAGAGGCAGATACAGACGCCCAAGAGGCAGATCTCAGCCCCAAAGCTCATACAGACCTTAGCAATGGGGTGATTCAGCCCCCAAAGGCAGAGAAGACAAATCACAACCTTATAGGAAACTGTCCCAATGACTTCCTCTACCAATGCCAAGCACTTACCTTTTGGCAGCACCCTTAGGGGGAAAACTAGCACTTTTCTCACAAAATTGGCACATTATCACCCAGGATAAATGGCACTGAATATTGTTTCCCAGAGTTACAGGTTCCACTTTCACACCCTACCAAGGTCTAAAGGTATGCCAGACCTGCCACACAACCAATGGGCAGAGGCACAAAAACAAATTTCTGCTCTCATGGACATGAGGGCTATCCAAAAAGTACCACAGCAAGAGCAGGGGCAAGGATTTTACTCAAGACTTTTCTTGGTACCCAGAAAGGACAAAGCTTGGAGACCAATACTGGACCTGTCTACTCTAAATACTTTCCTGGACGTTCCAAAATTCAAAATGTTGACACTGCAGCAACTTCTACCCATGCTGGGCAAGAAGGCTTGGCTAGTTACCTTGGAATTCAAAGAGGCATACCTGCATGTCCCAATCAGACAGTCTTGCAGAAGATGCGTCAAATTCGTAGCAGGCTCAATGTACTACCAATTCTCTGCACTGCCCTTTGGCTTATCTACTGCGGCCAGGGTCTTCATAAAATGCCTGGCACCAGTAATTGCATTTTGCAGATAAAGAGGAATTCAAATATATCCTTACTTGGACGACTGCCTTATTCAAGCCGAGAACAAAGACATTCTGCTAAAGCATCTGGCGTTTGTAAAAAGATTACTAGTTTGCCTAGGATACACAGTAAACGAAAAGAAATCAAAACTAGTACCCTCTCAAGAGATAATATTCCTGGGTGCAAGCTTAAATAAACTCCCGAGATGGCTTATCTCACGCCAGACAAACAAAGGCAACTGACTTCTTACTTCAAATTGTTGGCAACAAAGACCCAGTTGTCTGCAAGAAAAATTCTGCAGGCTTTGGGCTTCATGGCATCCTGCATTCTGCTAATTCCATATGCCAGACTGCATATGAGGAAACTACAATGGTATCTAAACATTGTTTGGACTCAACATTGCCACAGCCTGGAAACATTAATTACCGTCATTCCCTGCTTGCAACAGGAGTTTCGATGGTGGGCACAGGCCTGTCACCACAACAAGGGACAGCCTTTCACTTTACCCACAGCCAGGCAGACACTAACATCGGGTGCATCAGATTATGCCTGGGGGGCCCACATGGCAGGAAAATGTATTCAGGGCACATGGCCCGCAAGCCAGATGCATCTTCATATCAATCAAAAAGAGATGCTAGGTATGCAGAATGCCCTGACAGCCTTCAAGTATCTACTTCATCCAGGACAGCTACTGATAAAGACGGATAATACTACAGTCATGTGGTACATAAGCAGGGAGGCACACATTCCTACCCCTCTGCAGACAAGCCGTGACTTTGTGGGACACAGCATTGACTTATCAAGTTCACCTGCAAGCACAATTCCTGCCAGGAAAAATAAATACTCTGGCAGACGAACTAAGCAGAAACCTCATGGATCCCCACGAGTGGAAACTGGACCCACAAGTTTTCAGCATGATAACAAGGAAATGGGGATGCCCAGACATAGATCTATTTGCGTCCCCTCACAACTGCCAACTACGGAGATTCTGCACAAAGATTTATCACAAGCAAGCATGGAAAGTGGATGCCCTATCCTTCAGCTGGAAAAACCTAACCGTATATGCCTTTCCTCCACTGCCTCTCCTCCCCAAGGTACTCCTAAAGGTCAGACAAGAGAAGCCAAAAATGATACTGATTGCCCCAGACTGGCCACACCAGCACTGGTACCCAATCATAAAGAACTTGTCTCAAGGTCCAGCCTGGACATTGCCCCAAACTCCTCACTTACTCACCCAACAAAACAATCAGATCCTGCACAGCCAACTCAGGACCTTAAATCTGGCAGCATGGCGGATAATGTAGTCATTCAGAACACTCCTCTTTCCAAAGCTGTAATGGATGTTATTTTGGAGGCCAGGAGGCCCAGTACCAGAAAATCTTATGCAGAAAAATGGAAGAGATTCTGTGCATGGAACCAGGCACAAAGTATTGACACGTTTGTACCAAATATTCGTCAGATTTTACAATTCTTAACTGAGATGCTGGTCAAAGGCCTATCCTTTTCATCAATTAAGATTCATGCCTCTGCCATTTCAGCCCATTACAATACGGAACCACCTATCTTTTCTCATCCCTTAATAAGGCAGTACTTCACAGGGGCCAAAAACATAAGACCTCCAAGGAGAGCACCAATACCTGCATGGGACCTCAATTATGTCTTGGAAAAACTCACACTGCCTCCTTTTGAGCCAGTCTCAACAGCTGATATAAAATTCTTATCCTGGAAAACAGCTCTGCTCCTAGCAATAACCTCCGTAAGACTTGTCTTGGAGTTACAGGCACTCATGGCTGTGGAACCTTTTATCATTTTCCATCCAGACAGGGTTTCTCTAAGGACGAACCCTACATTTATGCCTAAGATGGTGTCCAGTGTGGCCCTTAACCAAACCATCCACTTGCCTACATTCTATCCAAACCCACAGAACAAGGGTGAGAGACTTTTATTTATTTATTTATTTACATTTGTTGACCGGGCTAGTCTAACTGGATACATGTTTATTTTCAGTTGAGGCCCGGGGAGAAAAGCTCCAAGCATAGACAGAAAAACATTATTATTATATAATATTAATATAAAAAAAGCTGTTATCAAGTACAGATAATAACAGTATTGGAATATTTGTGAAAGAGAAAAACAAAATTATTCCCTTCTGAAAGAGTAATACATTTTAAAAAAAGTTACAAGTTTTTTTTTTTTTGGTAGAAACATACTACAGTTAGTACAGGTAGGAAACATACTACAGCAAAAAGGACATTGAAAAATTTGAGCAATATAGTACACTGGAGAAGTGAAGTAAAAGGGAGAGCAGGAATGAGTAAGTGGAAAATCAGTCAGGGTTCATGACTTCTGCATTCTTTGGACATACACAGACAGCTACGCTTCTACTTGGACAGAACTAAAGCTTTCAGAAAGACTGAGCAACTTTTAGTGGCATATGCTGCAGGATCACAAGGAAAGCCCATCTCAAAACAGGCTGTTTCAAAATGGATAGGCCATTGCATTCGTTTCTGCTACTCACAGCATGGCAAATTAGTGCCTAAGGGCATTAGACCACATTCTACCAGAGCAGCAGCCTTCCTCAGAGGGGTACCAGCCAAAGACATTTTAGAGGGTGCAACTTGGAGTTCAATGCACACTTTTACAAAGCACTACCACTTACCTCTCTATTCTAAATCCAGAGCAGGCTTTGCCACTGCAGTTCTGCAGGGCCTCATAGCCTCTCATAATCCTATTTAGCCCAGCTACCCATCCTCAGCTTTGGGATTCAACCCAAGAGTAATGACTACAACAGTGAAACACGATGAACATAGTACAGTTGTGTACCTACCATAAATGTAGATGTTCGAGTGTATTCACTGTTGCAGTCCGGGTTACCCTCCCACCACCCCCCTTTCATTTGCTGGATCTTATCTGTACTTCTCTATCCTATACAACATATGCTTGTAAATGAAGGAAATGTTTACTTTAGTGCATGCATGTTTATTGGCATAATCTATTTAGCCTCCCCTTTTGGGGGCACCTGACATCTGGGGCAAGAAAAACTGAAGAAAATGGCATCGGCTGCATCTTTTATACCCCTGGCGCACTGATGTCAGGGAAGAGGCGACAGCAACCAACGCCGGACCAAGACTTTGGAATTCAGGCCGACTGCGGGTAGCCTGCCAGCAGGATAACCCAAGAGTAATGACTGCAACAGTGAATACACTCAAACATCTACATTTATGTTTGGTACTCAACTGTACTTTCTCTGCACTGCCCTTTGGCTTGTCTACTGCCCAGGGTATTCACAAAGTACCTGGCTCCAGTAATTGCATTTTGCAGGCAAAGAAACATTCATATATGTCCATACCTGGACGATTGTCTAATTCAGGCAGAAAACCAGGCTATTCTTCTAAAACATGTGGTGTTTGTAAAAAGAGATGTTAAGTTGTCTATCTCGCCTTCGTTCTTGCTGGTTGGGATCGGAGCCGATCCCCTGCTCCGACTCGGCTGTCTTCTATAGCTCAAGAGCTGTTTACTGGCTCGAGGCTACCCTTATCCCATGATGCCTAGCGCTAGCTACCCAGATCTCGTTTGCCGCGTCAGCTGCGAGGTGTCGTTTTACTGGCTCAGGCTTGTATAAGTTTAATATAGAATTTTTTCTTCAAAAATAGCTTTTTTCTCTTAGAGTTATAGTTAACTTTTAGTCTTATTCTATTGTCGTTAGTTTAGTGTGTTGTAGTAGATGTCCTTCAAGAATGCAACTGCAGTCATAACATATGGGTTGTCCTGCCTCAGGCAGCCCTCGGTCGGCCGGATTCCAAAGTCTGGGTCCAGCGTCGGCTGGTGTCGCCTCCTCTCCGACGTCAGAACGGCTGGTGTATAAAGGCATCGGCCGACGCCATCTTCTCCAGTCTTTCTTGCCGTGGTGCCCGAAGCAGAAGCAGTTCGCAAGTGCCAGTCGGTCAGCTCCTGTGTTTTCAGTACCGAAGTCATCTAAAAGCTAAGTACCCCGTTGGGGAACATTTTTTCTTGCCTCAGCCGATGTCAGAACAAATTGAGAAAGTTAATAATTGTTTGTCTTGTGGTAAACAAATATCTCATAAGGACTTCCATTCTTATTGCCTTCCCTGCCTGGGCCCAGACCACGACATCTCGGCCAGTGCTACCTGTGCTTGCTTTAATAAGCGCCCTCTCAGGCGCTGGGCAGAATTTGCCGAAGACTTTTTCGGTGATTCTTTTGCTTATATCATGCCGTTGGATCAACCGACAACTCAATCTTCCAAAAAACGTAAGGACCGGGACCGACATCCTCAGCCTGCGTCTTCCACCGATACTCCTCCTAAACCCTCCGCGAGTGCTTCGGTCCCTACGGAAGCGGTAATCCAACCGCTCCAGGCCGACGACATAGCGGTAACTCATCCTTCGGTCTCGGAGGCTACTCCGGTGCCGGTTGTTGACTTTCCTCCAGAAACCGAGGTTCTGGATCTACCTGACACCATTCCTGTGGACAAGGTTACTCCAGCACGTGGGGCAGCTAGGCCTCCTGTATCCATGTCCATCAAGGCCTTTGCACATGCTAAGGCCGCCAGCCAGGCCAAGGCCCATCCTAAACCTACTGTTCAGGCCCCTTCTTCTGATAAACAGATCATGTCTCTTGCTGCAGATCTTATTTCTCTTATTAGGGGGTCTCAGCCTCAGCCAGACAGAGGTTCTCAGCCGCCTGCAGAGAAAAGGCCCCGAACTGAGCAGGCCGACAACCTCTCTTCAGATGAAGCCTCTGGGGATTCTGAGCATTCTGATACCCAACAGGAATCCTTCCAGGCCTATGAGGACTCTGATGCTGAGACATCAATTCCCTCTGCCTCTCCTCCAGAGGATTTTTAATTCGGTGAAGTCCTACACTCCATGAGGGAGCATTTTAAATGGCAGGGTCAGGAATTCTCTAACTCCAGGAAAAGGCTATGTACCTTCCTCAAGCTTCCCCAGCACAGACCTTTGGCTATCCCTCCAGTTATGGATGTCCTGGATGATGTTTTCTCCGACTCCAGTGCTAACCCTGATTCTCTCCCTCCTGCTCCTGTCAAGCCAGATAGATATTACAGGGTCCCTGTCACACACAAGCATCTCTTTAAGGCCCATTCTGTGGATCTAGAAACTATTTCACAGGGCCCCAAAGGAGTGGCTACTTCCACTGCCAGCGGATAGGGAAGCTAGGTCCCTGGAGAGATGGGGTAAAAAAGTTTATACCTCCACCACCCTGGCCATGAGGTCACTTAACTGCCTTTTTCATATGTTTCAGTACCAGGATTTTTTACTGGATGACTTACAGAAAAAGCTAGCCTCCCCTGAGCCTTCTGATTTTAAGGCATTGCAGGATCTAGTACATAACACTCAGCAGGTTAACAATCATTTTCTTCAGTGTGGTTATGATGCATTGGAGGCTTCATGTAGGGCAGCTATGACTGGGGCTGTTATACGTAGACATGCTTGGTTAAAAGAACAGCCACTACCAGACCATGTTAAAGTAAAGTTACTTGATGCACCTCTGAAAAACAGAAGCTTTTTGGTGCTAATGCACAAGATGTGTTGAAGTCCATTGAGGAAAAAGCTAAATCAGTACAGACAGTCAAGGATTTCCTCCAGGTTCAGCCACCCAGATTCAGCAGGAATTGGCCTTCAAAGAATTGGTCCTTTCCAGACACTGACAAGTTTCAAAGGGGAAAAAACAGGCGTGCCCGAGGTAGAGGGCAATACCGAGGCTCCTACAGAGGCCGCCAATGGCAACCACCAAATCAAAGAAGTGGCGCAGGCAGCCCAGCTGCACCACAAGTACAACCACAATGACTTGACTTTCATACCGCCTACAAGGGCTCAAAGAGAAGCACCCTTGGGTGGAAAATTATCTTTATTCTCAAAAAACTGGCATATCTTAACCAAGGACAACTGGATTCTGGATTTAATAGACAAAGGTTACAGATTCCACTTCCATACTTTACCAATAAGACAAGGCATGCCAAACCTGCCACATCATCAAAGGGCACAGGCACTCATTCAAGTTTCAAAGCTGTTAAACATAAACGCAATAGAAAAGGTTCCTCCACGGAAACAAGGCCAGGGATTTTATTCACGACTGTTCCTTGTTCCAAGAAAGGAAAACAAATGGAGGCCTATACTGGACTTGCCTACTCTAAATACTTATCTCATTGTGCCAAAGTTCAAAATGCTGACGTTGCAGCAACTCCTTCCCATGCTGGGCAAGGGGTCTTGGCTGGTCACTCTGGACCTCAAGGAGGCATACCTGCATGTCCCAATCAGACAAAGCTGCAGAAGATACCTCAGATTTCTTGCAGGGACAGAGCATTATCAATTCTCAGCATTGCCATTAGGCTTATCTACTGCGCCCAGAGTGTTCACGAAATGCCTGGCATCAGTAGTGGCACACTGCAGACTCCAGGGGATTCAAATATACCCCTACCTGGACGACTGCCTCATACAAGCAGACAACAAGCAAACCTTGATAGCAAACTTAGGCTATGTCATTCAATTACTACAGGCCTTGGGATACACAGTCAACATTCAGAAATCAAGACTACTGCCATCCCAACAAATTATTTTCCTAGGAGCCAAACTGGACACAAAAACACAGATGGCTTATCTCACAGAGGAAAAACAACAGCAGTTACCAGAGTACTTCAAAGGCCTAGCAAAGCTCTCCCAGCTGACTGCAAGGAAAATCCTGCAGGCCCTGGGGTTCATGGCATATTGCATTCTTCTGATACCTTTGGCAAGACTTCATATGAGAAAGCTGCAATGGTACTTAAAAAGCTTATGGTCCCAACACAGCCAAAGCCTAGAGGACGTAATCCCACTCATTCCATGTCTACAAAAAGAATTTTTGTGGTGGGCTCAAGCAAGTCAGTCAAACAAGGGCATGTCTTTCAACAAACCTCAAGCAGGTCAAATGATTACAACAGACGCCTCAGACCATGGATGGGGGGCGCACATGGAGGACAGATGCATTCAAGGTCAATGGACACCAAGGGAAAGACATCTGCACATAAACCTAAAGGAGATGTTGGCAGTGATACATGCAATCGAGACTTTCGAAAAATCACTCCAACAAGGACATTTGCTAATAAGGACAGACAACACCACCGTTATGTGGTACATAAACAAGCAGGGAGGCACTCATTCTTATCCCCTCTGCAGACTAACAATGATTCTCTGGGAAAAATCACTAAGTCTGAAGATACATTTGCAATCCCAGTTTGTGCCAGGCAAGGACAATGCATTGGCAGACAAGCTGAGCAGAAGTTTCTTGGATCCACACGAATGGATGCTGCATCCTCACATTTTCTCACAAATAACAAGGACATGGGGAAGACCGGACATAGATCTCTTTCCTTCTCACATGAACCATCTCCTGGAAAAGTTCTGTACAAGGACCCACCATCCTCTAGCCTGGAAAACGGATGCTCTCTCCTTCAGCTGGAAACCCGTAACAATTTATGCATTCCCACCTCTACCTCTGCTGACCAAGGTGATACTGAAGATCAAAGCAGAACAACCTACAGGCATTTTGATTGCTCCAGACTGGCCAAGGCAGCACTGGTGCCCATTGCTGTTGAGCATATCTCCGACCAAACCGTGGCCTCTGCCCCTATGGCCTCTGCTTCTAACACAACACAATTACAGGACAGTTCATCAAAACCTGAAAACATTACATCTGAGGTTACCTTAACTCCTTCCGATACCTCTCTTTCCAAAAAGGTGCAAGAGATCTTACTGGAAGCACGCAGACCTTCCACCAGAAAAACCTATTCAGCCAAGTGGAAGAGATTCAGCGTCTGGAATGCTAGCAGGGGTCAGGATACAACAGTATTGAGTATACCTCAGATATTGGAATACTTGGCAGAAATGTTTCACACTGGTCTCTCCTATTCTTCCATAAAGATTCATGCCTCAGCAATCTCAGCAAAGTACAACTGTGATCCACCGGTGTTTTCACACCCTTTGCTAAGACAGTTCCTAAGGGGGATAAAGAATATCAAACCTCCCAGGAAACCGCCAGTACCTGCATGGGACTTCAATTTCGTCTTGGAAAAATTAACTCTTCCTCCCTTTGAACCAGCAGCAACTTCAGAAATGCAATTTCTCTCATGGAAAACAGTTTTCCTACTGGCAATCACATCAGCAAGAAGAGTCTCGGAGATACAGGCACTTATGGCAGTGCTTCCTTTTCTCATTTTTCATCAGGACAGAGTCTCTCTAAGAACCAATCCTTCATTCATGCCAAAAATAATTTCAAGGGTCTCTAAATCAAGCCATTCACCTGCCTACCTTCTTTCCCAACCCTCAAAACAGGGGGGGAAACACTGCTGCATACTTTGGACATACACAGGCAACTACGCTACTACCTGGACAGAACTAAGGCCACCAGAAAGTCTGACCAACTGTTTGTAGCCTATGCTGCTGGAATACAAGGAAAAGCAATTTCCAAACAAATAATTTCCAAATGGATTGGACACTGCATCAGATTCTGCTATTCCTTCCATGGAAAAGGTGTGCCAGCCAATATCAGGCCACACTCACCAGAGCTATAGCCACATCTACAGCTTTCCTAAGAGGAGTGGCTACAAAGGACATTCTAGAGGCTGCTACATGGAGCTCCGTGCATACATTTACCAAACACTACAACCTGCCTTTATACTCCAGATCCCGAGCAGGCTTTGCTTCGGCAGTCCTGCAGGGCATTTTAGCTACACCATCACTTTCTTAGGTCCAGCCGCCCCCAGCTTGGCTATGGTATTCAACCCATATGTTATGACTGCAGTTGCATTCTTGAAGGACATAGTACAGTTTTGTACCTACCATAAATGTAGATGTCCGATAGATATGCAACTGCAGTCGGATTCTCCCACCCTCCTACCCCTCTGCATCCTTCTTTATGGGTCCACTACCCCTACTCCTTTTTAGCTGGGGGTGTCTCTATGGTGTATCTGTTTATTACTGTTGTGCATGTCTGGAATTGTTTATCGATTCACAAAATTTAGCCTTCCTAGGGGGGCACCTGGCATCTGGGGCAAGAAACACTGAAGAAGATGACGTCGGACGATGTCTTTATACTCCAGCCGTTCTGACGTCGGAGAGGAGGCGACACCCGCCGACGCCGGACCCAGACTTTGGAATCCGGCCGACTGAGGGCTGCCTGAGGCAGGACAACCCATATGTTATGACTGCAGTTGCATATCTATCGGACATCTACATTTATGGTAGGTACAAAACTGTACTTTCCTTTCCTCTCCTTTAGAACTCATTTAATTTAGAGAGTCCCCCCCCTCTCTACTCTTTTAGGTAGCCGTTTAAGTTAGAGGCTTCCTAGCTTTAAAAAAAAAAAAAAAAAAAAATCTTTATCTTTAGCTGTAGTATACTGTGTGTTTTTTCCTTTTATTGATACTGTGTTGTGGTGTTTGTTGTTCACTTATCGGCTTTTTGGCTAGATCAGTGAAGTATCTCTTGAGGTATTTTGTTGGATATGTCTAAAGAATCCAAGGTGTCTGGATTCAAGAAGTGTGACTCATGCTGTCAGAAAATGTCTCTGACAGATGGGTACACTTCTTGCATCTACTGCTTAGGCGCAGTGCACCTGCAGGACTCTTGTTCTATATGCCATGCATTTAGTCCAAGAGTTCTGCAGGAGCATAAGAACAAGCTTATTCTCGGGGGTCTTTTAAAGCCCCAGGATTCACCGGCCAAGACTCAGCCAGTGAAATCCCCCAAACCGACCAAATCGTCGGCTCCAAGCTGGGAGCCGTCAATGGTTCAAACTTTACCTGTTGCTTCGGTTCTGGCCGGAACCGATGAGACTGTCTCGCCATCGGCTCCATCAGTAACTTCGGAGCCTTCGAGGAGCCACAAAAGGCTAAGGTCCCCTTCCCTGGAATCCATACATTCGAATCCTCGCTCTCCACTGCTTCAGAGTGAGCGCATTCACAGGTCTTCCCACTCCTCTCGGTCCTCTAGGCTCTCTGGTCACGATGTGGAGAGAGTGGTCAGTAGGTTTGCTGAAGTCAGAGGCACTTGCCAAGATCTTGTCCAGCCCTCCTCAACAGGTGTCTGCTCCATCCACTTCTATCGATGTTCCACCTCCGACTCCTTTGAGCTCGGAGCCGGAGTTCTTTGGGGTTCGAGTCATGGAACCATTGGCTCCGATAACTATTTCTCCTTTGGTTCAGTCGGCTCCGAGGGGGTGAGTGCCATCAGACCCTTGTCCGACCCCGTTCTCCCTCTCGGAGCTTCGGCCCAGGTGAGTTTGGCTCCTACATCAGTCTTGGAGCCATCTCCCTTGAGGCGGAGAGGGATCCCGACTTCCTCGGAACCGGATCCTTGTCAGCATCGTGGCAGGGACGCATTCGATGTCCTGAGGAACGTGCTTGCCTCTCAGCTCCACGATTGACCCCACAGGCTCCATCCCCTGTAGTGCCTGCAACAACCTCTGCTCCTCCTCCAGACCCCAAGCGTGGGGAACCGGCTCTCCAGGGCACCCCATTGGGTGTTTCCTCTTCTTCCGAGGCCTCCCCTGATCATTCAGTGGAGCCCCCTAGTAAGAAGAAGTGCAAGAGGAAGCACATTGACTTCCCTGAGTCTGTCACTTCGGATATAGACTTAGATGATTCGGAAGGGTCCCCGAGATCCCCCTCTGAAGATATTTCCTTTTCGGACATCCTGGAAATGCTTAAGCAGAGGGGAAACTGGAATCCCCTAGCCCCTACCGAGGATGAGTTTGTATTCCTGGATGTGTTTGGTTCCCGACCTTCCACCTCCTGGGTTTCTCCACCTTTCGATCCACTCATGTCTGTGGTGGCTCGAAAGGCTTGGTCAGCCCCGGATACCGTGGAACCAACCCCGAGGAGACCTAGCAAGTTTATCACTGCACCCCTTGATAAGCAGTTCCTTACCAAAAGTGTTCCTGTGGATGCCATAGTGGTAGCAGCAGCCACTAAAAAGGAGTTAGTGGAAACTTCTTCATTTGTCCATCCTCCTAACAAGGAATCTAGGACTATGGACAGATACGGGAAGCAAATGTTTGCTTCAGCGACCTTTTCTATGAGGTCACTGAATTACTTATGCCAGTTTACCTGGCTTCAGAGGGATCTCCTTAAAGAGCTCGGAGATACCCTTCAGGATCCATCAGCTGATGGGGCTCAAGCTAAAGTGGCTTCCCAGCTGGCGACCCTTAATTCCGTAGTCAACCCCTCCATGAGGCTCATTTCCTATGCAGCCGATGGTGCGAGTAGAGGCGCAGGTACAGGCGTGGCCCTTAGGAGACATGCATGGATGCGGCTGTGTAATTCTGCAGAACTCTTTAGAGCATCATTCACCAACACCCCCTTTGCAGTTCATTTCTTTTTGGACCACAGGTGAAAGACACTTTAACTAGGTGTGAGCAAGAAGGGAAGACTCTCTCTGCCGTAGGAGTCCATTTTTCCACTCCTTCCAGACCATACCCCAAGGGTCAGAAGAGTGGTAAAATGTGGTTCTGAAAATCCCAGGGAGCCCCACCTGACACACGTAGCGATTTTTCCTCCAGGGGCAGAGGAGTAAACAACAACAGACGCCACCCTCATGGCAGAGGGAGTCCACAAAACCAGGGCAGCAGAGAATCCTTCTCTGAGAAGCCCTTCCAACATCCCTGAAGGGTTGCCCGGCTGCCCGCCTCTGGAGGCAGTCGGGGGAAGACTTTCACTGTACCCAAAAGCCTGGCAGAATTTAACACAAGACAGATGGGTACAGTCAATCATTTCCGGAGGTTACAAAATTCCCTTCTCTCAACCCCACTTAACGTCAAGCAAATCCCTTCCAGATGTTCCACCCAATCTGAGGGACCAAGCAGTCATAGAAGTTTCATGACTGCTAGAAAAAAAAAGTCATCCAGGAAGTCCCGGCAGACAAACACAGATCCGGAACTTACTCAAGGTTCTTTTTGGTACCAAAAAAGACAGGGGACTGGAGACTGATTCTGGATCTCAGCAGACTAAACAAGTCTGTTCAAAGAGCAAAGTTTCGGATGGTCACGTTACAGTACATTCTACCCTTTCTGGGTCAGGACAATTGGATGTGCTCCATAGATCTTCAGGATGCGTACTACCACTTCAAAATGGACAGGTGCTCCAGGAGATTCCTTCGCTTCCGGCTAGGAGCCAGTCATTACCAGTTCAGAGTTCTGCCCTTTGGTCTCACCACAGCCCCCAGGGTGTTCAAGGCTCACTTGAGACGTCAAGGATTCCAGGTGTTTCCATATCTAGACAACTGGCTCCTCACTGCTGCCACTAGGCATCAACTTCTGTAAGCCAGGGACTACACAATCACCAAGTACTAAGCAGCACAAACCAGGAAATAATATCAGGATTCACAGCAATAGGGCAACACACAGAAGTACCACAGAAGTCACAGGAAAATAAAGTTGAATTTAAGTTGAATTTAATGAAGCGCTTTTCGTCTGTGGTGTACACAGACTTCCTCAGACAAAAAGTATTACAAACTACATTTAACTGAACAGCAGCTTAAATATCCAGCAGTATTAAGTCAAAGGTTCAATTAACCAATCAGGCACACCTTGAACCATGAATAAAAATTTAAAGTTAAAGCATAAGCTCACAGGACTTGAGTTCAATCACTCACATTATATTAAAATTAAAATTAAACTAGACAATCATAAAATCAGCCAGTTGTTAGCCTATCATCTAAATAGACACTAGCCACTACCTGATGTAAACAAGTACAAAACACAAAACAGTTAGAGTGTGTTACAAACTCATAAAGGCAAAAAGACTATCTAACCAGGTTCTTAAGTTTAAGAAGGCTGCTAATAGAGCAGCCTTCATTGAGACCTGGTAGAGCATAGGCATTTAATCTAATTTGCCATCGCAATTCAGACGCCTCTAATAATAGGTGTACAGGGGCTCCTCTAATAGTGTCATGCATTTGTTCTATAACCATAAACTTAAAATGGTGGTCTTTATGCTGGATGATATGTTTAGCAAGAGCATTTTCATCTTTCGCTTTATTAATTGCATATTGATGTTCGTAGATCCGATCTTTAAATCTACACTCGGTTTTACCTACATAAAACCTGTGCATTTTGGCATAATGCCACATAGACCACCATTTTAGAGTTACAAGTGCATCTGCATCTAATGTCGTATCTAATATTATCAATGTCAAATCGGTTTGATTCAAGAATGTGACGACATTGATTGCAGTTTTGACATTTGAACATCCCAGGAGTACGGGTACTCTGCGCTCAGGTTGTTCCAACAACATTTTCATATTTTACCCCTTCTATATGTAACCTCAGGTTTAACTCCCAGTTTGTTCAAAATTGCAAGGTTGGAGCGGAACAAGTTCCAGTTCTTAGTAATGATGTCCATAATAGACCTACTACTTGGACAATATGTAAGAATTAATCTAGTGTTATTATTATGTATAGGAGTAGTTCCACCTATACATTCTAACCTAGACTCGGCCAACCCGGAAGAACTGATGTTCAGTATAGGTTTGTAAAACCCACTGGATCTTTTGTTAATCACCTCATTGACTAAGTTGTCTAATAAGTTAAGCGGATAGCCTCTATGAAGGAACATATTCTTAAGTAAGTCACATTCCCTAAGAAAGTCATCGTCCAGGCTCACCATCCGGGCTGCTCGTACGAGCTGACCCTTAGCCACAGACCTTTTTTGGTAGCTAGGATGGCAGCTACTAAAATGAAGAAAAGAATTAGAGTAGGTAGGCTTTCTATATATGCTGGCCACATATTTATTCAAGATGTCATTTTTCGCCAACCATACGTCTAAATAGGCTATTGCCTCAGTGTTGAAGGAAGAGGTAAAAACTAAAAAGTCAGTGGAGTTAAGTAAATTTAATAATAACAGGCTATCAGCTTCTTCACCCTCTAATAAAATAAAGATATCATCCAGGTAACGGGTGTAGTACTTGATCTTAGACACTACTACCGACTCATTGTTTAATATGTTCTCCCTTTCCCAGTATGACATCACTATGTTGGCCAAGCTGGCTCCATAGGGACCCCATAGCCACCCCAGTTTTTGTAGATAGAAATTCTCTCCTAATAAAAATAGTTGTTATAAAGGATCAAGTCCAACAGTTCAATCACAAGGGATATTTCATGGGGCGGGGCACCCTTACTCTTAAGGAAGAAGGCCACCCAGTCCAAAGCTATCTGCAAAGGTATACAAGTGTATAAATCCTTGACATCTATTGTCAGGAAATTGTACTCTCTACTGAATGGAATGTTGTTTAACTTATCAAGAAAAGACCAAGAGTCTTTACAGATTTGCTCTTCATCCTCAAGGTACTTCTGCAGGATAGTATCAACCAGCTTGGCACAAGGATATGTAGGAGCAGCCCATCAACGAGTGGGCATAGGTGGATTAACAAGGTCCTTGTGGATCTTGGGTATACCAAAGATACAAGGGTACCTGGGAAATAATGTGGTAAGGTATTTGTGTTGACCTTGGTTAAGTCTACCCTCAAAAACATTTCGTGGAAGGAGCTCTTAATTTTATGATATGCGTGGTTTACCTCAGACCTTGAACTAATCATATACGCATCATTAGACAATAGGCCCAACATCCTGTCAAAGTAGTCTAATTGATCAAAGACTACAACCCCACCACCTTTATCGGGTTTACAGATTCTTAAGGAATGTAACTTAACATATTCCAACAGGGTCATTTCAGACTTCCCTAAATCGTTGGTACATTTACTTAAATGCAAATTACTATGTCTTAAATCAAGTTCACAAGTGGATTCAAACGCTTGTACTAATGGGTGCAGAGGTGGGTTAAACATGCTAGGGACAAACATATCAGATGGAGTATCATGACTGAAACCACAAGTTTCAAACAGCAGGTTAAAGTTCAATTTATGAGCAAACATCTTAATATCAATGATGGTGTTCACTAAATCGAACTTCTGTTGAGGTACATAGGTGTATCCCTTAGATAAAAGGTCGGCCAGTTCATCAGGGATCAGCACGTTGGAGTAATTAAAGATATTAAAATCTCCAAGTTGATTGGTAGAAATAACTGGGCCCATACGTTGGTTAATGGGGGGAACCACAGTATCAGTCTCTACATCCTGCAGATTATCAGTAATAGGCAAAGGTGAAACCACACAAGGAACCTCGTTTACCACACAAGCCGAAGCTTCAGTAAGGCCAGGAGGCAGAGGTAGAGCCAGGTGATAGGTACTCCTGGTATCTACTGCCTCTGAAAAAACTGTTTCTGTTGCTTCCCCTTAAAAGATTGCTGCAAGTTGGATGGCACCCTGTTTGTTGGTGGAAAAGTGTACCTGTTGCTGACCCATTGCCGTAGTCTGAGGACCCTGCTGTTGTTTACGGTTCATAAGTCTCTCACTCCTTCTGACCCCTTGGTCAACAGGGGTATCCCCAAATGTATCAAGGTCCCTGATGTTATCCGGTGCTGACTCACCTCTACAGTTTGTGGTGGGAGGATCCCCACTACTACCATTAGGATTCCAAGCTTGTGATGGCGCAGGGGGTGGATAAGCCACCCCTAACTGGTATGCTTTTAAATCGCGCTCAAGTTTCTTGATTTTGTTGAATTTTAGTTTAGACAGGTACTGGTCGATGCTGGTAAAACATCTATTATAATCATATTTGTACCTGCTAAATTCTACATGGGTTTTAATCGAGTTATCCAACACAGTAATTTCATCATTTAACTGTGTCACCCATGCAGAGTAATGCTTGATCATAAGCTTTAAGAGGTCCTGGCCTTGTTGGTCAAATAAATTAATCAATTCCTTATGGAATTCTGAATTCAACACCAACCCTGTCGGGTATTGAAAATGCCTTAAGCCTTTAGGAATGACATTGCAAGCTATACATTCATTAAAATATGAAATTTCAAGTTTCAGTTTTTTAAGTTTCAATAAGAGTTTATCAAAAGTTTTTAGTTTGTCAGCTAAATCATTACTGTTTACCTCATGGCCATCAGTAGAGTTGTCGTGCATCCTACGGGTTGCTTTATCGCCATATCCTGTAAACACGAAATCCTCGGATAACCAATTGCCCAAAACTGGGGCCCCATCAAGAAGACCACTTGGAAGAGTCCGACTGGCATCTGCTATACATTCGATAGGCTCAACCTGACTCTGTGAACGGCTAGAAAACCTCCGCTAATAGTGGCTCTCTCCTACCTAAACTTTCGCTTAGTATAGGTGGATTTACTGTTCGTGCTACTTGCACTGAATTAGAAGTAATTGCCGGTTGCACTGTATCAGGTGTAGTTACCGGAGCCAGCCTAATGCTGGCTGCCGTTGGTGATTTAGACGTAGTGGCCAAACCTGGCCGTAGCAAAGGGTTTAAAAACTCTCTGCCATTCGCTGAATTCAAGCTGCCGAAATCAGTGTTCCCATTAAGGGAAGGAACCGTAGCAGAGGGGTTCGCTGGTTGAACAGCGCCACCTGGCGCATTCTCCATTGCAGACGGTTGAAAGCTGTTAACAAAAGGCAGAAAAAGGTTCTTCATGTCCTGTTGTTGTGTGTCTAGCTTGTCGAGCCTCGCACACAGCGATTCCATTCTTTCAAATAGAGACTCAAATAAATTATCCTGTGCAACTGTAGAAAAAGTAGCTGGTGCTGGAAGGGCACTATTACAGCTCTTCAATAATAAATGCCTATGCTCTACCAGGTCTCAATGAAGGCTGCTCTATTAGCAGCCTTCTTAAACTTAAGAACCTGGTTAGATAGTCTTTTTGCCTTTATGAGTTTGTAACACACTCTAACTGTTTTGTGTTTTGTACTTGTTTACATCAGGTAGTGGCTAGTGTCTATTTAGATGATAGGCTAACAACTGGCTGATTTTATGATTGTCTAGTTTAATTTTAATTTTAATATAATGTGAGTGATTGAACTCAAGTCCTGTGAGCTTGCGTTTTAACTTTAAATTTTTATTCATGGTTCAAGGTGTGTCTGATTGGTTAATTGAACCTTTGACTTAATACTGCTGGATATTTAAGCTGCTGTTCAGTTAAATGTAGTTTGTAATACTTTTTGTCTGAGGAAGTCTGTGTACACCACAGACAAAAAGCGCTTCATTAAATTCAACTTAAATTCAACTTTATTTTCCTGTGACTTCTGTGGTACTTCTGTGTGTTGCCCTATTGCTGTGAATCCTGATATTATTTCCTGGTTTGTGCTGCTTAGTACTTGGTTGTTTCATGGCTTCTGGATCTGACAGCAATGATGGGTTCTCTCGAATGCTACTCCAGCATTATTGAAGAGCTGTAATAGTGCCCTTCCAGCACCAGCTACTTTTTCTACAGTTGCACAGGATAATTTATTTGAGTCTCTATTTGAAAGAATGGAATCGCTGTGTGCGAGGCTCGACAAGCTAGACACACAACAACAGGACATGAAGAACCTTTTTCTGCCTTTGTTAACAGCTTTCAACCGTCTGCAATGGAGAATGCGCCAGGTGGCGCTGTTCAACCAGCGAACCCTCTGCTACGGTTCCTTCCTTAATGGGAACACTGATTTCGCAGCTTGAATTCAGCGAATGGCAGAGAGTTTTAAACCCTTTGCTACGGCCAGGTTTGGCCACTACGCCTAAATCACCAACGGCAGCCAGCATTAGGCTGGCTCGTAACTACACCTGATACAGTGCAACCGGCAATTACTTCTAATTCAGTGCAAGTAGCACGAACAGTAAATCCACCTATACTAAACGAAAGTTTAGCTAGGACAGAGCCACTAGTAGCCGGAGGTTTTCCTAGCCGCTTACAGAGTCAGGTTGAGCCTACCCAATGTATAGCAGATGCCAGTCGGACTCTTCCAAGTGGTCTTCTTGATGGGGCCCCAGTTTTGGGCAATTGGTTATCCGAGGATTTCGTGTTTACAGGATATGGCGATAAAGCAACCCGTAGGATGCACGACAACTCTACTGATGGCCATGAGGTAAACAGTAATGATTTAGCTGACAAACTAAAACTTTTGATAAACTCTTATTGAAACTTAAAAACTGAAACTTGAAATTTCATATTTTAATGAATGTATAGCTTGCAATGTCATTCCTAAAGGCTTAAGGCATTTTCAATACCCGACAGGGTTGGTGTTGAATTCAGAATTCCATAAGGAATTGATTAATTTATTTGACCAACAAGGCCAGGACCTCTTAAAGCTTATGATCAAGCATTACTCTGCATGGGTGACACAGTTAAATGATGAAATTACTGTGTTGGATAACTCGATTAAAACCCATGTAGAATTTAGCAGGTACAAATATGATTATAATAGATGTTTTACCAGCATCGACCAGTACCTGTCTAAACTAAAATTCAACAAAATCAAGAAACTTGAGCCGATTTAAAAGCATACCAGTTAGGTGGCTTATCCACCCCTGCCATCACAAGCTTGGAATCCTAATGGTAGTAGTGGGGATCCTCCCACCACAAACTGTAGAGGTGAGTCAGCACAGGATAACATCAGGGACCTTGATACATTTGGGGATACCCCTGTTGACCAAGGGGTCAGAAGGAGTGAGAGACTTATGAACCGTAAACAACAGCAGGGTCCTCAGACTACGGCAATGGGTCAGCAACAGGTACACTTTTCCACCAACAAACAGGGTGCCATCCCTAAGCAAAGGAACAACTTGCAGCAATCTTTTAAGGGGAAGCAACAGAAACAGTTTTTCAGAGGCAGTAGATACCAGGAGTACCTATCACCTGGCTCTACCTCTGCCTCCTGGCCTTACTGAAGCTTCGGCTTGTGTGGTAAACGAGGTTCCTTGTGTGGTTTCACCTTTGCCTATTACTGATAATCTGCAGGATGTAGAGACTGATACTGTGGTTCCCCCCATTAACCAACGTATGGGCCCAGTTATTTCTACCAATCAACTTGGAGATTTTAATATCTTTAATTACTCCAACGTGCTGATCCCTGATGAACTGGCCGACCTTTTATCTAAGGGATACACCTATGTACCTCAACAGAAGTTCGATTTAGTGAACACCATCATTGATATTAAGATGTTTGCTCGTAAATTGAACTTTAACCTGCTGTTTGAAACTTGTGGTTTCAGTCATGATACTCCATCTGATATGTTTGTCCCTAGCATGTTTAACCCACCTCTGCACCCATTAGTACAAGCGTTTGAATCCACTTGTGAACTTGATTTAAGACATAGTAATTTGCATTTAAGTAAATGTACCAACGATTTAGGGAAGTCTGAAATGACCCTGTTGGAATATGTTAAGTTACATTCCTTAAGAATCTGTAAACCCGATAAAGGTGGTGGGGTTGTAGTCTTTGATCAATTAGACTACTTTGACAGGATGTTGGGCCTATTGTCTAATGATGCGATATGATTAGTTCAAGGTCTGAGGTAAACCACGATATCATAAAATTAAGAGCTCCTTGGACGAAATGTTTTTGAGGGTAGACTTAACCAAGGTCAACACAAATACCTTACCACATTATTTCCCAGGTACCCTTGTATCTTTGGTATACCCAAGATCCACAAGGACCTTGTTAATCCACCTATGCCCACTCGTTGATGGGCTGCTCTCCTACATATCCTTGTGCCAAGCTGGTTGATACTATCCTGCAGAAGTACCTTGAGGATGAAGAGCAAATCTGTAAAGACTCTTGGTCTTTTCTTGATAAGTTAAACAACATTCCATTCAGTAGAGAGTACAATTTCCTGACAATAGATGTCAAGGATTTATACACTTGTATACCTTTGCAGATAGCTTTGGACTGGGTGGCCTTCTTCCTTAAGAGTAAGGGTGCCCCGCTCCATGAAATATCCCTTGTGATTGAACTGTTGGACTTGATCCTTTATAACAACTATTTTTTATTAGGAGAGAATTTCTATCTACAAAAAACTGGGGTGGCTATGGGGTCCCATGGAGCCAGCTTGGCCAACATAGTGATGTCATACTGGGAAAGGGAGAACATATTAAACAATGAGTCTGTAGTAGTGTCTAAGATCAAGTACTACACCCGTTACCTGGATGATATCTTTATTTTATTAGAGGGTGAAGAAGCTGATAGCCTGTTATTATTAAATTTACTTAATAACTCCACTGACTTTTTAGTTTTTACCTCTTCCTTCAACACTGAGGCAATAGCCTATTTAGATGTATGGTTGGCGAAAAATGACATCTTGAATAAATATGTGGCCAGCATATATAGAAAGCCTACCTACTCTAATTCTTTTCTTCATTTTAGTAGCTGCCATCCTAGCTACCAAAAAGGTCTGTGGCTAAGGGTCAGCTCGTACGAGCAGCCCGGATGGTGAGCCTGGACGATGACTTTCTTAGGGAATGTGACTTACTTAAGAATATGTTCCTTCATAGAGGCTATCCGCTTAACTTATTAGACAACTTAGTCAATGAGGTGATTAACATAAGATCCAGTGGGTTTTACAAACCTATACTGAACATCAGTTCTTCCGGGTTGGCCGAGTCTAGGTTAGAATGTATAGGTGGAACTACTCCTATACATAATAATAACACTAGATTAATTCTTACATATTGTCCAAGTAGTAGGTCTATTATGGACATCATTACTAAGAACTGGAACTTGTTCCGTTCCAACCTTGCAATTTTGAACAAACTGGGAGTTAAACCTGAGGTTACATATAGAAGGGGTAAAATATGAAAATGTTGTTGGAACAACCTGAGCGGCAGAGTACCCGCATTCTGGGATGTTCAAATGTCAAAACTGCAATCAATGTCGTCACATTCTTGAATCAAACCGATTTGACATTGATAATATTAGATACGACATTAGATGCAGATGCACTTGTAACTCTAAAATGGTGATCTATGTGGCATTATGCCAAAAATGCACAGGTTTTTATGTAGGTAAAACCGAGTGTAGATTTAAAGATCGGATCTACGAACATCAATATGCAATTAATAAAGCGAAAGATGAAAATGCTCTTGCTAAACATATCATCCAGCATAAAGACCACCATTTTAAGTTTATGGTTATAGAACAAATGCATGACACTATTAGAGGAGCCCCTGTACACCTATTATTAGAGGCGTCTGAATTGCGATGGCAAATTAGATTAAATGCCTATGCTCTACCAGGTCTCAATGAAGGCTGCTCTATTAGCAGCCTTCTTAAACTTAAGAACCTGGTTAGATAGTCTTTTTGCCTTTATGAGTTTGTAACACACTCTAACTGTTTTGTGTTTTGTACTTGTTTACATCAGGTAGTGGCTAGTGTCTATTTAGATGATAGGCTAACAACTGGCTGATTTTATGATTGTCTAGTTTAATTTTAATTTTAATATAATGTGAGTGATTGAACTCAAGTCCTGTGAGCTTGCGTTTTAACTTTAAATTTTTATTCATGGTTCAAGGTGTGCCTGATTGGTTAATTGAACCTTTGACTTAATACTGCTGGATATTTAAGCTGCTGTTCAGTTAAATGTAGTTTGTAATACTTTTTGTCTGAGGAAGTCTGTGTACACCACAGACGAAAAGCGCTTCATTAAATTCAACTTTATTTTCCTGTGACTTCTGTGGTACTTCTGTGTGTTGCCCTATTGCTGTGAATCCTGATATTACTACACAATCACAATATGCTCCCAGCTAGGCATCACTATAAACTTTGAAAAATCTGCCTTGTTGCCCTGTCAGTCTATCACCTATATAGGAGCAGGCTTAGACACAAGGAACATGTCCGCAACGCCAGGCAGGGTATCTTTAATTCGCCAGCAGGTACAAATTCTAATGCAGAGCAAAAGGCTCCAAGTCAGGTTCGTCCTTCAAACTCTGGGTTCCATGGCAGCGGCAATTCTTCTAATCCCACTGGCCCGCTTTCACATGAGGATCCTTCAGTGGCTTCTGTTCACACAGTGGTCTTTCCAACAGCTGCCCATGTCTCACATGATCATGATTACAGAAGCATGCAAAAGGCACCTTTCCTGGTGGATGGTCTCCCCACTAGTGATTCAGGGCTGGCCCTACATTCAGCCCCCTCCAGTTGCCACAGTGACCACACACGCCTCCCTGATAGGGTGGGGGGGCATTATCAGGGCAGGACAGTGCAAGGCACTTGGCAGCCTTACAAGTACCATCTGCATATAAACGTCCTAGAAATGAGAGCCGTGCTCCTAGCATTGCAAGCTCGTCAGGACTCTCTCACTTCTGGGACCATTGCAATTCAAATGGACAACATGTCAGTAGTGTGGTACATTAACAAGCAGGGCGGAACCAGGTCCTACCCCCTATGTCAAGAAGCACTCAGACTCTGGCAGTGGGCGATTTCCTCCCAACGATTTCTGATTGCAACGCACATCCCTTGGAGGTCCAACGTCATAGCGAACAGGCTCAGCAGAGCTATTCTCATCCCTCACGAGTGGTCACTGAATCAGGAAGTTGCGGATTTGATCTTCCGCAAATGGGGACAGCCTTGCTGCGATCTTTTTGCCACCCCCTTCAGAAGCAAATGCAGCAACTACTTCTCCCTTTTTCCGCTTCCAGGTCACACACCCAGAGACGCTGTAGTCCACGTTTGGCCTCAGGGACTTCTTTATGCCTTTTTTCCATTTCACCTGATACCGAAACTCATACAGAAAGCAATATCGTTGGGTTGCAAAATGATCCTCATTGCCCCCTACTGGCTTCGACAGATATGGTTTCCTTTCCTGCACTATTACCTTCTCGATCAGCCCTGGATCCGATTCCAGACCTGCTGATTCATCAGTCAGGCAAGCTGCATCAATCCCTCCAAACACTCTAGTTCACAGCTTGGTTGCTCCACTTCCAGCCTTAGCCAGGCTTCCCAGCATTTCCCCGGCCATACGTGAAATTATTGTCTCCTCGCACAAGTCCGCCACTAGAAGGACTTATGCTAGCAAATGGAAACATTTTTTCTTGTTGGGCAGAGGCTAGGAACATAGATCCCCTTTCAGCCCCAGTCCACGAAATCTTGGAGTTCCTATCAGAACTTTTTCATTCTGGGTCCGCTTCTACTACAATGAGGGTTCAATTAGTGGCCATTTCAAACTTTCATGTTGGTTTCTCTAATGCAAACATCATGTCTCATAAGCTATGTAAAGCCTTCTTAAGAGGGTCTACTCTCCTTAGACCCCCCCCCCAGTGAGAGATCCCTCTCCTCCTTGGGACCTAAATTTGGTACTAACCTCCTTAATTTTGCCCTCTTTTGAACCTGCATCATCCTGCTCTATTAAGTTTCTGTCTTGGAAAACTCTCTTTCTGGTAGATATTACTTCAGCCAGACATGTCTCTGAACTTCAGGCACTATGTGTCTGTCCTCCATACTTAGTTTTTCATAAGGACAAGGTTGCTCTGAGGACTAATCCCTCTTTCCCTCCAAAAGTCTGTTCAGAAAATAATTTAAACCAATCTATAGACTTACCGGTGTTTTTTCCCAACCACACCAACAAGGCAGAATACAAATTGCATCAATTAGATGTTCATAGACAACTGCATTTTTACCTGCATAGGACGAAGGATATAAGGAAATCGGACCAATTATTCCTTTCCTATGCTCTGGGCAAACAAGGTCTTCCAGTTTCCAAAGTGACCTTATCCAGGTGGTTGTCTCACATTATTACTTTAATTTATCAATTCAGAAACAGAGTTGCCTATCAAACCAAAAGGTCATTCTACTAGGGCTTTGGCCACCTCTGTAACCTTCCAATCTAGGTTGCCCATGGATTCTATATGTGCAGCCGCTACGTGGGCAAATCCTCATACCTTTTATTTCTCATTACAAGCTAGATATGGTCTCCGGGAGCAGAGAGTCTGTTCCAATGAGCCGTCCAGGATTGTAGGTGCTAGGGACGCTGTCCCAACCAGCAAGAATGAAGGCGAGATAGACAACTTAACATAAAGAAGTTATGTACCTACCATAATGTTCCATGTTAGTTGTCTTCATCTCGCCTTCTTTCTTGCGTCCCACTCTGTCCCCCTGTCCTATTGGATCGAGAGGAGTTTTGGTTTCACTGGCTGGGTGTTCTCTGGTTTGTTCCTCTACTGACTTGGAGAGTATGACAGGTATGCTCAACCTGTTTGTTTGGATAGGTTGATTCTCTGGCTGTGTCTGGGGTTTGCTGTTACAAACGAGATCTGGGTAGCTAGCACTAGGTATCATGGGATAAGGGGTAGCCTCGAACCAGTAAAGAGCTCTCGAGCTATAGAAGAAGGCCGAGTTGGAGCCGAGGATCGGCTCCTATCCCAACCAGCAAGAAAGAAGGCAAGATGAAGACAACTAACATGGAACGTTATGGTAGGTACATAACTTCTTTTTCTAACCTGTCTAGGGTACACCATAAACGAAAAGAAATCTCAACTGCTACCCTCTCAAAAAATTACATTCCTCGGTGCAAACTTGAATACAACTGCCCAGATGGCTTTCCTTACGCCAGAAAAGCAAATTCATTTGGTGACTTACTTCAAACAGGTGGCCACAAAAACCCTGCTATCTGCAGGGCAAATACTGCAAGCCTTGGGGTTCATGGTCACCTGCATTCTTCTAATTCCATATGCAAGACTGTCTGTGAGGAAACTTCAGTGGTACTTAAAAAGTTTATGGAGTCAGCATTGTCACAACCTGGAAGCAACGATTCATATCGTACCCTGCCTGCATCTAGAGTTCCTATGGTAGGCTGAGGCCTGCCACTAAAACAAGGGACTGCCACCCAACCCTAACTACAGACGCATCAGACTATGCATGGGGGGGGCTCATCTGGCAGGGAAGTGCATTCAGGGCAACTGGAACCCAAATCAAATGCACCTTCATATCAATCAAAAAGAAATGCTAGCTGTACAGAATGCACTAACAGCCTTCAAGGACTACCTTCATCCAGGATAATTACTGATAAAGACTGACAACACCACGGTTATGTGGTACATAAACAAGCAGGGGGGGTACACATTCCTACCCCCTCTGCAGACTAGCCATGGCATTGTGGAACACGGCCTTGAGCTACCATGTTCAACTACAAGCCCAATTCCTGCCAGGAACGCTGAATGTTCTGGCAGATGAACTAAGTAGAAATCTCATGGACCCACACGAATGGAAACTGGAACCACATATTTTCAACATGTTGAGACGCAAATGGGGGAGCCCCAGACATAGATCTTTTTGCCTCACCCCAGAACTACCAGTTGGACAAATTTTGCACAAGAACTCATCACATAAAAGCCTGGAAAGTGGATGCTTTGTCCTTCAGCTGGAAAAACCTATCAGTCTATGCCTTTCCCCCTCTGCCTCTGCTCGCCAAAGTTCTACTAAAAGTCAAACAGGACAAACCAAAAATGATTTTGATTGCTCCAGACTGGCTTTGCCAACACTGGTACTCCCTCCTGCGCAGTGTCACACATTTCACCGTTGCACCTACCTCAGACACCTTCCTTACTGTCTCAGCAGGAGAACCAAATTCTGCACCCTCAGCTCCAAACGTTGAATCTTGCAGCGTGGCTTATCACTTAAATTCCCCCTTAGCATCCCTCAACAAACCTGTGATGGATGTCATTTTGGAGGCGAGAAGGCCTAGTACTAGAAAATCTTTTGCTGACAAATGGAAAAGATTCTGTGCCTGGGATCAATCTTAAGGGATGAGCACAGCAGTGCCCAGTTTACCTCAGATTTTGCAATACTTAACTGAGATGCTTCACAAGGGCCTGTCTTTTTCTTCCATAAAAATCCATGCCTCAGCCATTTCAGCTCATTAAAACACAGAGCCCCCCCTCCTTCTCTCATCCTCTTCTAAAGCAGTATCTCAGAGGGGCCAAAAACTAGAGAACACCCAGGAGAGCTCCAACCCCTGCCTGGGACCTTAAGTTTGTATTGGAGAAACTCACTCTACCCCCTTTCGAGCCAGCTGCTACTGCAGACTTAAAATTTCTTTCCTGGAAAACAGCCTTCCATTTAGCAATCACTTCAGCTAGAAGGATATCTGAATGACAGGCCCTTATGGCAGTGGAGCCTTTCATCATCTTTCATGCAGACAGGGTGTCACTCAGGACCAGTCCATCATTCATGCCCAAGGTTGTATCCAGTGTGGCTCTTAATCAGTCCATTCATTTGCCAACTTTCTTTCCCAATCCACAGAACAAGGGGGAGCAGATTCTGCGTTCATTGGATATACACAGACAACTTAGATTCTACTTGGACAGGACTAAATCCCAAAGAAAATGTGAACAACCGCTGGTAGCATTTGCTGCAGGGGCAGAGGGGAAGGCTGTTTCAAAGCAAACCATTTCTAAATGGATAAGCCATTGTATTAATTTCTGTTATAAGTACCATGGGAAACCTATCCCCCAGGGGATCAAATCTCATTCCACCAAGGCGGCATATACTTCAACAGCCTTTCTCAGAGGTGTTCCTGCCAGGGATATTCTATAAGCTGCTACCTGGAGTTCAGTTCATACTTTCACCAAGCATTATCACTTACCAATTTTCTCTAAAGCCAGAGCTGGCTTTGCCACTGCTGTTTTGCAGGGCCTTATAGCTGGTCCTAATGCTGTATAAATCCATCCTCCCAACCATAGCTTTGGGAATCTACCCAAATGTAATGACTGCAACAGTGAAACACGATGAACATAGTACAGTTGTGTACACTTACCATAAATTTAGATGTTCGAGTGTATTCACTGTTGCAGTTTTGGTTACCCTCCCTCCAGCCCCCTGTTTTTCTGTTACTATACCTCTACCTTCTTTTACTATGCTTAATAGCCTTTTTGGTGTATTTGCTTTGTTTGGAGGTATATTTTTGTGTTTTTAATTCTATATACATATATTGCTCCCCATTTGGGGGGCACCTGACATCTGGGGCAAGAAAAACTGATGTAATGGCGTCAGCTGCATGTTTTATACCTCTGACGACCTGACGTCATGGAAGAAGTGACAGCAACCGACGCAGGACCCAAGACTTTGTCTTGTAATCTGCCAGCAGATTACCCAAATGTAATGACTGCAACAGTGAATACACTCGAACATCTACATTTATGGTAAGTGTACACAATGTACTTTTTTCATACCCCAAAAGTTTGGAAGGCTGGTTCTGATAACTGACATTTTGGATATTCGACGTTCAGGTAATCGACTGTACTGTAAATGGAAAAGGTTCTGCATATGAGACTCAAAGGAGAGTATCTCTGATAACTGACCTTCTGGATAATCGACTGTACTGTAAATGGAAAAGGTTCTACATATGAGACTCAAAGGAGATTATCTCTGATAACTGACGTTTTGGATAATCGACGTTCAGGTAATCGACTGTACTGTAAATGGAAAAGGTTCTACATATGAGACTCAAAGGAGAGTATTGATCCTTTATCAGCACCTACTTCAGCTGTTCTCCTTTTTCTGAGTTGTCTATTTCAAGAAGGAGACAGTTTCTCTGCTATAAAACTACAACTAGCTGCCATTTCTAAATCTTATGTGGGGGGCGGGGTTGTCTTCTCTTTCCTTGTCAGGATTGTGTAAAGTTATCATGAAGGCTATATTTTTACAAAGACCTCCAATAAAAGAGCCTTTGCCCCAGTGGGATCTAACTTGTCTCCTTCAGATCGTTACACAGAAGCCCTTTGAACCATCTAGCAGCTGCGACATAAAATATCTTTGCTGGAAAAGTATCTTTCTGGTGGCCATCACTTCAGCTAAGAGAGTATGCAAACTTTTGGCCCTTTCAGCCAAGCCTCTCTACATCTTTTTACACAAGGACAGGGTGTCCCTATGAACCAACCCTTCCTTTATGTCTGTAGTTGCTACGGAAGCAAACAGTAATCAGTTCAATTGCCAGTTTTATTCCCCAATTTTTCTAGTAAAGGAGAATACATGTTGCACCTTCTTCATGTTCATAGATACTTGCGTTTCTACCTTTACAAAACAAAAAAGCAGAGAAAGTCTGACCAGTTATTTGTTTCCTTCTCTCCAAATCGTTTGGGTCAAGCAGTTTCCAAAATTGCCTTGGCTAATTTATTTACAAGCTGTATTTCTCTCATTTACTCTCAAAATTATTTTGAATTGCCTTGACCTCCAAAAGCCTATTTTACTAGATAAATGTCTACTTAATCTGCCTTTTCCTGTAGACAGACCCTTGATTGATGAAATCTGTGCTGCAGCCACTTGGGCCAAGTCTCATACCTTTGTGTCTCACTACAAATTGGACATTGTCTCTAGAAGCAGGGTTTGACAGTGCTCTGGCATATCTCCTTGAGGGCCACCCAGGATTTACGTAGTTGGAGACCCTGACCCATCAGTGAGGAAAAATGAAAAGGACATTAGATTTAGGAGTTATGTACTTACCATAGCTTGGTATCTGTGTTGTCCATTTTTATTCCTCCTCACGTTCCTCCCATCCATTCCCCGGCCTGGTCTTCAGAGAAGTTACCTAAGGTTCTTATGGAACCCATAGGTTCCTGGTTTGGGTCCCGAATGGCTTGTTCTGTATTACTAATTTTCTGTATATGGGGCAGCAAACTCGATCTGAGGGGTTAGAGAACGTATGATGCATTATGGGAGGAGGAGGAGCTTAAGACACAGATCATAAGTCTTGGAAATGAGACGGAGTCAGATACAAGACCCAGCAGTGAGGAAGAATGTAAATGGATAACACAGATATCAAGCTATGGTAAGTGCATAATTCCTAATTATACTTTATGATCTTCTTTGTCTATTGTTTTAGACACAACCTTAGTTGTTTGTGCACATCCAGTAAGTGAAGACTCTTTCATTTAGAGGAAAGAGTAGCATTTTAGTACCAGTTAGCCTGTGTTTGGAGCTTGTTTTTTTGTTTTGAGGATTGTGAATGTAGAGAGGAAGTTGGAGGGATTAATTTGGAGGCAACTCTGTGACAGCATAATGGAGGGTTTAGTTTTGAACGTAGCCCTGTCATTGTAAAGACTAAGACGTAGGAGAGACAAGCAGTAACTCATACTCGCTAGGCTGAGAGTAAGGTAACTAACAAAACAATTTTCCAAGTTAAGAATTTCAAGGCAAGAGGTTCAAAAGGAGAGTTTTAGCTTTTCCAGAAAAATAATTCAGATCCCAAGGAGGTGGGAAATGGTTTCCTAGGGTGTCTGACAGCTTCATGAAACCACTTGACCTCACAGCATGAAAAAAAAGGGGGGGGGGTCTATAGGCATGCAAGTTAAAATGGCTGAAAGATGCACGTTAATAGAGGCAAATGCTAAGCCTTAGTTGATCAGCTCACAAGGCATTTGAGAATCTTAGGGAGCACCACCTAAGATGGCCCTGAACTTTGTTGTACCGCCATGCAGAAAATATCTTCCATGTCGAAGCATAAGATTTAGCAGGATGTCCTTCAAGGATGCATCTGCAGTCATAACAAATGGGTTGTCCTGTCGTCAGGCAGCCCTTCGGTCGTCCGGATTCCAAAGTCTGGGTCTGGCCTCGGCTGGTGTCGCATTTCACCCGACGTCATCTCTGCTGGTCTTCGGGTATAAAGGCATCAGCCGACGCCATTTTCCTCAGTCTTTCTTGCCGCGTGGCGCCCGAAGCAGAAGCTGTTCGCAAGTGCCGGTCAGTCAGATCCAGAGATTACTACTACCGAATACTACTTCGAAGACTTCTAAAAGCTAAGTACCCCGTTGGGGACTCTTTCTTGCCTCAGCCGATGTCAAAAAGTAAATAACTGTTTAACTTGTGGGAAACAAATACCTCATAAAGATTTCCACTCTTACTGCTTACCTTGTTTAGGCCCAGACCACGACGTAGCAGCCTGTTTAGCCTGTGCTTCCTTCAACCGACGAACGCTTAGACGTGGGTCGGAGTTTGCTGAACAGTTTTTCGGCTCAGATTTTGCGTACATTATGCCGTCGGATCCTCCGACTACTCAAATTGTTAAAAACGCAAAGAAAAAGACCGACACTGTGGTCCGCGGTTTTGGCCGAAACCACGGTTAAGCAAATCGAGTGTCTCGGTTTCGGCCGAAACCGAGCAAATGGGTCAATCTTCAGCTGAATCCATGACTACTACCGAGGCTCCTGCTACCCTAGTTGAATCGGCCTCTGAAGTTTTGCCTACTAATGTGGTTCCTAGTGAATTATCAGACACCATCCCTTTGGATGTCTCTACCCCAGCACGTGGTGCTGCTAGGCCTCCTGCAGCCATGTCTATTAAGGCCTTTGCCAGGGCTAAAGCAGCCAAAACTGCTAAATCAGTGCCTGTTAAGCCCCCCTCACACAGGCCCAGTTCCAGTTCACAAATGCTTACTCTGGCAGAGGATCTCATCTCTTTAATTAGGGGATCCCAATCTCACCCAGACAGGGCCTCTCAGCCTCCAGAAAAGAGACCTAGAGCAGAGCCCCCAGAGCCAGTGCCCTCTGATGATTCTTCGGATGACTCAGACATTACAGACCATCCAGAGGCTCCTTTTTCTACTTATGAAGATTCCGATGCTGAAGAATCTATTCCATCTGCCTCTCCACCAGAGGAATGTTCCTTTAGGGAAACCTTACATGCCATGAGAGAACAATTCCAATGGCAGGGACAAGATTTCTCAGATTCAAAAAAAGGCTTAGGACCTTTCTACACTTACCACAACATAGGCCCTTAGCTATACCTCCTGTTCTGCCTGTTGTGGATGATGCATTTAATGATGTTTGCACTGCTCCTGATACTTTACCTCCAGCCCCTGCCAAACCAGATAGGTTTTACAGGGTACCAGACACTCATCACCACCTATACAAGGCCCCACTTGCAGATCCTGAGACTATCTCCCAGGGCATAAGGCAGTAGCTTCGACCTCAACAAAAAACCCCCTCCCTTCTGAAAGGGAATCCAGGTCCTTAGAGAGATGGGGGGAAAAAAGTTTACACCTCTGCTACTCTCTCAGCTAGAGCTTTGAACTGTCAGTTTCATATGATCCAATACCAAGAGTTTATGCTTGATCAGTTAACTAAGAAACTGTCCTCTGATGACTCCTTAGATAAGAAATATGTTTTAGAAATGGTGAATAACATTCAGCAGGTTAGTAACCATTCTTTAAAATGTGGCTATGATGCACTGGAGGCTTCATTTAGATCAGCCATGACTGGCACAGTTATAAGAAGGCATGCATGGTTGAAAGAACAGGTCTTGCCGGATCATGTTAAAGCAAAGCTGTTAGATGCTCCTATGGATAAGGCCAGTCTATTTGGTACTCCTGCTCAGCAAGTAATGAAGAAAATGGAAGAGAAGGCAAAATCTGTACAAACAGTTAAGGATTTCTTACAGGTTCAGCCCCCAAGGTTTAGCAGGAACTGGCCTTCCAAAATTGGTCCTTTCCAGACTTCTCAAAATCTCAGAGAGGCAGGAATAGACGGCCCAGAGGCAGAAATCAATCCAGAGGAGGTGCCTACAGAGGACGCCAGTGGCAAGGCAATAACCAGCGAGGCACAGACACAACCACTGCCACTGCAACAGGACAATCACAGTGACTTGGCTCTGACACCGCCTACCAGGGAACAAACAGCAGCACCTTTAGGCGGAAAGTTAGCCTTATTTTCAAAAAATTGGCACTATATCACAAAAGACAAGTGGATTTTGCAAACCATAGACCAAGGCTACAGGTTTCACTTCCACACCTTACCAGTAAAAAGAGGAATGCCAAACCTACCTCCAAATCAAAAAACAGAAGCTCTAAAGCAGATAGCTCAATTAACAAAGATGAGAGCTGTGGAAAGAGTACCACTAACAGAACAGGGCAAAGGATTCTACTCCAGACTTTTCCTAGTACCAAGAAAAGAGAAAAGTTGGAGACCTATTCTCGACCTGTCCATCTTAAACACATTCATCATTGTCCCAAAATTCAAAATGCTGACCCTACAGCAACTTCTTCCCATGCTGGGCAAGGAGTGTTGGCTGGTAACTCTAGATCTCAAGGAGGCATACCTGCACGTCCCCATACGACCAAATTGCAGAAGATACCTCCCATCAGAGCATTATCAATACTGCGCCCAGAGTATTCACAAAATGCCTGGCATCAGTAATCGCTCATTGCAGGCTACAGGGAATCCAAATTTATCCATACCTGGACGACTGCCTGATACAAGCGGACAACAAAAGCAAGCTGACAAAAGACTTACAAAGAGTCATTTGCTTACTACAAGCCCTGGGATACACAGTCAATTTAAAAAAGTCAAGACTGATACCATCCCAAACAAGAACATTCCTGGGTGCGGAATTGGACACAGTAAAACAGATGGCATTCCTAACTGCAGAAAAACAAGAACAACTCCTCTTTACTTCTTGGCATTAACAAAGCAGAACAAACTAACAGCAAGAAAAGTACTGCAGGCCTTGGGCTCATGGCATCATGCATAATCTGGTCCCCATGCCAGACTGCATATGAGAAAGCTACAGTGGTACCTAAAGAATTTATGGTCTCAACACAGGCACAGCTTAGAAACTGAAATCCCACTAATCCCATGCCTGAAACAAGAGTTCCTATGGTGGGCTCAAGCATGCCAGTCAAACCCAGGCTTGCCCTTCCACAACTTTCAAGCAAGTCAAACCATCACAACGGACGCCTCAGACCTAGGCTGGGGGGCACACATGTTGGACAAATGCATACAAGGATTATGGACTCCAGACCAGCTGCACCTGCACATAAATCAAAAAGAAATGCCTACAGTAAAACTAGCAATCCAGAATTTCAGACCATTCCTCAAGGAAGGCCATTTAATGATAAGGACAGACAACACCA